>NC_044369.1:34982886-35301011 GCF_007364275.1 Archocentrus centrarchus | reverse complement strand
GATTCGACATAAAGCTGCCTTCTTACACTTACAATAACAAAACAGGGTTCCTTCATGTTGTTACTAATCTGAGCTGTTTACCTGTCTCAGGTGGATGTTATCACCCTGACATCAAGTTTTACTTCTCTTTGCAGCTTGATTGATTTGCTCGTTTCATTTTACTCTCTCAGCTTTCAGTTTCTGATTTCTTGATTACTTTCTTTTTCTCCAAAGTAGAAGAAAAACTGTAAAATGTACTCTGATTACTTCTTCTGATTGTTGTTCAATTAACAGACTGAACTGAAATTTCTTCTTGTGTTTGTACTGATGACAGAACAAAAAAAGGCTTTTTCGATCTGTAACTACACACCAGAAAATAATCACGACATGATTTAGAACGATGTTTTTCTCGACTGGTTTGGTTGGTTTGTTTCCTGTAGATTAGAAATGATTTTGCTTTAAATTCACGTGAATCTGCTGATGGGAACCCGCCTGCTGCCTCGGGCCGCTCATGATTAACGTTGGTGTGCACGTTGTGGAGCGACTTCATTCCTGTGGGTAAAACTGACGGTGCCTCATTTAAACAGAATTGCTCGCGTGGGCAATGACAACCGGCCACGTGCGGATTCAGTCCCTGAGTAAACGTAAATCCAGAAACAGACAGTGGTTCTTGTATAGAGGTTTCTGGGCTGCCTGAGCACACAAAGCACTTTGGAAAATCAAAATTCCATCTGATAATGTTTGTGAGGCCGGAAGATGACCTGAGGCAGTTTTGGTGAACAGTGGACAAAATATGAGACCTGTGAAAACTTTTGAAGATTTCCAGAAAATCCAATACGGCAGAAAATGACAATGCAGGGTGGGTGGAACTCGGCTAGATCTGAGGACCAACAGGATCTCCATTTAGAAAAAAAAACAATCACATGGGTCACAGGTTACAGTCCCAAATGCACGTCCAACTTTGCACCAGTGGTGGTGCCACAGAGCCCAAGGTAGTGACACAGAACTCTGAAAATGATACGGAGACTGTCCCGAGGAAGTGCACCAAATTTCATAACCACTGACCAGGCGGTTCTCGGGGCTGCCGTAGACTCCCACTGGACAGGAACAGAGCTGATGATGAGTAATAATAATAAGAACACCTAGAATCAGAGTGGGCGCCCACAGCCTCACTCCTCAATGATAACAGTACTAGTAAAACCAGTAAAAACCACACAGCACAGACAAATGGATATAAATTAAACAAATGGATGTAAATTAAAAAAAAAAGATGTGAGAAGACCAACAGTAACAGTAAGAAAGCACGAACTCATTACTTAAAGAATGAGACCTTAAAAAGCCAAATGTCTGGCTGCAGACACAGAGACTGGACCCCGGAATGTGAGGACATCTAACCATGAGGAGGAAGCAGCCTGACAGGAACACTTATAGTAAGCATGATCTGAATGTGGATCACATCCCTCCTAATGATCCATCCACACGATGATGGGTCCTCACGGCAAAGCTGCCTGAGAACGGACAAACTAACAAAGAAAAGAGGAAAGCTGAAGGGATGAAATGAAGCTGAGGACGTGTGTGCGGACGGCAGCGTTAACCGTGTGTTACCTCTGTTTCCAGAGAACATGGTTCTGATGTTTGAATCCAGCAGCAGAGGTCCTGGAGAGGAAACCTGTTTTTTTCTGCAGCACATCGTGATCCTCAGAGCGGAGTCAGGAGGCTGGAAGCCTGTGAGCTACAGCTGATCTTCTCTGGAAAACTGATTCTGGTTTTTGTTTTTACACCAGGAAGTGTGGTTTGATTAGAAGCTCCACGCTGACAGCAGCTCCACATCCAAGCTGGTGAGAGTCGGACATTTGGGAACCGTCATGAAACAGATTTCACTCAGCTGAACAGTTTGAAGGCTGCTTGTCACTGGTTCAAGGTTATGTGATTGAAGGTTATGTATTTGAGGATATACGGTGGAGGATTATATGTGTACCAAGCTTTACATGTGAATGAGTTTTATTGTTGTATTTATTCATTAAAACGGTAAACGATGTGATGATGAGTCGTTTCTGGTTCTTTGTGCTGTTTTCATGTCTTTCAAATTCAAACACCAAAACTAAATGTGTGGAGGGGGTCTGAGAATGATGTGGATCTGGATTCAGTGGAGCAGCTGTGGACCTGTTCACAGCCTGCTGTGTCTCATTAAGGCTGTTGGAGCCGTGAGATGGTCATCAGAAGAGGAGACATCATGTGACTGAAGTCATCAGGACTGCAGGTCTGCTCCTGCTTGAAAACTTTGTTCCTCTCAATGTTTAGACAACGAACACAGTGAGAGGTGCCAGGGTGGCTCAGGGCTTGAGGAGGTGACCATGTATGCCGTGCGACAGTGTGGACGGTGCAGGTTCAAATCCTGACCTGTTGCTATTTACTGCGTGTCTTCCCTGTCGCTCTCTCTACTGCAAAACTATGAAAAGGCCAAAAAAATAAAACAGTGTGGGTACTGGAAAGCTGAACAAGTGGTGCAACATGAGGCCATAAGCAACCTTAACACTGCAGTGTCACTGTGCTTGATGCATGCCACATGCAGAAAACAGGAGAAAGGTGGTCTTGGAGAAGTTCTCAGATGATGCTGCAGTTGTGTGGTGTATTAGGAATGAGCAGGAGGGGAGTACAGATGGAGCTCTTTATGAAAGAGTGTAGGGTCAACCATCTGCAGCTGAATACTACCAATGCCAAGGAGTTGGTGGTGGACTTCTGGAGAGCCAGGCCCACTATGCTAGCTGTTAACATGGAGTAGGTCAGGGGTTACAAGTACCTAGGGCTGCAACTGGAAAATAAACTGGACTGGTCAGCTAATTAAGTGTGCAGTTTACAGGAAGGGCGGAGCAGGATGTACCGAGGTCATTCAACATCTGCTCCTCCTGCTGATGTTCTTCTCATGGTCCTGAGTCAGTTTCCCCAGTGATTTGAGTTTTTTGTATTTTCAGGTTTATTTAATTATTCTTTGTAAGGTTTGTTTAATGTTCGTTTTTACATCCTGTATCTTTAGTGTGATTAGTTTTGTTCCCAGTTGCTTTAGTCTTATTCCTCTCTCTGTTTTCCTTCCTCTTCTGCTAAATTTGTGTGTCTGTGTTTTCCAGCTATTCAGTGTGTGTGCTTCATTCATTCATTCATTCATGATGAATTTGTGGGTGATGGTAACAGAGGTCTATCAATGTCAAATACCAGTCAATGTTTTAGTCAGTGTTTAAATATATCCAAATAAACTGGTGATCTATTAAGATATATTTTTCCGCTGTGCTGGGACTCAGTTTCTCTTTTTGTAAAATAACCTCTGTGGATTTTGAGGAAACTCTTCCACACGGTGCTGAGGAGGCAGGGCTGAACAAGTACCCCCACAGCATCCTGTCCAGGCTGGATACATGTAGCTCTGCCTCTCCAAGTACTGAAGGGGATCCTGCTGATGTTCGGTTCTGCCAAGTATCTGTGCACTTCAGCTGTGGCATCAGTGGTGAGACTGTGAGTTCTGGACTCCATGAAGTCCATGGAGTCTAAATGACTCCGTTTGCTCCTGAGAAGCAAAATTCAGTTCACTTCAATTCATGTAGCACCAGTCACAACAAACCGTCACCTGAAGGTAAAGACCCTACAGTAATTGCAGAGAAAACCCAACAGTTAAAACGACCCCCTATGAGCAGCACTTGGTGACAGTGGGAAGGAAAAACTCCCTTTTAACCTCCAGCAGAACCAGGCTCAGGGAGGGGCAGTCATCTGCTGTGAGGGGAGAGAGAGAGGACAAAAGACATGCTGTGCATCATGGGAACCCCCCCAGCAGCCTAGGTCTATAGCAGCATAACTAAGGGAGGGTTCAGGGTCACCTGATCCAGCCCTAACTATAAGCTTTATCGTAAAGGAAAGTTTTAAGCCTAATCTTGAAAATAGAGAGGGTGTCTGTCTCCTGAATCCAAGCTGGAAGCTGGTTCCACAGAAGAGGCGCCTGAAAGCTGAAGGCTCTGCCTCCCATTCTACTCTTAAGTATCCTAGGAACCACAAATAAGCCAGCAGTCTGAGAGAGAAGTGCTCTGTTGGGGTGATATGGTACTATGAGGTCTTTGAGATAAGATGGTGCCTGATTATTCAAGACCTTGTAGGTGAGGAGAAGGATTTTAAATTCTATTCTAGATTTAACAGGGAGCCAATGAAGAGAAGCCAATATGGGAGAAATCTGCTCTCTCTTTCTAGTCCCTGTCAGTACTCTAGCTGCAGCATTTTGGATCAGCTGAAGGCTTTTCAGAAAGCTTTTAGGACAGCCTGATAATAATGAATTACAATAATCCAGCCTAGAAGTAATAAATGCATGAATGAGCTTTTCAGCATCACTCTGAGAAAGGATGTTTCTAATTTTAGAAATATTGCACAAATTTGCGCATTACAGCAGCTCAGCACAGAGAAAAAAATGAAAAGGATGAGTAAGAACAAATAAACTAAAACTAAAATAGAATAGAATAAAATAAAATAAAATAGAAAAAGCCCCAACTGGTAGAGGGCTGCAGTGATAGTTGACTTTGTGGAACTTTCCCCCATCTCCCTACTGCATCTCTGGAGCTCAGCCACAGTGATCTTTGTGTTCCTCTTTACCTCTCTCACCAAGGCTCTTCTCCCACGATTGCTCAGTTTGGCTGGACGGCCAGGAAGAGTTCTGGTCGTCCCAAACTTCTTCCATTTAAGGATTATGGAGGCCACTGTGCTCTTAGGGATGTTGAGTGCTGCAGAAATTCTTTTGTAACCTTGGTCAGATCTGTGCCACAGTTCTGTCTCTGAGCTCCTTGGGCAGTTCCTTCGACCTCATGATTCTCATTTGGGGGGTGGGGTGGCTGTAGCTCAGTAGGTAGAGCAGGTCACCTACTGATTGGAAGGTCAGTGGTTCAATTCCTGGCTACTGCAGGCTGCGTGCCAATGTATCCTTGGGCAAGATACTTAACCCCAAGTTGCTCTCCGACCGTTCTGTCGGAGTATGAATGTGAGTGAATGTTAGACGATTAAAGCACTTAGCTTAATTAATTAATCATGGAAGTGCTTGTATGAATGCGTGTGCATGGGGTAAATGTGAACGTGTTGTGTAAGCGCTTTGAGTGCTCATATCTGAGTAGAAAAGCGCTATATAAGAGCTAGTCCATTTACCATTTGCTCTGACATGCTCTGTGAGCTGTGAGGTCTTATATAGACAGGTGTGTGCCTTTCCTAATCAAGTCCAATCAGTTTAATTGGACTTGATTAGGAGCTGGACACTGCTGGAATCCAATGAAGGAGTAGAACCATCTCAAGGAGGATCAGAAGAAATGGACAGCATGTGAGTTAAATATGAGTGTCACAGCAAAGGGTCTGAGGGTCTATGTGATATTTCAGTTTTAATTTTTTAATAAATTTGAAAAAAAAAATTCTGTCAAGGTGGGGTGCTGAGTGTACATGATGTACATTAATGAGAAATAAAATGAACTTTTTTGATTTTAACAAATGGCTGCAATGAAACAAAGAGTGAAAACTTTAAAGAGGTCTGAATACTTTCTGTACCCAATGTATAATGTAAATAGAATTGGTCCTAGCACAGAACCCTGTGGAACTCCATAATTAACCTTAGTGTGTGAAGAAGACTCCCCATTTACATGAACAAATTGGAGTCTATTAGATAAATATGATTCAAAACACTGCAGTGCAGTACCTTTAATACCTATAGTATGCTCTAATCTCTGTAATAAAACAAGAACAGGACAAGAACAGAGATGAGTCCACTGTCAGAGGCAAAAATGGGTAGTATAAATGAGGTTAAAACTACAAAATTTACTTCAAACTAAATCATAAATACTGACCAGGCATTTCAGCTACAGTATCTTGTGAAGAAGCCAAGTGATTTACATCTTGGGTCTAGCGTTGTTGCCAGTGACATAATACTCATGCTTTGGACTTTGTGGAGATTTTCCATTTGACTGAGTAAATTTCTAATAGCAGTTCTACAGAAATTTGGATTTGGTTCATCCTTGATAAACTGGATCAGAACACTGTACAGCTCTCCAAATGCACGTGTTAGGACAAATGATCTTATTTCCCAAAGCTTCAGTCTGCAGAGAGGCAACAGGCAGGGCTGCCCACTCTCTCCCTTGCCTTTTATCATCTTTATTGAGCCACTGGCAGCAGCAATCTGTCAAAATATAGATTTCAAAGAAATTCAAACTGAAAATAAAGACTATATGATAAGCTTATATGCTGATGATGTATTACTTTTCCTTGGGAACTCACAAACCACTCTTCTAAAGACATTCACACTGATAGATAAGTTCTCATCTACATCAGATTACTCCATCAACTGGAGCAAATCAAAAGTTTTGCCTCTGAATTGTAATTTTCAGAACACCTCCACAGCCCCACTGCAGTCAGGCAACATTAGATATTCAAATATAATTTTTTCTGCCAGGCTGTCAGACTTGGTGCGGTTTAATCACATTCCTCTACTAAAAACAATACCTCAGGCATTGGTCATCTCAGACATCTCAGACATTGGTCTACTAATTGTCTATATCTCTCATGGGGAGGGTTGCCACAATTAAAATGATGATTCTGCCTCAAATCAATTATTCAAGCAATTATCTGTTCTCACTGATTCCTAGCATCTCATCAATCTTTGGTTAGGATTCTGAAGAGATCACAAGAAAGTCAGTGGGTTGGGATCTGTATAAACAAAAAGAGGAGCACCTGACCCGACATAAACATCAAAATACTGGAGGGCACAAATCAGTCCAAGAGCTTCTTGTTTGATTACAGAATACTGCAGTTGATCAGACTTGAATGTTTGTGAGAAATAACTCAGTGGTTTTAAAACACCATTATCATCTGCCTGTAATAAGACTGCACCAGCACCAATATTACTTGCATCAACTTGCAACTGGAAAGGAACCCCTCCTTCAGGAGCAGCAAGAACAGGAGATGAACCGAGTTGTTTCTTCACCTTCTCAAATGCTGCCTGACACTGGGGTGACCAGACATACTTTACCCCAGCCTTGAGCAGGTTTTTCAAAGGTGCTACTACTGAGGAAAAGTTGGGACAGAAGCACCAGCAAGTCCGAGGACCCTCATAAGCTCTACTTTAGTTGCTGGAGCTGGATAAGCCTAAATGGCAGCAACCTTGGCGTCAACTGGCCGCATCTGTCCTTGCCCCACCACTTTACCCAAGTAGGTGAAGGTAGCTATAGCAATTTCATATTTAGCCAGATTAACTGTTAAGTTTGCCCAAACCAGTCTGTCCAATAATGCCTTAGGTCGGTCTATATGCTGTTCCCAGTGTCGAATGAAGTCAGTCGAGGTTGAGATCTTGGTTATTCGATGGCCTATGCCTGGTACTATGTGGACAATCATAATTTTGATTGAGGAAATTGTGAAATGTTGGAGAATGACTGAGCAGGGTAAAATGAGGAACTGAAAGCTGGTACCAAGGATGAGTAAGAGCAAAGAGAAAAACATGTCCAGACATGTTCAGAGTGGAAAAGTACCTAAAAGCCCAGAGGGGAGAGGGGATGAAGTAATGGTCAAGGCCCGATACCATATTTGGAGATTGAACAGTGGAGTGATAATTTGTCATGATGATGTTTTAAAACTAGGATGTGTCTTAGATTTAAACTATAAAAGGCGATGCACCGAGGCATCGGACGTGAATCTAGGGAGCCCTTCCCAGCACCAGGACGGGTCTACAGATTGGACAGAGCCAACCCAGCTGTAGACAGCTAATTGACTTGGAATAGTTTTGTGTGCGGTCTCCCTGCCTGTTCAGATGAAGATTGGAAGTACCTAAGCTGTTGGATTTCAAGGAGGATTTCTGCAAAACAGTAAGGACTATAGTGTTTGATATATTTATTGAAAATTTTACATTACAAAATCACTTTACAAAGATATAAATGTACAAGAAATATCCATGAGAGAAAAAAGGAAAAAGATTAGTAATAATAGTAACAAAAAACAAAAAAAAAAAAAAAAAAAGGACCCCCCCCCCCCCCCCCCCCCCCACCCCCAATAATGAACAAACCCAGTCCACACTGTCATGAAATACTATTCAAAGGGTGTAAAACAGTATATACTGATGAATAATACCCGATCGATCTGTATAACTAAAGAAAGAGCCTTATTCCTGAACCTGTGTTGAGGGTTGATTAAAGAAAAGAAAGAAAGATTTCCAAGTCTGATAAAATTTCTTTTCTGAGCCTCTCATTATACATCTGATTTTCTCCAGTTTTAAAGTAGCTAACACATCCCTAATCCAATATGTTACTGTGGGTGGGGCAGCGTCCCTCCACCCCAAAAGGATCAGACGGCGTGCCAACAAAGTTGAAAAGGCAATCACCCTGTGTCCCCCAACAGGTAATATCATCCCCTCGGGAACAACCCCAAAAAGCAATATAATTGGATTTAGATTCAATTTAACTGCAAGAACATCAGAAAGGGCTTCACAAACACCTCCCCAGAATTCTTGTATTTTAGGACAGGCCCAGAACATGTGAATCAGAGTGGCTTCCTCAGATTTACATCTATCACAGATTGGATCCACTTCTGGATAAATCTTAGCCAATTTTGATTTATGAAGGTGCATCCGGTGAACAACTTTAAATTGAATAAGGGAGTGTCTTGCACACATGGAAGAGGTGTGAATTCTCTTTAATACTTTAACCCAAGTTGTCTCACTGATTGTGATTTGCAAGTCTTGCTCCCAAGCTAGTTTTACTGCAGGGATGGGAGGGAGATGCAAATGGGAAATCAATCTCAAGATGGCAGAAATCGCTCTTTTCTTGGTTGGGTTAAATGATATCAGTTCATCAGTTATATTATTGTCTGGTTTATCTGGGAACCCTGAAATGGAGCATGAAACATAATGCCTAACTTGTAGGTACCTAAAAAAGTGCGAAGTGGGGAGATTAAATTTAGAAGACAGCTGTGCGAAAGAGGCAAACTTGTCTTCAATGAAAAGGTCTTTAAAATACTTCAGGCCTTTTTTGAACCAAGTATTAAAAGTGGCATCTTGCATTGACGGAGGAAAGAAAACATTTGATGCTATTGAATTAGAAAGGTTCATGTTTCGAAGGCCAAAGTATTTCCTAAATTGTGAATAAATTCTAATAGAGTTATTAACTACTGGGTTAGTGATTGTCCGATTTATGGAAAAAGGTAGAGATGCTCCGATTACTAATGATAAAAATTGAGGGTCACAGGACTGTTTCTCCATCTCAACCCATATGGGGCCTCTTTTATCAAAGCAGTAATATGCCCAAAATGACAGACACCACAAATTAGTTGCCCAATAATAATATCTATGATTTGGAAGGGCCATTCCACCAACTTGTTTTGATTTCTGTAGATGATCTTTTCGCAAGCGTGGCCTTTTCCCATTCCAAATGTATGTTGATATAATAGCGTCAAGCTTTTTAAAATAGGCATTGGGAAGAAACACAGGGAGACACTGGAACAAGTATAGATACCTAGGTAGCACAGACATTTTAATCACATTCACTCTCCCAAGCATAGACAGCGGGAGGGGAGACCATTTAGCCAAATCTTGTTCAATTTTAAGTAATAATTTATCAAAATTATTTCTTTTGAGATCTGCAAAATCCTTAGTTACAGAAACTCCTAGGTAAATAAAGCTTTGCTCAGCAATCTTAAAAGGCACCCTAATCTTTGCAAGAACAGTGTTATCTAAGTTTAATGGCAACAGCTCACTCTTATGCAGGTTTAGTTTATACCCTGAAATTTTCCCAAATTGAGTGAGAAGGTCTAGAATAGGAGGAATAGTCGTCTCTGCCCTGGATACAAACAGCAAGAGGTCATCAGCATAGAGGGATAATTTGTGTTCTGTACAGCCTCTGATAATACCATGGATAGAACCACTAGATCTTATGGCTATAGCCAAGGGCTCGATTGCTAATACAAAAAGAAGGGGACTCAGAGGACATCCCTGGCGAGTCCCACGATTTAATTTGAAAGATTTAGAATAAAGGTGATTTGTAAGAACCATGGCTGAAGGGTTGGTATATAATAACTTAATCCATGAAATAAATGTTCTACCAAATCCAAATCTTGCCAATGTCTCAAAAAGGTAATCCCACTCTACTCTATCGAATGCCTTCTCTGCATCCATGGAGAGAAGGCACTCCGAGTCAGCCTGGCATGTGGTGTACATAATGTTAAACAGACGCCGTACATTAAAGAAGGAGCGTCTATCTTTAACAAAACCTGTTTGGTCTGGAGAGACAATATCTGGCAAGACATTCTCTAATCGTCGGGCCAGTACCTTAGCTAATATTTTATAGTCACAATTTAACAGGGATATTGGTCGATAGGATGCACAGTCAAAGGGGTCTTTATCTTTTTTTGGTAGCAATGTTATACAAGCCTCATTCAAAGTGGCAGGAAGAGACCCTCTCTCAAGGGAGTCAGAGTACACGGCCGCCAGCACAGGAATAAGTTGTGCGGAGAATGTGGCATAGAACTCGCTCGGTAAACCATCTGGCCCGGGAGATTTCCGAGGTTGTAGCATTTTGACTGCCATCTCGACCTCCCGCTGCGTTATTGGTGCATCCAAGGCAGAGACCTGGTCTTGAGACAAGATTGGAATAGGTAAATCCCTAAAAAAATTCTGTAAGAGATCAGGGTTGCTGAGATTATCAGAACTATACAATTCTTCATAATACTGTTGAAAAGCATCATTTATCCCCTGCTGATCAATGGTGAGCCTGCCATGATGAGACTTGATACCTTTAATAATTTGTTTAGCTCTCATGCCTTTTAATTGTCTTGACAATATCTCTCCAGCCTTATCGCCATGTTCATACAAGTCACTCCTATTTTTCAATAATAGGTATTCTATAGATTGTGAGGTGAGTAAATCATATTCTGCCTTGAGTTTTAAACGTTCCTTATACAGATCCCGGGATGGAGCCTGTGCGTTCTTATTATCTATGGCTGCAATCTGACTTTCCAAATCCAATTGTTTGGCTACACTGCTCTTTTTCTTTTTGGCCACAAAAGATATTACCTGGCCCCTTAGATATGCCTTGAGCGCCTCCCAAACAGTCGACATAGAAACTTCAGGGGTCACATTGATATCCAGGAACAGAGAAATTTGGTCTGACAAGAATTTTCTAAAGTTTTCATCAGATAATAGAAGAGAGTTAAACCTCCAGTGTCTCCTAGGATTCATCACTTCAGATATATTAAGTTTAAGCATCAGTGGAGCATGGTCAGATATTACTATGGCATGATATTCACATGATTGAACATCCTGAATTAGTTTATTGTCAATGAAAAAATAATCGATCCTGCTGTAACTATGATGAGCATGAGAAAAAAAGGAATATTGTCTATCAAGTGGGTGTAAAAAACGCCAAATATCTGAAATGCAATATTCTGCAAGAAGAGCTTTTAGACAGGATGCTGATTTGGATGTGGCATAACCTGGTCTCACTGATGATCGATCCAGCCCAGGGTCCAGACACAAATTAAAATCCCCTCCCATAATAAGCTCATACGAGTTCAAACAAGGGAGTAGCTTAATAAAACGTGAAAAGAATTGAGGGTCGTCAAAATTTGTAGCATACACATTAGCTAATATAACATCTTTGTTATAAAGTTTACCAGTAACTATAACATAACGCCCATTGGGGTCTAATATCGAAGAGGCTGGTGTAAAGGGTACATTTTTATTAATCAATATAGCAACCCCCCTGGCTTTGCCCTGGAAGGTTGAATGGAAGAGCTGCCCCACCCACCCACATTTCAAACGCAGATATTCTGGATTTTTAAGATGGGTTTCCTGGAGAAATGCGATTCCTATTTGCAAGTTTTTGAGATGTGTGAGAACTTTCTTCCTTTTCAAAGGATGGTTCAGACCTTTGACATTCCAAGTAACAAACCCAAAATTATTTATCATATTCAGGACATCTGCAAAGTTAGGGAACTATACAGTTGGTTATAAACATAAAACAAAGTACAAAATAGTTTACGCTGGTCGATCTGGAAAAAGAAACTAAAAGAGTTACTATTATTGACAGCGGGAACCCAAAACCCTTCCCAAAACCTAAGGCGATACTAGCTGCAAAAACAAACAGCACACCTTCCCTATCTACCTGCATCACCTCCCTACAAAATCTATCTAAATGACATCTCCACCTGCTCCTTAGAAAAATTGGCAGGTTCCCCGCTGATGAACAGGACAGGTCAGGCCCAGACAGACTGAATACTTTGTTATCCAAATAACACTCATGATATTAGTACACTTGACCGGGGGAGCCCAGAACCAATAACTTAAGTAAATACTGTCCTTAACTTAGTCAGTGTAAATTAAGAGTCATTTGGGCGTGTTCTTACTTATGTAGGTATACTATTCAAGAGGGTTTATTAAAATCCACAATAAACTTCTCAGCCTCAGCCACAGAGCCGAATGCAGTTCGGGCCCCGTCAGTCTGTGTGATGCGGAGTCTTGCTGGGTACAGCAGGGAGGGTTTCAGTCCCATCTTGTATAAAGATGACATTACAGACCTATATTCCTTCCGTTTGCTCACCACTTCAGGGGGGTAGTCTTCGTAGATCCTGAACGAGATGTTTTGGTATTTCAGATCCCCCCTCTTCCTGGCCTCCCGAACAACGAGCTCCTTGTTTTGAAAACGATGAAAGCAGAGAATGACGGGCCGCGGCCTACATCCGGGGCCAGGCCTGGGCACCAGGCTGCGATGTGCACGGTCCAGCTCCGGTGCCGAGGGAAAAGTGTCGTGACCAAACACGTCCCGTAGTAGCTTTGAAAAAAAAAGACTGGGTTGTGGGCCTTCTATACCTTCAGGTATACCTATTAGCCGGACATTATTCCTTCTGCCTCTCCCCTCTAGCTCAGTTAGCCTGGCCTTAAGCTTCTCGTTGTCAGCTTGTAGCCTCTCGTGACTGCTCTCCACCTTCTCCAAACGCTGATGAAGAGATTCGGCGTTTTCCTCCAGCGAGGTCAAACGCTGATCGTGGCTGACAACAGTCTCTTGGATTACATCCAATTTGTCGTTAACCTCTTTAAACGATGTTTTCAGCTCGGAGATCAGCGCAGACCTATGCTCAGCTAATGAGGCTGTAAGGGCAGCTTTGCTAATGGCGGCTTCAGACTCAGCTTTTTCGCCTGTTTTGGGAGGTTTAGGCGGCATATTGAAGTTAAAAACTTGCTACGCAAGAGTAGCAAACACTTCAATGGCAGATGTCCGACTAAGATAAAAGCAGGTAGGTTTATAAGGATAAAACTTGGGGAGCTAGAAGATGACACGTCTTACCCCATGCTCGTTAAACCGGAAGTCCATCAAAACAGTAAGGACTATAAAAGAGGACAGTTAACAGAAGAAAAACAACATCTCTCTTTTTGGACTTCTCCTTTTCCTCCTCTTCCCTGAGGCAGTAATAGATTGGACATTGGGTGTGGTCGCTTCGGCCGAGTGACTCACTCGAAGCCCTTTCTTCTCAAAAAAGGATTTTAAACATTTGGACATTATTAAGCCCCTTTCCTTAACAATCCAGCTTAAGTATAACATATTGATTCAGATTTAGTAATTCTGAAAGTTATGCTCTGTGATGGATTCATTTTGATTCTGAAATTTAAATTCTAAGTAGATTGTTGAATTTGAAGAATTAATTAAGAATTGATTTTGAGCTAAATGCAAACTGCTTGAGCTCAAACCTGCATAATAAAATTTGACTCTAAAAAGTCAGTATAATTCTCTTGAGAATTATTTTCCCTATTAACAGTACATCTATACCATGTATACCAAGATGGCGCCGCGAATGGATGCCCTGGTACTTCGGTGCGCTCTGTTTTGTTTGTTTTTGTGCGTTATTTCTGTGTCTGGACACTCTTCTGGGTATTCTTACACCAGAGAAGAGCTTTTCAACATTAGGTCCACAACACCTTCGGATTTATTTCCTGTTTTTGTCGCATCTGCGGCGGATTTATTACACACTCTGGCCCAGAAAGTGAGACGCCGAAAGAGAGGGAAGCGCGCTGGCGTCCTTGTGAGGCTAAGGAGACGTGGATTACGCACAGCCTTACCTGGGATTTTCCTCTCCAACGTGCGTTCACTTAGGACCAAATGGACGAACTGACACTGATGAGGAGCATGAATAGAGACTTTTCCATATCCTGTGTGTTATGCTTCACGGAGTCATGGCTGTGTGAGGAGATACCGGACTGCGCGCTCCAGTTGGAGGGATTTCATCTCCTCCGCGCAGACCGGCAAGCTGCGCTTTCCGGCAAGGCTACAGGTGGAGGAGTCTGCTTCTACATAAACAGTGGCTGGTGTACGGATGTGACAGAGATTGCTAAGCACTGCTCTCCCTCACTGGAATATCTTTTCATTCCCTGTAAACTGTTCTTCTCTCCGCGGGAGTTCGCTTCATTCATACTGGCTGCTGTTTACATCCCGCCGGACGCGGACGTGCACGAGGCCCAGTGCGCGCTCACAGAGCAGATTCTGTGCATGGAGCGGACATACCCGGACTCTCTTATCATCGTACTTGGGGACTTTAATAAAGCCTGCCTGTGACAGGAACTTCCCAAATATAAACAATATATCACATGTCCGACCAGAGAGGAGAAGACATTAGACCACTGCTACAGCACGATAAGCGGGGCTTATCACGCAGTGCCCCGCGCTGCACTCGGCCTCTCTGACCACGACATGATCCACCTGATCCCCGCGTACAGACAGAGGCTGAAGCTCTCAAAACCTGTGGTAAGGACAACAAAGCAGTGGACCCGTGAGGCTGTGGAGGAGCTCCGCACATGCTTCGAAACTACAGACTGGGACTCGATGAGGGCTGCCTGTGACAGTCTGGATGACTACACGGACACTGTAACCTCGTATATCCACTTCTGCGAGGACAGCATTGTGCCATCACGCACCAGGGTGAGTTATAACAGTGACAAACCCTGGTTTACTCCCAAACTGAAGCAGCTGTGGATAGAGAAGAGGGAGGCTTTTAAAAGTGGGGACAAAGACTGCTACAAAGAGGCCAAGTACAGGTTTAGCAAGGAAGTGGCCACTGCTAGATCACATCACTCTGAGAATATACAGCAGCAGATCTCAGAGAACGACGCGGCCTCTGTATGGAAAGGTTTTAGGCAGATTACCAACTACAAGCCTAAAACCCCCCACTCCACAGACGACCTACAAACTGCAAATAGACTGAACGAGTTCTATTGTCGTTTTGATGGTCAGTTCAGCAGCCTTCACACCTCCACCAGTCCCAACTACAATACAGCCAACACAAATATTCACCCCCCAACCTCCCCCACTCCCCACACCTCAGAGAAGCCCACATCATCAAGGACTCCCACCCCAGAGTCCCCCTCCTCCCCCACCCCCACAGTCTTTTGTATTCAGGAGGACCAGGTGCTAAAGCAGTTCAGGAGTGTCAAAGCTCGCAAAGCTCCAGGTCCAGATGGTGTCTCACCTGCCACACTGAGACACTGTGCTAACGAGCTTGCCCCATTGTTCACGAACATCTTCAACTCCTCACTGGAGGCTTGCCACGTGCCTGTCTGCTTTAAAACCGCTACCATTGTTCCTGTCCCCAAGAAGCCAAGGATCACTGGACTAAATGACTACAGACCTGTGGCACTGACTTCTGTGGTCATGAAGTCATTTGAGCGTCTGGTGCTGTCCCACCTCAAGTCCCTCACAGCCCCCCTTCTGGACCCCCTGCAGTTGGCCTACAGAGCCAACAGGTCTGTGGACGACGCCATCAACCTGACTCTGCACTTCATCCTACAGCATCTGGACTCCCAGGGAACCTATGCCAGGATCCTGTTTGTGGACTTCAGCTCTGCCTTCAACACCATCATCCCTGATCTCCTCCAAGACAAGCTGTCCCAGATGAACGTGCCAGATCCCATCTGCAGGTGGATCATTGACTTCCTGATGAACAGGAAGCAGCACGTGAGGCTGGGGAAGAATGTCTCGGACTCCCGGACCATCAGCACTGGCACTCCTCAGGGCTGTGTCCTCTCTCCTCTGCTCTTCTCCCTGTATACCAACTGCTGCACCTCTGACCACCAGTCTGTCAAGCTTATTAAGTTTGCAGACGACATGACTCTCATCGGACTCATCTCAGACGGGGATGAGTCGGCCTACAGGATGGAGGTCAAACGTCTGGTGTCCTGGTGCAGCCACAATAACCTGGTACTGACCGCCCAGAAGACAGTGGAGAGTATAGTGGACTTTAGGACGCACACAGCCCCTCTACCCTCCATCATCCTGACTGACACCCCCATCACCACAGTGGACTCTTTTCGCTTCCTGGGAACTACCATCACCCAGGACCTCAAGTGGGAGCCCACCATCACCTCTGTTGTCAAAAAGGCCCAGCAGAGGATGTACTTCCTGCGGCAGTTGAAGAAATTCAACTTGCCAGCAAGGACCATGGTGCAGTTCTATACTGCCATCATTGAGTCCATCCTCACCTCCTCCATCACTGTGTGGTACGCTGGAGCCACCACTAGGGACAAACAGAGACTACAGCGCGTTGTGCACTCTGCTGAGAAGGTGATTGGCTGTAACCTCCCATCTCTCCAGGACCTGTACACCTCCAGGACACTGGGGCGTGCAGGTCGGATCACAGCCGACCACTCTCACCCTGGGCACAGACTTTTTGACCCTCTCCCCTCAGGCAGGAGGCTACGGTCCATACGGACCAGAACCTCCCGCCATAAGAACAGTTTCTTCCCCTCTGCTGTTGGACTCATGAACAATTACCCTAAGACTGTTACCACCACCCTCCACAAACGCTGATGACCCTATGTCTATGCACCTGTCTGATTGCACTGATGTACATATTAGTGGAATATAGTCTACATTCTTTTATCTTTTAATTAGTCTCTGCACTGTATATTTTGTAATTTTGTAATATTGTGCTAATATTGTTCTCTTCCTGCTCTTGTCGGAGACGGTCGCACTATCTCTCTCTCCCTGCCCTCCCCATCTCTCCGCTTGCTGCTTGCTGTGAGAGCGTCTTTTTACACACTGTCCGAATAAGAACAAGATTGAACCATGGATCTGGCAAACTGGGCATTCTCCATCATTGATCGAATTTTTTCCACTATGAGATCCGGGACAGGGGAGCCTGGGTGTCCCAGTGGAACAGACCCGGTTGGATACGTCATCGACTCTTGGAGCTCGTGGAGACCTGTGTGCTTCTCGGCCCTTGGAGTGGAAGACGTGGAAGACGCCTACATATTCGGCTTTTTGGTAGCAGTATCTTCTCTGTTTGGGCTCGGTGGATACCTGCTTTACTGGCAAATTAAGAAAATCTGGACGGCGGTTCGACATCTGCAGAGGCTGCCGATCCAGGTGGAAGGGCTGAGCAGAGCCGCACAAACTCAGACTCAAAGCCTGGTGGACCTGAGCCGCAAGATTAGCGAGCTCGCAGGCGAGAGGGGTTAGATCAGGAGATATAGTTCAGTTCTGCACAGTGAGGACGGCAATCAACTAATTTGGAATATTGGATTTTTGAATGGTTTCCCAGTAAGACTGAAGGCTGTTGGAAAAACAAGCAGCCTGTTCCAAAACAACTTCTGTTATCAGGAATTCGGCTCCCCTGCCGGCCTTGGGTTGGCAACCATATCTCTCTCTCCAGGGCACTGTGTGCGGCTGCTCTCCCCCCCACTCCGCGTTGTGATTTGTGAAGCTGGGTCTGGTGTATCACGGCCGCTGATGAAATTCCACCACTATCAGCAAACTGTTTTGGCTGGAACCTGGCATCTGGCTCCACAATGCCCCCACCTCTCGTCTCCTTCTGCATCCCCTCCTGCCCTGACCTCACCTACCGCCGCTGTCCTTGCTTTACATGTGCAATTGCTTTGCTAAGGTGGTTTTTTGGACCCTGGTATAGTGCTCTTTTTGAGCACTGTACCAGATGACTTTTTTTTTAACCTAACTTCCCCATGATGTGTTGTTTTCTCCTCCTGCCAAAGGTAGCGCTGCAAGTCGGCTGCATGACCCGAGGACACATATCCCCCTATGTGTGTTGTGTTTGTGTATTTGGATGGTGTTCTGTAACTGCAATTTCCAATGTGTGAACTTGTTCACCCACATGGCAATAAAACTTCATTCATTATAGTTATAGCTCTAATATCTCTGTATATTTGCAATTTGTATACTTGTATATTGTCTTATAGTTTTTATACTTATTTGTTTTTTTTCTGTAAGCACGAAGTACCGCAGCAATTTCCTAATGCTGTGAACCTGTTCACCCATATGGCAATAAAACCTTCTGATTCTGATTCTGATTCTGATCTATGTCCATGCAACAGTAAAACGCTAGGCAAGTTAAGCTCTAACATCTAGGTTCTGTTTTGGACACACTAGTCTTCAGTAGTCCACTTCAACTTTACTTATGTCCCTTGGGCTCACTGTCCGAGCCGATAAAAGAAATCTGGCCAGCAACAAGTGCACTGATCTAGGGGTGGGCCGCTATAACTAATTGGGCTATATTTCGGGGTCGGCTGTGTGAGCCTTCCTGACCGGCAGCATCGGAATATAGAGGAAGCGGGGCAGATGTTAGTATTATCAGTGGTTAGACGCCAGATGAGTAACCCCGAAACAGCTTAAGTAGAGTCACAAGGTTTCGGAAGAGGGTAATACCCCGCCGGCCTGTGGCCTGGACCCTATGAAACGGAGTAGCTGTCACAGAGGTAAAACCTGTGGGATCTAACACCAGGAATCACTGTATATAACCACATCATCTAAATATACTGCACAGCTATGTAACCCAGACACAACTGTATTCATTAAATGCTGAAATGTGGCTGGTGCATTTCGAAGACCTGAATATGAATATGAATACAAACCCAAAGCAGTGGTGAAAAAAAACAAATCTCCCTGGCCCTCTGAGTTAGACGAACCTGCCAATATCCTTTCAGTAGATCAAATTTACTCACAAACTTGGCAGCACCCACCTTGTCAACACAATCCTCCATTCTGGGAAGAGGATGTTAAAAAGATTATTGCAGTTAATGCTTTGTAACTGCATCAATGTTATGCTCCACTACATGAGTTCGTAAATGGACTAGTTCTTAGATAGTGCTTTTCTGCTCTAATTTAGCACTCAAATCACTTATACAACACATTTACATTCACCCATTCATACAAGTACTTCCATGGACAGCTGCTGTCATAAAATTGGAATATCATGAAAAAGTTGATGTATTTCAGTAATTCCATTCAAAAAGTGAAACTTGTATATTATATTCATTCATTACACACAGACTGATATATTTCAAATGTTTATTTCTCTTAGTTTTGATGATTATAATTGACAACTAATGAAAACCCCAAATTCAGTATGTCAGAAAATTAGAATATTGTGAAAAGGTTGAATATTGCAGACACCTGGTGCCACACTCTAATCAGCTAATTAACTCCAAACACCTGCAAAGGCCTTTAAATGGTCTCTCAGTCTAGTTCTGTAGGCTACACAATCATGGGGAAGACTGCTGACTTGACAGTTGTCCAAAAGACGACCTTTGACACCTTGCACAAGGAGGGCGAGACACAAAGGTCATTGCTGGCTGTTCACAGAGCTCTGTGTCCAAGCACATTAATAGAGAGCATCTATTAATGCACCCTGCACCCTGGAGAGGATTGTGGAACCAAAGCCATTCAAAAATGTGGGGGAGATTCACAAAGAGTGGACTGCAGCTGGAGTCAGAGCTTCAAGAACCACCAGCACAGACATATGCAGACATGGGTTTCAGCTGTCGCAGTCCTCGTTTCGAGCCGCTCTTCAACCAGAGACGGCGTCAGAAGCGTCTCGCCTGGGCTGAAGACAAAAAGGACTGGACTGCTGCTGAGTGCTCCAAAGTTATTTTCTCTGATCAAAGTCAATGTTGCATTTCCTTTGGAAATCAAGGTCCCAGAGTCTGGAGTAAGAGAGGAGAGGCACAGAATCCACGTTGGCTGAGGTCCAGTGTAAAGTTTCCACAGTCAGTGATGGTTTGGGGTGCCATGTCATCTGCTGGTGTTGGTCCGCTGTGGTCCAAGGTCAACGCGGCCGTCTACCAGGAAGTTTTAGAGCACTTCATGCTTCCTGCTGCTGACCAACTTTATGGAGATGCATATTTCATTTTCCAACAGGACTTGGCACCTGCACACAGTGCCAAAGCTACCAGTACCTGCTTTAAGGACCATGGTATCCCTGTTCTTCATTGGCCAGCAAACTCGCCTGACCTTAACCCCATAGAAAACCTATGGCGCACCCTTCACAGGCAGCTCTGGACATACCCCCTACTTCCACATTTCCTTGTACCAAAACACACAAACTTTATGGACAGGCACAAAAATGGTATTTAAACCCATTCCTCTAATAGGAACACAGCTCCCAGTATCTGACTGTGGTGAAAAAGGCAGAACTGACTCACTGACATATGGATTTAGAGCTCCTGAATCTCAAAATCTTACCTGGAACTTTCCCCTCCTCACCAACTAGAAACAGAAACCCATCAGATAAAAATGGGGAATAACTGCACATAGAATAGAATAGAATAAAATATTACAAAAATATTATAGCTGAACATCTGAACCTATTGTTTTAGTCTGCATCTGAAAAGGATGCTACCTTTGATATATTTGCTATAGAAGTGCTAACTGGAAAAGCTAATCCAGCAGACTTAGGAGGTAAAGCACTGGGCCCTCTTTTATGCTTCAAATGTCTTCCAGGGGCCAGAGCAGGCGACATTCATGGAAATTTGAAACTGCTGGCTAAGGCTAATCGTAGATTTGGTAAGATCGTTATTCACGTCGGCAGTAATGACACCCGGTTATGCCAATCGGAGGTCGCTAAAATTAATATTGACTCGGTGTGTAACTTTGCAAAAACAATGTGGGACTCTGTAGTTTTCTCTGGGCCCCTCCCCAATCAGACCAGGAGCGACATGTTTAGCCGCATGTTCTCCTTGAATCGCTGGCTGTCTGAGTGGTGTCCAAAAAACGACGTGGGCTTCATAGATAATTGGCAAAGTTTCTGGGGAAAACCTGGTCTTGTTAGGAGAGACGGCATCCATCCCACTTTGGATGGAGCAGCTCTCATTTCTAGAAATCTGGCCAAATTTATTAACCCTAAAACCTGACTACCCAGGGTTGAGACCAGGAAGCAGAGTTGCAGTCTTACACGCCTCTCTGCAGCTTCTCTCCTCCTGCCATCCCCCCAAAACCCCATCCCCATAGAGTCGGTGCCTGCTCCCAGACCACCAAAAACCAAAGCTAAAATCAGCAAAAAGCTATTTAAGCATAAAAATTAAAAAACAATAAATAATACAGCTTCATCAACTGCACCAAAAAATAAAACAATTAAATGTGGATTATTAAACATTAGGTCTCTCTCTTCCAAGTCCCTATTAGTAAATGATTTAATAATTGATCAACATATTGATTTATTCTGCCTTACAGAAACCTGGTTACAGCAGGATGAATATGTTAGTTTAAATGAATCAACACCCCCGAGTCACAGTAACTGTCAGAATGCTCGAAGCACAGGTCGAGGAGGAGGATTAGCTGCAATCTTCAATTCCAGCTTATTAACCCCTTAACTGGCAGCAAAAAAATCACCTGACAAAAACTACATAACACCCTCTGGTTATTATTGGCTCTGAACAACCCATTTCATAGCCTATTAACTGGCTGCGTCTGGTCCGCCGGCCGAATGAAGTGCATTTATATGGCAGGCTAGACCCGCCCATTTTGACTGACACCTCATTCGGCCAATCATGTTAAGAAATGGGTTTCCCAGAGCCAATAATACTCAGAGGGCGTCACGTAGCTTTGTCAGGTGATTTGGTGCAGCCAGTTACATGATTGGCCGAATGACGTGTCAATAAAAATGGGAGGGTCTAGCCTGCCATATAAAAGGGACTACAAACGGCCCGTCACCGGGCCCTTGCCAGTTAAGGGGTTAATTAATCAAAGACCCAGACAAAGTTTTCATTCTTTTGAAAGCCTGACTCTTAGTCTTGTCCATCCTAATTGGGAAAATCAAAAACCTGTTTTATTTGTTATTATCTATCGTCCACCTGGTCCTTACTCAGAGTTTCTGTCTGATTTCTCAGACTTTTTATCTGATTTAGTGCTCAGTTCAGATAAAATCATTATAGTGGGTGATTTTAACATCCATGTAGATGCTGAGAATGACAGCCTCAACACTGCATTTAATCTATTGTTAGATTCAATTGGCTTCTCTCAAAATGTAAAGGAGCCCACCCACCACTTTAATCATACTCTGGATCTTGTCCTGACATATGGCATAGAAACTGAAGACCTAACAGTATTCCCTGAAAGCCCCCTCCTGTCTGATCATTTCTTAGTAACATTTACATTTACTTTAATGGATTACACAGCAGTGGGGAATAGGTTTTATTACAGTAGAAGTCTTTCTGAAAGTGCTGTAACTAAGTTTAAGGATCTAATTCCTTCATTATTATGCTCTTCTGTGCCAACACAGTGCAGAGCAGCTACCTAAACTCTGCTCCCAGTGAGGTCGATTATCTCGTCAATAGTTTTACATCCTCACTGCGTATAACTTTGGATACTGTGGCTCCTCTGAAAAGGAAAGCTTCAAATCAGAAGTGCCTGACTCCGTGGTATAATTCACAAACGCACAGCTTAAAGCAGATAACCCGAAAGCTGGAGAGGGAATGGCATCTCACTAAATTAGAAGATGCTCATTTAGCCTGGAAAAAGAGTTTGTTGCTCTATAAAAAAGCCCTCCGTAAAGCTAGGACATCTTACTATTCATCATTAATTGAAGAAAATAAGAACAACCCCAGGTTTCTTTTCAGCACTGTAGCCAGGCTGACAAAGAGTCAGAGCTCTGTAGAGCCGAGTATTCCTTTCACTTTAACTAGTAGTGACTTCATGGATTTCTTTACAAATAAAATTTTAGACATTAGAGAAAAAATTATTCATAACCATCTCAAAGATTTATCTTCATGTTTGGCTGCTTTCAGCACTGCTGGTATTTGTTTAGACTCTTTGGCTCCAGTTGACCTTTCTGAGTTAACTTCAATAGTTACTTCCTCCAAACCAGCAACATGTTTGTTAGATCCCATTCCTACTAGACTGTTCAAAGAAGTCTTTCCAATTATTGATGCTTCAATCTTAAAAATGATCAATCAGTCTTTATTAGTTGGCTATGTACCACAGACCTTCAAGGTGGCTGTAATT
This sequence comes from Archocentrus centrarchus, assembly GCF_007364275.1. NCBI lineage: Eukaryota > Metazoa > Chordata > Actinopteri > Cichliformes > Cichlidae > Archocentrus > Archocentrus centrarchus. The sequence continues at coordinate 35,277,774 of NC_044369.1, read as the reverse complement.
AAACCTCTACTTAAAAAGCCATCACTGACCCAGCTGTCTTAGCTAATTATAGGCCAATCTCCAACCTTCCTTTTCTCTCAAAGATTCTTGAAAGAGTAGTTGTAAAACAGCTCACTGATCGTCTGCAGAGGAACGGTTTATTTGAAGAGTTTCAGTCAGGTTTCAGAATTCATCACAGTACAGAAACAGCATTAGTGAAGGTTACCAATGATCTTCTTACAGCCTCTGACAGTGGACTCATCTCTGTGCTTGTCCTGTTGGACCTCAGTGCAGCTTTGATATTGTTGACCATAACATTTTATTACAGAGATTAGAGCATACTATAGGTATTAAAGGTACTGCACTGCAGTGGTTTGAATCATATTTATCTAATAGACTCCAATTTGTTCATGTAAATGGGGAGTCTTCTTCACACACTAAGGTTAATTATGGAGTTCCACAGAGTTCTGTGCTAGGACCAATTCTATTTACATTATACATGCTTCCCTTAGGCAGTATTATTAGAAAGCACTGCATCAATTTTCATTGTTATGCAGATGATACTCAGCTTTACCTATCAATGAAGCCAGATGACACACATCAATTAATTAAACTGCAGGAATGTCTTAAAGATATTAAGGCCTGGATGACCTCTAATTTCCTGCTTCTAAATTCAGATAAAACTGAAATTCTTGTTCTCGGCCCCACAAATCTTAGAAACATGGTGTCTAACCAGATACTTATTCTGGATTAGGGATGCGCCAATCCGATATTCAGTATCGGTATCGGTCCGATACTGGCCTAAATTACTGGATCAGATATCGGAAAGAAATAAAAAATGTAATCCGATACATTAAATAACGTTTCGCTCACATTAGCTGCATTACAGTGCTCCGTCGTCTTCGTCTTGTGGGTTTGCGGTTCACCAAACCAGCTTAGAGCTACATTAACATTGTGTCTAACCAGATATCCTGGTCATTTTTGACCAGGATATGTCCTTCAATGCACATATTAAACAAATATGTAGGACCGCTTTTTTGCATTTGCGCAATATTTCTAAAATTAGAAACATCCTTTCTCAGAGTGATGCTGAAAAGCTCATTCATGCATTTATTACTTCTAGGCTGGACTATTGTAATTCATTATTATCAGGCTGTCCTAAAAGCTCCCTGAAAAGCCTTCAGCTGATCCAAAATGCTGCAGCTAGAGTACTGACAGGGACTAGAAAGAGAGAGCAGATTTCTCCCATATTGGCTTCTCTTCATTGGCTCCCTGTTAAATCTAGAATAGAATTTAAAATCCTTCTCCTCACATACAAGGTCTTGAATAATCAGGACCCATCTTATCTCAAAGACCTCATAGTACCAAATCACCCCAACAGAGCACTTCTCTCTCAGACTGCTGGCTTACTTGTGGTTCCTAGGATACTTAAGAGTAGAATGGGAGGCAGAGCCTTCAGCTTTCAGGCGCCTCTTCTGTGGAACCAGCTCCCAGCTTGGATTCAGGAGACAGACACCCTCTCTATTTTTAAGATTAGGCTTAAAACTTTCCTTTATGATAAAGCTTATAGTTAGGGCTGGATCAGGTGACCCTGAACCCTCCCTTAGTTATGCTGCTATAGGCCTAGGCTGCTGGGGGGTTCCCATAATAGACTGTTTCTTTTCATTCACCTTATTTACTTTGTTTATACTCCACTCTGCATTTAATCATTAATTGATATTAATCTCTGGCTCTCTTCCACAGCATGCCTTTCTCTCCCCTCAGCCCAACCGGTCGCGGCAGATGACCCCCCCTCCCTGAGCCTGGTTCTGATGGAGGTTTCTTCCTGTTAAAGGGAGTTTTTCCTTCCCACTGTCACCAAGTGCTGCTCATAGGGGTCGTTTTGACTGTTGGGTTTTCTCTGTATTATTGTAGGGTCTTTACCCACAATACAAAGCGCCTTGAGGCGACTGTTTGTTGTGATTTGGCGCTATATAAATAAAACTGAACTGAATTGAATTGAATTGAATATGACAGCGTCCGTCGTCACGTTGAAAGGACGAGCCAGCAAATGTTATCTTTAATTCATAACTCAGCAGTAACTGTTGGCCATAACAACGCTGAAACTGTGCGTGTGTGAACCTGGCTGACTGTCTCGCTCTCGCTCCTTCACTCATAACCAGCGAATCACCTGAACCAGTCAGCTGATTCATTCCCAGAACGAAGCAGTTCCTGCTTCATACGTCATATGTCACATGATTTTTTCATCCTGAAGCTTCGAACAGAGGTTCTATGGAGGTGTAAGCCCAGGGTTCGAAGAACATACCTATTGGTTGGTAATGTCCGTGAAACACTCTTGCTTATTTAATAAAGACCACACGTTGGATGAACTGTGGCCAAACAAGGAAGCTGAATCAAAAGTCTCTCCCAAACCACTAATACATCAAGTGTGACACTCCTCAATCCACCAACAAGACAACTTCCCTGTTTGTGTAGATACAAAAACCCTCAACACTCACCACATTCTAAATTCCCACCTAAACTGAAGAGCCCCCACCTTTGTCATAGTCCGGCTCAAGGGAAGGACAAAACTGGAAGGGGCCACACATGATAGTAAAAAAAGTGTTTATTTATCTTAAGAGAACTAACATAACCAAAAATATGTCAATTAGTAGTATGTGCATTGTCTGTATGTGTAATACAAAAGAACCAGTCAGCCAGCATAGCTGCAACCCGTTCTCCTCACAACCTCTCCAATGAGGAGGCAGCCAGAGGTCACAGAGTGTCACAACGAGTCAGCCTGTCTGTGAATGGATGTATGTGTGTCTGTGCTCTGTCCCCTTATTTCTTCTGTTTTCTCTCTTACATTTTTTTTATCTTCTTCTTAATCTTTTCTTCCTGCCTGTCAGACCTGGCAGTCTTATTGTGTGGACAGTAACAGAAATGAATGAATAAATGGAAACATTAAGTAGCCTGCAGAGGACTTATAGAGCTTGTTTGGGACAACAGATGCATTCAGATCATGATTCTGATTGTGAAAACTGCCAAACATGACAGGCTTAAAAAACAAACAAACAAAAACTAATAAAACAACACCACAAACCACAGAATAAAACATTAAAATGACTTTCAGCCCGTGACACTGCTGCACTAATGTTCCTGATGCTGGCTATATTAGTCCCATGCACATTTCCACGTACACTTTCCTCGCTGTAATTGTCTGGCTACAGCCTGTTCCAGTTTGTTCAGCTCACTGTGAATTGATTTTATGTGTTTACCTTCACCCCTCGACCTGCTGTTTCTCATGTTTAACAAGTTACTGGATTCAAATCCCTCCCTCCCTCCCAAATGCTTCATTGTTTTTAAGCAGTGGAGGCAGCGATGCACTTCCTGTGCCCAGTGTGCCGTGAATTAAGGAAGAATGCTACAGCTGTGCTCCCGGTGTGTTCCAGGGAAAGTGAAAACATTTCTCTGTGGTTTGAATGAGCTTTAATGCCTCTGAGAAACAGACACGCCTCAGTGACTCTTCATTTACAGCAGCAGATTGGTGAATCTGCTGAACCCTGAGCATGCACTGTGACCTCTGACCTCTCTGCATTTCTGTGAGGACTAAAGAGTTAACACTCAGTGACTGCAGAGGTCATGCCTGTGTTTTCAGAGCAGAGTGAAGCTCCACCTTAACCAACAGGTCAGTCTGCCTGAGCTGTAAGGAGGAACATTTCCCGCTCTGAGTGCTTCAGCTCATTCCTGGTTGCTGTCTGGCAGGTCTAACCACTCTAATCCTTTTCTGTGGAAGTTTTGTTCCAGGTAGGAAGGCGGCTCTCTGCTCAATTCCTGAGAACTGCTTTCAAAACACGTAACAAACCAAACATGCAGAAAAGGTTTCTGCAGGTGGCAGAGACTCCATCACTCATCACTGTGTTTGCTGTTAAAGGTGATTTCAGAAACAGAAATGAGAACAAAAAATTAAAGTGGCTCGGACAGTTTTCTCCAACAATATCAGAACAACAGCTGTCCTAAAACAGACGTTTATGCACATTCTGTATATGAAGCCTCATACACAACCCCAGCTCCAAAAACATCAGGTCTCTGTGTAAACTAAATAAAAACAGACTCTCAGAAACCCATATTTTAATACAACATAGAAAAAATAGCAACTGTTCAAACAGAGAACATGAAAATCAGAGCTCATTTTGAATTTGATGGCAGTGGCACAGCCAGAAAAGTTGTTACAGCTCTGTTTCCTGCTGTACGGCATCTGTAAACATCTGGAACTGAGCAGAGCAGCTGCTGGACTTTGGGAGAGGTCCCATTCTGTCTGATAGAGGATTCTAGCTACTCAGCAGTCCTGGGGCTACTTTGTCCTGTTTTTGGGTTCCTGATGCTCCAGATGTTCTCAGCTGGTCAAAGGTCAGGACTGCAGGCCGGTTCAGCACCCGGACTCTTCTGCTACAAAGCTGTGCTGCTGGATTAGCTGCAGGATGCAGTTTAGCATCATCCTGCTGAAATATGAAGGCCTTCCCCGAAGGAGACGTCTCTGGATGGGAGCACACACTGCTCTGAAACCTGGATACACCTTTCAGCTCTGATGGAGCCTTTCCAGATGTGCCAGTTCCACTGATGCACCCCCCCCCCCCCCCCCCTCCCCCCCATACCATCAGAGATGCAGGCTTTGAACCGAGCTGGGAACAGCCTGATGGTACCTCAGCTCTTTAATGCATGTTTGGATCTGTCTGGCCTCAGAACAGGTTCTACTTTTCCTCAGTCCATTTATTTTTTTTTTTTGGCCACAGCAGCTTTGTTGACAGTGTAAAAATGACAGGAAAGTGGGAGAAGAGATGGGGGAGGACATGCAGGACAGAGCAACAGGCTGGGACTCGAGCCTGCACCGCCTGCTTCCAGCCTCGCGGCAAACACGGTCGCCTGCTCCACCACTGAGCCACCCCGGGGCCCTTTCCTCAGTCCATTTTAAATGAGCTTTGGCTCTGAGACAGCGTTGTTTCTAGCTCAGGTTCACATGTGGCTTCTTCTTTGACCTGCACACTGATTTCTGGAAGAGTTTCTGAGCCCATGCGGGGATTTCCAGGACAGAACCAGGCCTGTTTTTACTGCAGTGCTGCCTGAAGATCACAGGTTTCCAGCCTCATCCCATACAACAGATTAATGGGACAAGAGGACACAGGCTTAATTCAGCAAACTTAATTTTCCAAATTGTAAACAAATAAAACAGCTCTTATGTTGTTGCTACGCTGTAACGGTTTAATGCAGTAACCTGAACTGTCCATCAAAGTGACCAACCACATTAGGCTCTGCAGCTCTGTGAGAACGTGAAGCTGCAGCACTCGTGTGTGCAATACTTCTTTGAGCTCCTGAGTTGAATTTAGAATGAATACCTGCACTCTCAAAATTAAATTATTTGCCCAGATTCTGTTTGTTCTTGTGTGTGACGTTTGACATAAACATAATTCCATACTCTGCCTCTCTTTTTAAACCCAATCACATCACTGAACTGTTGCAAATTACCTAATTAGCTGGAAAATAGATCTCCAGCTGTTTCTTTGTAGTACTACTTACTTTTCCAGGCTTTTGTTGCCCTGTCACAACTTTGAAGAGACATGATGCTGCCATCAAATTCAAAATGAGCTCATATTTTTTCTTAGAATGGTACATTTACTCAGTTTAAACATTTGAGATGTTTTCTATGTGAATTAAATATGGGTTGCATCATTGCATTCTGTTTTTATTAAAATATTACACAGAGACCCAACTTTTTTGGAAGTTGGTTTGTACATGAAGAAGTGAACAGTGAGCAGGCATCTAATGCATCATCTCTGATCTGACTAAAGTTTTGAGATTAAAAACAAGAAATGAAGAGATTCCTTATCTGGCCAAATTTAATTAACCCCCCAAAACCTTATCCCCATAGAGACGTGCCTGCTCCCAGACCACCAGAAAACAAGCAGCAGGATGAATATGTTAGTTTAAATGAATCAACACCCCCGAGTCACAGTAACTGTCAGAATGCTCGAAGCACAGGTCGAGGAGGAGGAGAGTAGCAGCAATCTTCAATTCCAGCTTATTAATTAATCAAAGACCCAGACAAAGTTTTCATTCTTTTGAAAGCCTGACTCTTAGTCTTGTCCATCCTAATTGGGAAAATCAAAAACCTGTTTTATTTGTTATTATCTATCGTCCACCTGGTCCTTACTCAGAGTTTCTGTCTGATTTCTCAGACTTTTTATCTGATTTAGTGCTCAGTTCAGATAAAATCATTATAGTGGGTGATTTTAACATCCATGTAGATGCTGAGAATGACAGCCTCAACACTGCATTTAATCTATTGTTAGATTCAATTGGCTTCTCTCAAAATGTAAAGGAGCCCACCCACCACTTTAATCATACTCTGGATCTTGTCCTGACATATGGTGTCATGGTCCTGGGCCGATGGCCCAGTGTTTTTTGTTATCTTTTGTATTTGTCCTTGGTTTGTAATTTCTAGTTCCTTGTGTTTCCATGTGTCAGGTCTGTGTCCTTGTTTCCCTGTTTGACTTCCTGTTTTATTTTGATAGTCATTTGGTCTCTGTCTGTCATATTCAGTTTTGCTTCCTTTAGTCGTGTCTGTATGATTACTGTTTCCTGTGTCTCCCAGCTGTTCCAACTCCCCTCATTATCCTCTGTATTTTAGTTCCGTGTTTTCACTGCCTGTTGTCGCATCATTAATGTTTCTGCGTCATTTGCTCTCCGGCTGCGAACCCTCCATGTTCTCCCTGGTTTTCTGGTTTTGCCCACTGATGTTCGGTTTTGTTTCCTTTTACTCCTGGCTACCCTTGCACTACGCCTAATAAAATCTGTTTGCCATTTACCTCGTCTGCCTTGGGGTCCTCTTCCTGCCCGCTACACAGCTGATCTGTGACATATGGCATAGAAACTGAAGACTTAACAGTATTCCCTGAAAGCCCCCTCCTGTCTGATCATTTCTTAGTAACATTTACATTTACGTATGGATTACACAGCTCTTGAATAAGAAAGGAGATGCCTCCAGTTTGAGTTTTAAAGTTAAAAATATCCATAGGATATGAATGAAGAAAGGTAAGACAAAAGTAAGAGGAAAAATGGAAAAAGAGGTTTAAAACCTTAAGTACTACAGAGCTGCTGGAAAGGCAGCCGTCTCCCACAGCACCACTGACTGTGCTGTTTGTTGTGATTTGGTGCCATATAAATAAAACTGAATTGAATTGAGTTTGGAGGTCATGTACAAACTGCTCCTCTCCTTGTCCCCCCTTCCTTTCTGTCTGATTTCTCAGACTTTTTATCTGATTTAGTGCTCAGTTCAGATAAAATCATTATAGTGGGTGATTTTAACATCCATGTAGATGCTGAGAATGACAGCCTCAACACTGCATTTAATCTATTGTTAGATTCAATTGGCTTCTCTCAAAATGTAAAGGAGCCCACCCACCACTTTAATCATACTCTGGATCTTGTCCTGACCAGGGTTATTATAGTTAACAAAAACGAAAGAAATAAAGAAAACTGAAATTGAAAAAACATTGTCATTAACTGAAATAAATAAAGGCTACAATTAAAAGGAAAAAATGATAACTAACTAAAACTGAATCGTGACTTTACAAAACTAACTAAAACTAACTGAAATTATTGTGGATTGATCATTTTTTCGCTCTCTGAGTTTAAGCTGGGAGCGCCGTCGGGCAGCTGTGTGCGTGCGTGTGCACGAGAAAGCGGCAGCGTGGACCCGCTCTGAACCGACCGGGTTCAGAGCAGGTCCACGCTGCCGCAACGCTGTGATGAACCTGTTCGGTCCTTGTGCGTTTCCGTCTACTTTATCAGTGAGAGAATAACAATCAGGAATAATAATCAAAGCATCAGTATAAGGACTCACAAATGTCAGCAAATTCCTGGAGGGAGACTGCTGTCGGAATGGACGTGAGGAAATGAAGCAAGTGGAAAAACAGGGACAAATATGTTTGCAGCCAAAAAACTGAGCACAAAGAGCGAGGACCAAAAAAAGTCCCAGCTGGCACCGCAGCACACGACCGCAAGGTAATAACACACACAACACACACAGCTACACAAGCATAAATGCAGACATGAGGTCGGACACTTCTGTAGGTTGTGAACAGAGGCCGCATAGACCCTGCAAGTTTAATTAGAGCATCTAACCAAGCTAACAGAAGCAGCTTCAGGTGGTGAGAACATCAGGATGCAGCTGGATTTGAGCTTTGACTCCTTCAAAGAGTTTCTTTTTGTCAAACACCACATGTAGCTGTTGTTAATCTACTGCACTGATGCTGAAGCTTATTGTGGAGTTTATTGTAGAATTAATTGAGTTTGGGAGTTCATATTTTTCTTTGTTTCTCCCTGTTGATGTTCATGTGTGTCCTAATTATTACACATTTAGCATGTAGTGCTTCTGTCTTGTGAACTGTTGGTTGTTGAATATATTTCTTTATGGTATATTTTGTTGAGTTTTTATTACACAATAGTCACTTTTGCGCATTGAATCTTGCACCTGACAAAGTATGAAAATACTAAATCTAATACTGAAACTAACGAAACTAAACTAAAACTAAGCATTAAAACCTAAAATAAAAACTAATAAAAAACAAGCAAAACCACTCTGAAAACTAATTAAAACTAACTGAATTAGAAAAAAAAGTAAAAACTAACTGAAACTAAACGATAATGTAAAATCCAAAACTATTATAACCCTGGTCCTGACATATGGCATCATCAGTAATTAAACCTCTACTTAAAAAGTCATCACTGACCCAGCTGTCTTAGCTAATTATAGGCCAATCTCCAACCTTCCTTTTCTCTCAAAGATTCTTGAAAGAGTAGTTGTAAAACAGCTCACTGATCATCTGCAGAGGAACGGTTTATTTGAAGAGTTTCAGTCAGGTTTCAGAATTCATCACAGTACAGAAACAGCATTAGTGAAGGTTACCAATGATCTTCTTAGAGCCTCTGACAGTGGACTCATCTCTGTTCTTGTCCTGTTGGACCTCAGTGCAGCTTTGATACTGTTGACCATAACATTTTATTACAGAGATTAGAGCATACTATAGGTATTAAAGGTACTGCACTGCAGTGGTTTGAATCATATTTATCTAATAGACTCCAATTTGTTCATGTAAATGGGGAGTCTTCTTCAAACAATTATTCAGTTCAATTCAGAGTCAGGGCTAACCTTATTAAAAGGGAGTTTTTCCTTATTAATTATTATTGTAGGGTCTTTACCATACAATATGAAGCACCTTGAGGTGACAGTTTGTTGTGATTTGATGATATATAAATAAAACTGAATTGAAATGAACTGAATTCCTGCAGCTGCATAGTGTGTGTGTATATATATATATATATATATATATATATATATATATATATAATTTTTTTTATAAATTGGAGCAAAAGGCTGAGTGAAAATATAAATTGAAAGGCCAGATGTCTCTCATCAGAGCTGGAGATTGAGATAAACTAGATTTCTTCCACAGAAGTTGAGTGAGATATGATGATCCATGATTTACTGATCAGTATGAACTGATAACCTACATCTGCATGCATGAAATGAGAACAGAGGAGTTCTGCATGTCACATATTTATTTAGATAACAATCAAAACAACAAATGGAAATGAAACTGAACATTCTTTTTATCCAAACATCTGAAAGGAAGGGGGGACAAGGAGAGGAGCAGTTTGTACATGACCTCCAAACTCAATTCAATTCAGTTTTATTTATATGGCACCAAATCACAACAAACAGCACAGTCAGTGGTGCTGTGGGAGACGGCTGCCTTTCCAGCAGCTCTGTAGTACTTAAGGTTTTAAACCTCTTTTTCCATTTTTCCTCTTACTTTTGTCTTACCTTTCTTCATTCATATCCTATGGATATTTTTAACTTTAAAACTCAAACTGGAGGCATCTCCTTTCTTATTCAAGAGCTGTGTAATCCATACGTAAATGTAAATGTTACTAAGAAATGATCAGACAGGAGGGGGCTTTCAGGGAATACTGTTAAGTCTTCAGTTTCTATGCCATATGTCACAGATCAGCTGTGTAGCGGGCAGGAAGAGGACCCCAAGGCAGACGAGGTAAATGGCAAACAGATTTTATTAGGCGTAGTGCAAGGGTAGCCAGGAGTAAAAGGAAACAAAACCGAACATCAGTGGGCAAAACCAGAAAACCAGGGAGAACATGGAGGGTTCGCAGCCGGAGAGCAAATGACGCAGAAACATTAACGATGCGACAACAGGCAGTGAAAACACGGAACTAAAATACAGAGGATAATGAGGGGAGTTGGAACAGCTGGGAGACACAGGAAACAGTAATCATACAGACACGACTAAAGGAAGCAAAACTGAATATGACAGACAGAGACCAAATGACTATCAAAATAAAACAGGAAGTCAAACAGGGAAACAAGGACACAGACCTGACACATGGAAACACAAGGAACTAGAAATTACAAACCAAGGACAAATACAAAAGATAACAAAAAACACTGGGCCATTGGCCCAGGACCATGACACCATATGTCAGGACAAGATCCAGAGTATGATTTATGTGGTGGGTGGGCTCCTTTACATTTTGAGAGAAGCCAATTGAATCTAACAATAGATTAAATGCAGTGTTGAGGCTGTCATTCTCAGCATCTACATGGATGTTAAAATCACCCACTATAATGATTTTATCTGAACTGAGCACTAAATCAGATAAAAAGTCTGAGAAATCAGACAGAAACTCTGAGTAAGGACCAGGTGGACGATAGATAATAACAAATAAAACAGGTTTTTGATTTTCCCAATTAGGATGGACAAGACTAAGAGTCAGGCTTTCAAAAGAATGAAAACTTTGTCTGGGTCTTTGATTAATTAATAAGCTGGAATTGAAGATTGCTGCTACTCCTCCTCCTCGACCTGTGCTTCGAGCATTCTGACAGTTACTGTGACTCGGGGGTGTTGATTCATTTAAACCAGGGAGTGTCAACTGGCGGCCCGCAGGCCACATCCGGCCTGCCAGAGCCCCCCCCCCCGAATAGTACTGCCACAAGTACTATATGCCAATCAATCATGTCACATCATAACCTGTTAAATACCTGTCTCTGACTTGTCTGAATTATTAAAAGCCTCCAAATGTCACTTCCTATTGCCTGCAGATAAACTCTTTGCTCTCATGCAACATTTTATAGTTTTCCATGCTCATTATATCTATAATGAGAACAACAACTGTCAGCATAACAGAGAAGAACATGTAAGTGCAAGACTTGCACATCACATCATTAAAAATAGTTTAAATTTGAAAGGACAAGTGGTGATGATATGTGAAGACTTATCCACATGGTTTAATTGCGGTATCCCAGCTTCACCAAAACTGTGCATTTTAGGTGATGTAAGTTAATTACACATGGAAACAAATATATCACACACAGTTCTTACTGCCTTATGCATCGCTAAGAAAACTATCCTCATGAATTAGAAATCAAAAAATGATTTATGCATTACTCACTATAAAAATCTACTTTTAGAGCACATTAGTCTGGAAAGAATGTCTGCTACCAATTGGCCAAATTTGACTCTCTCTGGTCCCCACTGATCAGCTCCATCACATGATGGGGTGACTGGCAGTCTTGTCTCACGGTGTACCGGACAGGTGGCTGGGGGTGGGCCAGGGGATTCCGGTGTCTGATGGCTCTTGGACTGGAGATGGTGGCTGCCATTCTGTGGTTTCTGTGAAGGGACCTGGTTGTTGGTAGTGGGGGCTTGGATGGACGCTCTTATGGTCTTGGGGTGTGGGGCCCGTGGCACTAGGGATGGCCTATGCCCCCTTGGGCGCGCCGCTGCCGGGGTGGGTTGGCCCGCGTCGGGGTGTCTGGCTGGCATTCCAGGATTGTGGGTGCCCCTCCCGGTGGGGGTGTTGGGCGCTCAGTTGAGGGAGCAACAGTTTCCCGCATGGGGCCAGTTGGTCCTGGACTCAGGACCACTGTGTGTATGTTTGTGTGGGTGTGACATTTGTAGTGTGCGTGTGTGTGTGATGTTTGTTGTGTGTGCGTGTATGTGTGTGTGTGTGAGAGTGTGTGTGTGGGTGTGGGTGTGTGTGAGATATTTGTTGTCTTTTGTATGCGTGTGAGGGTGTGTGTTTGCAGTGTGGGTGGTGGGTGCCGGCCTGGAGCATGATGGTGTACTGGGGGTGTGGCCACTTCAGGCCGTGGACCCTCCCTTCCCTGCACTGCGGTTGGGTGTAGGGAACTGGGGTGTCTAGTGAGTAGTCAGTAGTTAGCTGGCCCTCTTCTTCCAGGAGGTAGTCCTCTACCCCTCTGTCATATTTATCCTGACTCTTCCCCTCCTCCCACTCAGTTAAACATCACATTTTTAACACAAGTTCTTGGGGAGGGGGGTGCTGCAGTGAGTATGTCCACCTCCTTGGCTCTGCTCGCTGTGTTGCTTGATGTCCCACTCCTCCTTTTTAATTGCATCATTCAGTTCACAACACATCATAGTACATATAGGGCCTTGGGGGGCAGGTGTGTCACACAGGGGTTAGTGGGAGGAGCTACTGAGGCGGCGCCACTTGTCTGTTCACTGCTGCCTGCTCCTCAATTTTATTTACATTTTAGACATTGAGGGCCTTGGAGGGGGCAGTGTGGTTGGGCGCTGTTATTCAGTGCTCATATTACATCTGTCCGTCCCAGGGTTATAATAGTTTTGGATTTTACATTATAGTTTAGTTTTAGTTAATTTTTACTTTTTTTTCCTCTAATTCAGTTAGTTTTAATTTGTTTTCTGAGTGGTTTTGCTCATTTTTATTTGTTTTTATTTTTGGTTTTATGCTTAGTTTTAGTTAGTATTAGTATTAGTTTTAGTATTTTCATACTTAATCAGATACCGTTTAAAGAAATATATTCAACAACCAGCTGTTCACAGACAGCAGCACTGCATGCTAAATGTGTGTAATATTAAGGACACACATGAACATCAACACGGAGAAACAAAGAAAAACATGAACTCCAAACTCAATAAATTCTACAATAAACTCCACAATAAGCTTCAGCATCAGTGCAGAGATTAATAACAGCTACATGTGGTGTTTGACAAAAACAAACTCTTTGAAGGAGTCAAAGGTCAAATCCAGCTGCATCCTGATGTTCTCACCACCTGAAGCTGCTTCTGTTTTGGAGCTAGCTTGGTTAGATGCTCTAATTAAACTTGCAGGGTCTATGCGGCCTCTTTAGCCTATGGAAGTGTCCGACCTCATGTCAGCATTTATGCTTGTGTAGCTGGATTGTGTGTGTTAATTACCTTGTGGCTGTGTGCTGGGTTTTTTTTGGTCCTCGCTTCCTTTTTTTTCACTTTCTTCATTCCTTCACGTCCATCCCGATAGTTTCAGCAGTCTCCCTCCAGGAATTTGCTGACATTTGTGAGTCCTTATATTGATGCTTTGGTTATTATTCCTGATTGTTATTATCTGACTGATAAAGTAGCCGGAAACGCACAAGGACTAAGCAGGTTCATCACAACGTTGCGGATGCGTGGACCCGAGGAGTAGTCACGTTTCTCTGGAGGTGCAGGCCAGGTTACCTGGTAGGATGAGAGCAGTTTCCGTAGCTGTCTTGTGTGCGCTTCTCAGGTGGACTTTGATGTTGGTGTTTTTTTCCTGACTGAGAAGTGTTCCACACATTTTTCATCATCCACAACAACACATTCTCTGCTATCTGTGCTATCGTAATAAAAAAAACTCCACATGGGACTCTGCTGCTTTCTCTGCAGACCGCTGCCGTTACTTTGAGGAGCAGCGCGGTGTGGGCGCGCACGCACGCACACATTTGTTTGATGGCGTTCCGAGCTTAAACTCGGAGAGCGGAAAAAATTATTTCATATCAATCCACAAGACTTTAAAAAAAATGATAATATCTATAATTTCAGTTAGTTTTAGTTAGTTTTGTAAACTCACGATTCAGTTTTAGTTAGTTATCGTTTTTTCCTTTTAATTTTAGTTTTTATTTATTTCAGTTAATGACAATATTTTTTCAATTTCAGTTTTTGTTATTTCGTTCATTTTCGTTAACTATAATAACCCTGGTCCCTCCAATTTTAATAGCACCATAGGTTTCACCCCCCCCCCCCCCCCCCCCCCCCCCCCCCCCCAAACGTTGGGTGGGAGGAGGGGGTGGGCGGGTCTTCTCACACCCCTGCTCATTGCCTGTGGCTCTCGGGACTCTTGCCCTTTGGCCGTGGGGGCTCCGTCTGGAGTCTCCCTCCTTCCTCCTCTGGGGTGTGCAGGCGGTTGCCATCAGGATGTGTGGTCTCAGGTCTTCTGAGCTCCTAGTGGCTGTGGATAGCCTGGGTCCCCTGGGTCCTTTCCTATTTGCCTCTGGATCGCAGGGGACATGGTTGCAGTTCTTACCCTCATTGGGTACATTCCATGACAGAGACCCATACACACACATTACTGCAAACAGCAAAATTGTGTGTATGTGTGTATATGTATATGCATACAGTGGCTTCAAAAGTATTCATACCCCTTGAACTTTTCCATATTTTGTCACATTACAACCACAAACATAAACATATTTCACTGGAATTTAATGTGACAGACCAACACAAAGTGGTTACAATTGTGAAGTGGAAAGAAAATTATACATGAAACATTTTTTACAAATAAAAAAACTGAAAAGTGTGGTGTGCAAAAGTATTGAGCCCCCTGAGTCAGTACTTTGTGGAAGCACCTTTTGCTGCAGTTACAGCTGCAGGTCTTTTAGGGTTTGTCTCCACCAGCTTTGAACATCTAGTGACTGAAATTTTTGCCTATTCTTCTTTACAAAACAGCTCAAGCTCAGTCAGATTAGATGGAGAGCGTTTGTGAACAGCAGATTGGGTTTAGGTCTGGACTCTGACTGGGCCGTTCTAACACATGAATATGTTTGGTTTGAAACCGTTCCATTGTAGCCCTGCTTTATGTTTAGGGTCGCTGTCCTGCTGGAAGGTGAACCTCCGCCCCAGTCTCAAGTCTTTTGCAGACTCCAACAGGTTTTCTTCCTGTATTTGGCTCCATCCATCTTCCCATCAGCTCTGACCAACTTCCCTGTCCCTGCTGAAGAGAAGCAGCCCCAGAGCATGATGATGCTGCCACCACCATATCTGACAGTGGGGATGGTGTGTTCAGAGTGATGTGCAGTGTTAATTCTCCGCCACACATAGCAGGCAAAGAAAACACTGGACTTAAATACACAAAGAGGGGAGTGGGAACACAGGTGAATCACATTACACAGATGAGCCAAGAGGAAGCAAAACAGAACATGATAAAACAGGAAGTAACCTGGCACTGAACACAAAGACTAAACATCTAGGGAACACATAAGCACACCAGAAAAACAGGGAGACAAACACAGAAACCAAAATAAAACAGAATTCAATTCAATTCAATTTTATTTATATAGCGCCAAATCACAACAGTCGCCTCAAGGCGCTTTGTATTGTAGGTAAAGACCCTACAATAATACAGAGAAAACCCAACAGTCAAAACGACCCCCTATGAGCAGCACTTGGTGACAACAGAACTATACAAAAAAACAAAAACACTGAGCCAACGGACTGAGCAGGACCCCCTGGCGGCTCGGACTGAGCAGGACCCCCTGGCGGCTTGGACTGAGTATGACTCCTTGGCGGCTTGGACGCTGGTTCGGAACCCCCTGGCGACTCGGTCTGAGCAGGCCAAGATTGTGGTGCAGGGCGCTCAGACCGAGCCGTCAGCTGGGGCTGCTTTGGGGATTGTTTGGGTGTGTATAGTGGTGGTGAGGATGATGGTGACAAGGGCTCTGACTGGGAAGCTAGGGGCACTACTGCAGCTGACAGGAGAGGCTGGGGCTGAGACAGGGAAGCTGCTGAGGATGAGGGGACTGAGGATGAGGAGACTGAAACTGAGGGGACTGAAGATGAAGCTGAGGGGGCTAAAACTGTAGATGAGGGGACTGGAGCTAAGGTAGGGAGGGCTGACACTGGGGACTGAGACAGAGCTGCCAGTCATTCTGTCATGGCTGGCCGCTGTGCAGGCAGGAGGGGGAACCCCAAAACGCAGACTCCGGGAAGGGTGTGATTCACACAGGCTTTGTTTACACCAATCTTCATGACATCAACATGAACTCTCCCTGGCATACCCTTAACAGGGGGAGATACAAGAAGCTAACTAGACTTAACTAACTCAAACAGACGTACATGCAGGACAGCGGAGAACAACCAATGACGTGGCAACAGGCAAAGAAAATACTGGACTTAAATACAAAATGAGAGGAGTGGGAACACAGGTGAATCACATTATACAGATGAGACAAGAGGAAGCAAAACAGAGCATGGCAGACAGAGACCAGATGACTTATCAAAATAAAACAGGAAGTAACCTGGCACTGAACGCGAAGACTAAACATCTAGGCAACACATAAAAGCCCACAGAGAAAAACAGGGAGATGTGTGTATGTATGTATGTATATTTACTTCCAGTATTTTTTCTTTCCTTTCTCCCCTTCGCCCCCTCCCCCCTTTTTTTTCTCTCTTTTTTTATCCCTCTTTTCTATCCTTTTCCTTATTGCCTGTCAGGCCTGGCATAAATAACTAAATAATAATAAAAATACAAACATTAACAAGAATAACCTATAGAAAACTTATAGAGCTATTCTTGTAAAAGCAAATATGTTTGGTATGTCAATGCATTCGGATCATCGTTCTGATTGCGAAAACTGCCAGACATGACAGGCTTTAAAAAAAAAGAAAGGAAAAGTGGTAAATCAAAGATATTACTTAGGATACAATATTAATTTTGTTTTACTTATGAGAGCATCTGGCCCTCACACTGTCTGCAGAGAAAAATTCCAGCCCTTGGACAGATGTGGTTGATGACCCCTGATTTAAACTAACTGCTGTAACCAGGTTTCTGTAAGGCAGAATAAATCAATACGTTGATCAATTATTAAATCATTTACTAACAGGGACTTGGAAGAGAGAGACCTAATGTTTAATAATCCACATTTAATTGTTTTATTTTTTGGTGCAGTTGATGAAGCTGTATTATTTATTGTTTTTTGAATTTTTATGCTTAAATAGCTTTTTGCTGATTTTAGCTTTGGTTTTTGGTGGTCTGGGAGCAGGCACCGACTCTATGGGGATGGGGTTTTGGGGGGATGGCAGGAGGAGAGAAGCTGCAGAGAGGCGTGTAAGACTGCAACTCTGCTTCCTGGTCTCAACCCTGGGTAGTCAGGTTTTAGGAGGGTTAATAAATTTGGCCAGATTTCTAGAAATGAGAGCTGCTCCATCCAAAGTGGGATGGATGCCGTCTCTCCTAACAAGACCAGGTTTTCCCCAGAAACTTTCCCAAGTTTCTCTTAGCCAGCAGTTTCACATTTCTTTGAATGTCGCCTGCTCTGGCTCCTGGAAGACATTCGACTATGGTTGCTGGTGTCGCTAGCTTCACGTTTCTCTAAACAGAGTCGGCGAGTCTCCAACTGAGCCTGGCCTCCAAAGCTACAAACAGGCTACATTAGTTACAAGTACTGTTACTGCTAATGGAGGCTGATGAGTAACTAAACATCTGACACAGAGCAGGAAAGTGCAGGAGGGACAGGAAAAGACACCACGCTAAGTTCGCTAAGAACTAAGCTAACAGCTATGCTAAGCTATTGAATTCCTAAAAACACACTAAGTGAATAATGTGAATATAATTTATAGGTGATTCAGCAGAGGGTGTGCTTTGGATAAAGCACGTGAAGATTACATTATAGAATAAGTCGTTGTCAAAGATATATAATTAAACAAGCTACACAAACACCACAGTGCTCTGTAACAGGAAGTGATACAATACTGCAGTGAGAGACAACACTGTATAACTGTTGTAACAATTAAACATGCACTCATATTTTGACTGTAAATCATTTTTCAAAAAGTGAGAAAAACAGTAAGGACAGCAAAAGGATGCTAAAACTGAACAATGGCATTATTGTTCTTTTTATTTTTTATGTTTGCACACTGTGAATTCAGGACACCGTTACAGACCTCATCTACACACCAACTGCAGAGTGACTCTAACAGGCCCGAGGACTCAAAGCTCGAGTTTGGATGGGTGCCACTGAAAACTGGTTGTCAGTTTGTCCTCAGGAGGAAGATCATTCCTGTAACAAAAAAACAGCTTATAGCATGTGGCAATCCACAGTCACACAACACAATGATTGTATTTGGGGTTTGGCGCTGTCACATCTGTGTATTAAACACAGGTACTCTGACAATACTCTGATACTGAAATCAGCAGCAGGGTGGCGTGGTGGTTAGCACTGCTGCCTCACAGCTAGAATGACATCTAGAAGGTCTGGGTTCGATTCCACCTCTCTGTGTGGAGTTCGCATGTTCTCCCTGTGTCTGTTCAGGTTTCCTCCCAAAGACATGCAGTTACTGGGTTAATTAGTGATTCTAAATTGCCTGTGAGTGATTGTCTCTCTTGTGACAGGCTGGCAACCTGTACAGGTATACCCTGCTTCTTGCCCCATGTCAGCTGGAATAGGCTCCTGTGACTTTTAACAAGTGGAAGAGAATGGACAGAAAATGAATCATTGCATCCATGTTTAATAACTCAGAGTGTGAGGAAGCAGGTGAGCTGTCCTTTCTCTGTTTCAGCCATGACTCAGTGATAAAACCTACAGGTGTCACAGTCTCCGCCCTCTGTGCACATCCCGCCTTATCAAATACATCACTCTGTTGCCATGGATATTGGTGGTGATGTATGTAATGGTTTTTTCAAATATATAAAGAGGTCACGGCAGTGAACAAGCAGCAGAAACAACCAGACGCTAAGACGTGAGGTCAGTGTTTTGTCTGCAGGTGAAGATGAGCAAGAAGGTAAGAACAGCTCACCTTTGTGTGTGTGTGTGTGTGTGTGTGTGTGTGTGTGTGTGTGTGTGTGTGTGTGTGTGTGTGTGTGTGTGTGTGTGTGTGTGTGTGTGTGTGTGTGTGTGTGTGTGTGTGTGTGTGTGTGTGAGAGAGAGCGAAAGGAATTTGGGGTTTGTGCTGATGGTTCTGTATGCCATCTCATTAAATCATTAAAGATGAGAAATTAACTTTGAAGCTTTAGACTTTTGTTTAACTGAGGAACTCAAACCTGAAGCCTCTGAAACATGAACCACCTCCCTTCTATGATTCTGGATTTATTTCTACAGAAACACAGAAAATAAAACTGCAGTCATGATTTAATCTTTAATACAAATAAAACATAACACAAAGTGACTGACATACAGATCAGTTCCACACAGCCGAGCAGCTCGTCTGCTGTGGGTGAGACGCTCGGTGTGTGAGAGAAAGAGTTCATGGCTCAGAGTAAAGCCCGCTGTGTGAGGGTTCGAGGGCTCAGGGAGTGAAGTGAAGAGTTACCTGTACCTGCTGCTCATACATGCTGATAAATGTTTTCAGGCAACACAGGAACAGGTGGGAATGAAAAGTATGCAATATCTATAAAATTAGATTTAAAATATGGTCATATTAAATATTAAATTAAATTCTGTTCTATTCTAAATGTCAGCATCACACATTGATATCTCATTTCATTAAAAAAAATCTTGCTTTAATACAAAGATTTTTTTCTTGGCATCTCTGAAACATTTATATTACAGATAAATTTGAAACCATCAGAAGGATAAACAGTTTTAGAAATATAAACATGAATTCTGGTTTGGTCCGAGGCTGTTTGTGTATTTCATCATCGTTTTGTTTGTTTGGTTAACCTCATTTCTCATTTTTTGTTGGTAGATCAGTTTTGTGATTTTTTTAGGGGAGTTGTTTTAATGTCAGCTTATTGTTGGAGAAGCTGCTGTGTGAGATGGTTGTGGTTTTGGCTTTGATTAAATGGTGGAATGTACTTTTGCTTTGTATTTCATGTGAACATGTTGTGTACTTGGAGCTGTTAGACTGATGCTCTCAGTTCTTCAGAATCACAACCAGTCAAACAGGATGCTGCTGTAAGCTGCAGCTTATGCAGCGGCAGGACAAAGGTGAGAATTTAACTGTGTGAACTGAGATAAGCACCAACGCTGACATTCACATCATGTGATGGGGTTATATATGAGCGCGTATATAATGACATACATGGCATCATAGAAACACCAAACACTGTTTGGTGAGAATTTAAAATGACTGGATATGTTTTATGTCAATTCTTTGCGGCTCTTTGATTGGCAATAACTCACAAACTCGAAGTACTCATTTAACTTGTGGATGATCCCTGAATATATCTGTGAGGTGACTGACAGAAAGCAGAGGCAATGAACCTGAGTGCTGGAGAAGTGAATCATTCCTTTGGTAAACACTATGAAAACACCCCACGACAAATAAAAGTGCATTACTGGCAAGTAAAGTATCAAAAGTACAAGTAATTGCTGTGCAGTAAAATGTTCCCCATTAGTGTTACATGGATCGCTCTTACCGCTGATGTTGAAGGTTCTGAATCAGAATCAGAATCAGAAGGTTTTTATTGCCATATGGGTGAACAGGTTCACAGCATTAGGAAATTGCTGCGGTACTTCGTGCTTACAGAAAAAACAAATAAGTATAAAAACTATAAGACAATATACAAGTATACAGATTGCAAATATACAGAGAGATATATATACACAATATTACAAAATTACAAAATATACAGTGCAGAGACTAATTAAAAGATAAAAGAATGTAAACTATATTCCACTAATATGTACATCAGTGCAATCAGACAGGTGCATAGACATAGGGTCATCAGCGTTTGTGGAGGGTGGTGGTAACAGTCTTAGGGTAATTGTTCATGAGTCCAACAGCAGAGGGGAAGAAACTGTTCTTATGGCGGGAGGTTCTGGTCCGTATGGACCGTAGCCTCCTGCCTGAGGGGAGAGGGTCAAAAAGTCTGTGCCCAGGGTGAGAGTGGTCGGCTGTGATCCGACCTGCACGCCCCAGTGTCCTGGAGGTGTACAGGTCCTGGAGAGATGGGAGGTTACAGCCAATCACCTTCTCAGCAGAGTGCACAACGCGCTGTAGTCTCTGTTTGTCCCTAGTGGTGGCTCCAGCGTACCACACAGTGATGGAGGAGGTGAGGATGGACTCAATGATGGCAGTATAGAACTGCACCATGGTCCTTGCTGGCAAGTTGAATTTCTTCAACTGCCGCAGGAAGTACATCCTCTGCTGGGCCTTTTTGACAACAGAGGTGATGGTGGGCTCCCACTTGAGGTCCTGGGTGATGGTAGTTCCCAGGAAGCGAAAAGAGTCCACTGTGGTGATGGGGGTGTCAGTCAGGATGATGGAGGGTAGAGGGGCTGTGTGCTTCCTAAAGTCCACTATAATCTCCACTGTCTTCTGGGCGTTCAGCACCAGGTTATTGTGGCTGCACCAGGACACCAGACGTTTGACCTCCATCCTGTAGGCTGAAGGTTGAATTCATTTTAAATAACTCAGATATTCTGTTTAGCCTGCAGTAATACATCATATTCTAAAAAATTCATGTTTGTACGGCAGTCCTGTGACCACCGCATACTGCACTTAACAAATGTATGCAAAAAATAGTAAAGCATTTTATTAACCTGTTAACTGGCCGCTCCAAAATCACCAAAAACGCCTGAAAAAGCATACCCAAATTAAATCAGCTGCTGTTCCTGACCTCTTTGGAGTACATGCAAAAGCTTGGTCTCTTTGTGACGAAGACAGGCTATATTTTTCATTTTTGTAGTCAAAAATGCTGTAACTGTAATGAGTATGTAGCTATTAAGTTTGGAACACAGAAAAATTAGACAGTTTTTGCCTCGCCTGGATGTTTCCTGTTTGTTTTATGTAACTACACACTGAGTGTAGAAGGTATTGACTGGAAAATATACTGAAGCAGTACAATGAAATCTTGTCTACCTGTATTTCAAATTTGATCAAGATAGCACAAAAACCTACTGTTTTGTAAAGGTTTTTGTGTGTTGATCTCAGGTGTGGTCTCACATATTAGCAGCCTTTGATATGCAGACTTCAAATGTCTGTAACTCATCAGACATACGACCCTGAGGAATCCTCTGCTATACACAAACTTACTGATAGTACAAATTAATTATAATTATAGACATAAATCAGAGGTTGCCCTAATTTGTAAAAGAAGGAAAATGTTAGGCCTTCATTCACTCCCCCCCAAGTCTATTTTCAGTGATTCCTTCACACACACAAAATAAATAAATTGTATATTGATCAAAAGTTACAGTAAATGTAAACACTACATATACACATAAAATAAAAAACCACAATCCTCCCAATAGTCCTTCTCTGATACACAACTTACAACGCCCTCCCAAACAAATACCCCCACCCCCGCAAACAAAACAACTCACACAAAGCATAAAAAGCTTTTTGTAAAACTTGAGACATTTACTGGTCAAAAAAAGCTCTGAGCCATCGTCCTCCTCATCCTGCCGTAATAAACGTAATAAAGACCCCGTGAAAGCCTCATCGAGACCTGTAACAACCTTCCCTGCCCCCAATGCTGCTCTTGTAAATTTCCATATGTAAAGCACACACTCAATATAAGTGGAGCACCAACAGCGTACGGTGACATTTTCTGTGTAATGGTGCATGTCAAGCTCACCATTACATACATATTTACATCTAAACGGCATATAATACGAGGACGAGCTGAGAATAAAAAGTTACACGTACCATGGAGAGTTTGTGTCAGAGTTGACCAATCAGAACGATTGGAGAACATTTGGGGCAGGTCCAGAGAAGTCACATGACACTGTCTGCTTATTATTGGTTCTGGAAAATCCATTTCAAAACGTGATTGGCCAAATGAGGTGTCAATCCAATTCTGAGGGTCTAGTCATATAAAAGCATCGTAAGAGTGGACTGCAGCGTTACTGTGACGCTACGAGGCTTCAAAGTCGGAAAGCGCTACACAAGATAGCAATAATTTATTGGATATATACCAAGAGGCAATGAGATAAACTTACAGGACAGGACTTCAGTTTGGTTTTAAATTATGTGTATGTTTGATGTTTATTGTTGTTCCAGTGTTTGAAATTTTGATTTCTGTTTTTTGGAAATTTCAAATTCCTGTCAGTTTATTTATTAATCTACTATGATGTGAATCTTGGTTCTCGTGGTTTCCTTACATTTATTCTGGTGATGAGATTCTTGTGTTATTTTTATTGGTAGTCCTCTCCCATGTGCTTCTGTTTGTTCCTCCCTCTGGCTCATTTCTGTTTTAATGCCTTGGTCTTTCTGTGTCCACGTGTCCCTGCTTGTTTTCATCTGCTGCTGTTTTCACTTGTGTCTTTCTCTCTTGTGTTTCCTGTTAAGTAATCATTATTGTGTTTCCTTCGGTCCCTGTCAGGTCATTTGTGTATTTTCTTCATGTGCAGCTCTGTTTTTCTTCTGGCCTTTTGTGTCTCTACTTTGCATTTCTTTGACTTTGTTTTGATACCATTTCCATCAGCCAATGAAGGCTTGCTTTTAGATGATTACTTTTTATCACGTCTGCACTCAGGTCCTCAATCAAGCCTGAATTATGACAACAGAGTTCAACATTCTTTCTAACACAAAATACTGCCCCAGTCTTCCAGTCCACAGGTGCTGTCCTCAGAAAGACACTGAAGTTAGCCACACCGTACTCAAAGTCTTCAAAATATTTTGAAAAGGATGTTTGAGTTCTTCATCCTCGGTAGAAGTGGGAGTGTTTCTTCCAGTATTACCAAGATAAAGTTAACATTTCTGAGTCAATGGTGAAAATAATCTGTGCTAAAACATCCCTCTCCTTCTTTAGATGTCTGAAGGTTTGCCATCACTTCTTTGAGTTTTTCTGTTGGACCTTCATCGTCACACCTAAGAGTCTGCTTTTGTTGTACCTTGTAAACTTGTATCTTTGTAAACATTAAAGTGAACTTTTATTTTGTAAATTTTATGAAGAGCTGCAAAGAGCAAACAGGAATGTCAATGTTACTTACCTTTGCTTTTAGGCAGGAAAAGTAGCATATAAGAGAATAATGACAGATGTGGTCAATCACCCCAGCTATCACAGAACTCTTTCAGACATGAGATTTTTTATGATTTTGGTAGGGAGAAACAATGACAAATTCAACACGTGAAGAGCTACTCCTGAGAGCACTCAAGGATCTGGGAGACAATGAGTTAAAAGAGTTCAAGTGGTACCTGCAAAAGTCTGATGTCCTGGGACGCTTCCCAATAATCCCAAAGAGTCGACTAGATAAGGCCGACAGGCCAGACACGGTGGATCAGATGCTGCAGACGTACTGTGAAAATGTCCTGGAGGTCTCCAAAAAGGTTTTGAGGAAGCTAGATAGGAATGATCTTGTGCAAATTTTAATAGACCCAAATGCAGAGCCAGTAACAGGTAAGTCATGGAATGATTAAAACTCGTATTACAAATGTGCTTTGATTCCTGGTGGCAGGTGCATATATCATATAGAAAATTAATCCAATTAGCATTTTGGTTTGTTAGGAGCTACAGTGCTACAGGTGCTGTTCTTTACCTTGATAAAAATATTGTAGATCTCAGGGGGTGTCAAGGGGTGGGTAATAAAGAACAAGATCTGCTAATCATTTGGACATGAAATGCACTGACCAGACACTTAAGGAAAATTTGGTTATATTTTAATGTTGATCCAAAAAACCACTGTGGCCACTGTGTAAACTTACAACATGTTTTCTTATCAAAGCTTTACACTGAAATGCCATACCTTAAGCTGAATGATATGGTTGCCACACAGCATTAGTGTCCTTTTAACAATTACTGAAAAAACAATACACAATAAGTATCATATAAATACATCATATATGCTTAACAAATAAAGATACATAACCTTGGTTTTATACCTCGAATGTCTATTGAAAGACAGCATAATCCCAGCTATTCTCTGTTATTTTCACACTCCTAAGTTAAATATACTTAGTGTAACCCATACTAATGCCATTCTCACATGATACGACTTCTGCTCTGTTTCTTTATGGCTTAGCACAATTTTGTAGCATCCCAAAACCGTGTTTACACACAACCATATGTCCGCATCATAACAGGGGACACTGATTTTAAAAATTGCTACAGAAATTTGGGTAATTACTGGTTTTTATTAGGAATCTGTCCTTGCCATCCCAACCATGGTCTGCTTATTGTCCATTGACAATTATCAAAGTTACATAAATTTACCTTTTTTTAAAACAAACAAATAAACAAAAAACTCATATTTACTAAAGTCTACTTCCTCTGGTCTTATTGTTCATTCAGAGGGTCTTGATGAGTTCCAGAAAAACCTCAAATCCAACCTGATGAAAAAATTTCAGAATTCAGCTGAAATTTTTAAAAAAGGAGGAAAATCTAAGGTTCAAAATGAAACCTACATAGAGGTCTTCCTGAAAATAGAAAACAGTCAAGAGGTCAACAAGGAACATGAGATCAGACAGATTGAGAAAGCCTCCAGGAAACCAGACAGACCAGAAGCAACGGTCCGATGTGAAGACATCTTTAAAGGCTCACCTGGAAGAGCTGAACCAATCAGAACAGTGCTGACAAAGGGAGTGGCTGGCATTGGGAAAACAGTCCTAACACAGAAGTTCTCTCTGGACTGGGCTGAAGGCAAAGCCAACCAGAACATCCACCTCATATTTCCATTTACTTTCAGAGAGCTGAATGTGCTGAAAGTGAAAAAGTTCAGCTTGGTGGAACTTGTTCATCACTTCTTCACTGAAACCAAAGAAGCAGGAATCTGCAGCTTTGATGGGTTCAAGGTTGTGTTCATCTTTGATGGTCTGGATGAGTGTCGACTTCCTCTGGACTTCCACAACACTGAGATCCTGGCTGATGTTACAGAGCCCACCTCAGTGGATGTGCTGCTGATAAACCTCATCAGGGGGAACCTGCTTCCTTCTGCTCGCCTCTGGATAACCACTCGGCCTGCAGCAGCCAATCAGATCCCTGCTGAGTATATTGGCACAGTGACAGAAATGATAGGGTTCAATGATGCTCAAAAACTAGACTACTTTAGGAAGAAATTCAGAGATGAGAAGCTTATCGGCAGAATGATCCCTCACATCAAAACATCACAGAGCCTCCACATCATGTGCCACATCCCAGTCTTCTGCTGGATCACTGCTACAGTTCTGGAAGAAATGCTGAGAGCTAAAGAGAGAGAAGAGCTGCCCAAGACCCTGACTGAGATGTACATCCACCTTTTAGTGGCTCAGGCCAAAGTGAAGAAAGTCAAGCCCCAGGGAGGGACTGATGCTGATCCACAGTGGAATCAAGCAACCAAAGAAATGATTTTTTCTCTGGGAAAACTGGCTTTTGAGCAGCTACAGAAAGGCAACCTGATCTTCTATGAATCAGACTTGAAGGACTGTGGCATCAATATCAGAAGTGCCACAGTATATGCAGGACTTTTTACAGAGATCTTTAAAGAGGAGAGAAGACTGCACCAGGACAAGGTGTTCTGCTTCATCCACCTGAGTGTTCAGGAGTTTCTGGCTGCTGTCTATGTCCTTATGACCTTCATCAACTCTGGACTCAACCTGATGGAAGAACAACAAACAACATCCTGGATGTCTAAACTTTCAAGACGTAAATCTAATATCTACCAGAGTGCTGTGGACAAGGCTTTACAGAGTCCAAATGGACACCTGGACTTGTTCCTCCGCTTCCTCCTGGGTCTTTCACTGCAGACCAGTCAGACTTTCCTACAAGGCCTGCTGACACAGACAGGAAGTAGCTCACAGGAAATAGTCCAGTACATCAAGGAAAAGCTTGATGATGGTCTCTCCCCTGAGAAAAGCATCAATCTGTTCCACTGTCTGAATGAACTGAATGATCGTTCTCTGTTGGATGAGATCCAGAAGTCATTGAGTTCAGGAAGTCTTTACACAAATGAACTGTCTCCTGCTCAGTGGTCAGCTCTGGTCTTCATCTTACTGTCATCAGAAAATCTGGATGTGTTTGACCTGAAGAAATACTCTGCTTCAGAGGAGGTTCTTCTGAAGCTGCTGCCAGTGGTCAAAGCCTCCAACAAAGCTCTGTAAGTGGCGTGCATTACAGATGATTAGTTATGATCTACTATTGTTACCGTTTTAAAATGCCTGTTAAAAAAATTAAAAAGACTTTATTTCTCTCTCTCTAATTTTCAGGTTGAGTTATTGTAACCTGTCAGTGAGAAGTTTAAACATTCTGTCCTCAGTTCTCAGCTCACAGTCCTCTAGTCTAAGAGAGTTGGACCTGAGTCACAACGACCTGCAGGATTCAGGCGTGAAAATGCTTTCCACCATACTTGAGGGTCCACATTGTCCACTGGAAACTCTCAGGTCAGGAATCCTCTGTTACTGCTGGTCGATGCTCTTCCAGTTGTGTTTTGTGGATTATCTTAATCTTGTTAAATTTAATTGCTTCTTAAAAAAATGTTCCTCTTCCTGGTTACAACATAGAATGCTGTGAAAAAGTACTTGTCTCTTTCCTGATTTCTCTTTTATTTTGTTTTATGTTTGCATATTTTTCACACTTACATGTTGTCTTATGGTTGGCTGATAACCAGGCTGAGTGGCTGTAACTTGTCATGGAGAAGCTGTGAGACTCTGTGTACAGTTATCAGCATCAAGTCCTTGAGTCTGAAAGAACTGGATGTGAGCAACAATGACCTGCAGGATTCAGGAGTGCAGCTTTTATCTGCTGGGCTGGAGAGTCATCACTGTAAACTGGAAACTCTCAGGTCAGGACTCTGCAGTTTATTCGGCTTAGGACCATTTAAATATCACGTTATTCTTTTTATTGTCAACATCAAATCCTGCTACTGTCAAATAGTTTTCTTTAATTTTACTTGTTAATTATTATCAGTGAAGTTTTGGAGTACAATAGTGTACAAAGGGACTATCTGCTATCTTTTTGTTTTTCTTATTCATGTGATTTTCCTGTTACCAGATTTTGTAGGAAGGTTTCTAGCTTCAGAAAAAGAATACGAAAACATTTTAAAGGTTCAACAGAAATGGAACTGAATTAATTTCAGGCTGTCAGGCTGTCAAGTCACAGAACAAGGCTGTGTTGCTCTGGCCTCAGCTCTGAGCTCTAACCCTTCCCACCTGAGAGAACTGGACCTGAGGTACAATCATCCAGGAGACCAGGGAGTGGTTCTGCTTTCTGGTGGAGTGATGGACAAACAATGCCGACTGCAAACTCTCAGGTATGGACAGAAAAATAAACACTATTAACTATTAAACATATAATTAACCGTGTGATGGAGCCAACCTCTATCTCCAAAGAGAAAAAGAAAATAAAAGAAAAAAATATATTTTCCCACATTTCTTCCCCCAGGGTGGACCACTGTGGAGAACAGCGACTAAAACATGGTCTGAGGAAGTGTAAGAGACATTCATGTATCTAAATTTCAACATAATCTTAATATGATCTGCAAAACCCCGACTTGTATTATTAGGGGTTTGGCCTCCTAGACTGATAAGTTGGGGTCAGTAGTCTGGTAGCCTTTACCTCAGCTGACTGCAGTCCCTGAACTGGACCTCTGGACTGTGTTTGTGCTGTTGGACCCTTTCGGAGCATTTTTAATATCGCTGCTGTGTGGTTAATTGTACTAACAGGCCATCCAAGAGGACTGAGCTCCAGTTTTCGTGGGTGAAATTGTAGGATTTTAATTGGATATTACTGAGCACTAAGTAGCAGGTATCTGTGACGCCTGTGTCATGCTCCCATACAATCAGTAGATGCAGTCAAGGCCAAATATGATCATGTCTGGCTCTGTGGTTCGATGATAACCTGATGCGTTTGTCCTGCTGTTTGTTTCAGATGCCTTTGAGCTAGAAATGGATCCAAATACAGCACACAGAAATCTCAAACTCTCTGACAACAACAGGAAGGTGACTGTGGTGAAAGAGGAACAGCCCTATCCCAATCACCCTGAGAGGTTTGACTACTGCTGCTGGCAGGTGCTGTGTAAAAATGGTCTGACTGGTCGTTGTTACTGGGAGGTGGAGAGAGAGGGGCAAGTTGTCATAGCAGTGAGTTACAAAAGAATTAGCAGGAAAGGGAACAGTGCAGACTGCAGGCTAGGGTGGAATGACCAGTGCTGGAGTCTCATCTGCACTGAAGAGAAATATTCTTTCTGGCACAACAAGAGAGAACATGTTGTCTATCATTCCTATGGTGCCACTGTGCCTAAAAGAGTAGCAGTGTATGTGGACTATCCTGCTGGTACTCTGTCCTTCTACAGAGTCTCCTCAGAGACCGATTCACCGATTCACCTCCACACCTTCCACACCACACTCACCGAACCAGTCTACCCCCGCCTTTGGCTTTGGCTTTGGGTTCTGGTCATATAACTCCACAGCGTCTCTCTGTGAGCTGTAGGAGTGAGTCTGCTCCTGACTGCTGAAAGTACTCTGTGCTCTGCCACACAGATTAGAAAGCAATGCATCATGTAACAGTTACCCTCCTACTGATTCCTCACATCAACATTTACCTCCAGTATCAGCACAGGAAGCAGCGTGACTGTTGGAGGTTTGGTGTTGAATGAATGAAAGACTAGAGTTTATATCACTTTTATCAGCTGTGGTCATAAATGGATGGCAGCATTTGAATGGGCTGTGAATAAATCATACATGCAGGTGACGGACAGGTTTATCATAAATGGTTCTATGCCTTTAAACTCATCTTTATAATCTGATTGTGGCATCTTTGTTACTCTAATCTGACTCAGATTAGAGACAGAACTTTATTGCAGCTCTACTTTCATGCTGACCTGTTTCTGCAATCTGTGAGTGAATGTGTGATCATCTCCAATTATTCTCTTCAAATCTGTTCAAAATGAACTCAAACGGTTTTATTTGCTGTGTTTTACTTCTTTTTAAATGTTATTTGATGTGTGTGTGTGTGTGTGTGTGTGTGTGTGTGTGTGTTTTGTTACACTGAGCTGAGATGCTCCAGGTCTCTGTATAGAAAATGAATGGAAGCTGTCGGCTGAGTGACATGGACAGATTTGATAGATTTTTTCGATAACCTCTAATAGGTGTAAAAAATAGATGTTGCATTCACCGACGTGGATCTAATACATGGTTACATTTTCATGTTTGTGTGGTTATATGAGTGAAGTCAGAGAGACTGATGTGGATGCGGTGCACTTCCACAGAACCACAGAGAACAACAAAAATGTCTAAAAGCCTCTTAATAATTTAATGCTCGAGCCTTTTCTGTGGTTGAAACCTCAGCTCTGAAACTGGATGCATTTGGGAAAGTTTAAACTATGGTAGTGAGGGTGCAGGTTGTTCAGTGATATTGTGGGTATAGTGTTTTATTTTTATTTATAATTATAAAGAAACTTAATGGGAAGTGTGACATTTGAATGGGAACTCTGTGTACTTCTCTTTGTGTTTATTTCTCCTCCTTTTTACATGTAATGATGTGGGTTTTTTTTTTTTTTTGTTTTTTTTGTTTGTTTTTGGGTTTTTTTTTTTTTTTTTTTTTTTTTTTTTAATGATGTGTTTTTTAACTTTGGGATGATTTTAAATGTAAACTGTGTTCATATCATCATCATCATCATCATCATCATCATCATCATCATCATCATCATCATCATCATCAGAGAGCACTGATGGCACTGACTTACAGAATTATCTGCTTTGTTCATCTGGAGTAAAAACTTTGATTGTTTCCTTTCAATCAGCCTTTAACACAATTATTTTTAAAATTATTACTGTTTGCATATTCAGCATTATTACACGTCTTTTACCTGCAATTAGTGTGACAAATTGTCTTGATATGTAAAGTTTTGCAATCCTTCAATAAACGGAGACATGGTGACGTGACTGTGTTCATGTGTTCAGTGTTGTTTACTGCTGTGTGTGTGTTTCATGTTTTATTTGTGGATTTTATTCACAGTCACAGAGACAGAGCTGACTAAAGGAGGAACTAGTTTTGGATAAGCTCCATAGATCTGCACATTATGCACATGAGCTTGTAGGACGCTGTCTTCTGTTTGGCTACAGTTAAAACTCTGCATCCAGCTCAAACCTGACCCATCATAAAGAAACTGGAAGAAGAGAGATGCCCCTCCTATAAAACTCTGGCTTAATGACCTTGTAAGTACGTCACACCTCGAAAGAATACGACTCTTTCTGACCAGCTCTCCTCTTTCAGTAAAGTCTGGACACCTCACTCTACATGTCTACACCTGTAACTGGCAGTTACAGATCTGGCTTCTTATTTTGGTGGGTAGCTGCTCTGGGTGTGTGGGGAGGGTATTTTGTTGTGTTATGATGTGTTTGACTTAGTAACTTATGAAACGAGCAATACTTGGATACTGTAATAATGTCAAGCTTAAATCTTGTGAAATGCTCAATAAAATATATTTTATAAAAATATTCTCTACCCTCTCCTACCTTTACCCACTCTACAACAGCTTAACCGAGTCCACACTCACCACCTCCACTTCCTCACCTGCTCTCCCCTACCGCCTGATGTACTCTTTCGTCCTTTCTCCTCTGGAATTTGAGTGATTTAAAGCGTGGATATGTCTTCCTGCTGAAGACCCAGCTGGTGGATCGAGGGTTGGAGATTCTGTCAGCTTATTACAGCTGATTAGCTGTAAGGGGATTAGAGGTGCAGGATGGTGAGTTTACAGGCACTTCAAAACTCCCATTCTCAGGTGCAAAATTTGCTTTGTGCCAGCGCTCACCCGGGGACATTTGGGAGAAGAAAGTCCGGCGACGGGAGTTAGATTTCAGTACACAAGGTAAAATTTTTTAAGGTGTTTTATTGCGTTGGCATAGTGTTGGCTGATCGGATCAGCATATATGTTGTGGCAGCTAGCGTCCTCAGCCCAGCTCATCTTTGCGTGTTGTTCTGCTCTAGAATAATGAACAGGTAAACATGCCTTCACTTCATTTTTAGTCTGCTTCTTATGATGTGGACAGAATTCATAATCCCAAACTCCACAAAAGAAAACAGGATGTTTGGACTAGTAGATGTTTACTTCTGTGTTGGTTTACTGCAGTATCAAAGCAAGTAGATGCAAATATTTCCCAGTTAATTCTGATGGATGTGTTTATAAGATTCCCATTCCTCTGACTGAGACCTCATTCTGACTGAGGGTCATGTTCACACAGTTGGAGTTCTGATGATGGTGGTTCATAGTATTCGCACCAGGTTTGCTAAATGTCTTCTTCTTTCTTCCCTGCAGCGATCACATGCTGGTTGTGTCTTTGTCTTCAGTCAGGAGTGCCTAAAATATCTCTGTAAGCTGCTTATGGCACTCAGCGGGCAGCAGCCCGCCTCCGTCCTGCTCCGTCCTGCAGCTTTCATTTAAAAGCCCACGCTGAAGCCTGAGCCTGACCTCTGAACCTCTCGCACCAGTCTGGATTCAATGTGGGCCTATAAATTGACAGCAACAAGTCACCTGATGGTTTATGACTGCCAGAATTAAACCCCTTAGCTTAGTCTTATTCTCACTGCTGTTTGTCCAAAGAGAAGTTTTCTTTATTTACATCAAGGGTAATGAAATGAAGGCACGATTGGAAACCAGTGAAGGTGTACCCACCTAAAAACCATGATTGTTCTGGTGCCTTCATCATTACATATTCATACTAACATTTAAGAAGCACACATTTTGATGGTTCTTTATGAAAAGGTGCAGCCTTAAATATTTCAATCAATAGAGCTTTATGAGTTTCAGCTTGGACCAAATTAATGTGACAATAAGAAAATTGGTGAGCTAAAATCATATTAATTGCTAAACAAGTTTTAGTATTGCCACAAAAGGACACAGAGGGATTAAACAAGCTGCTGGGATGCTGTCATATATAAACTCTGTATAGACTATTCGCTCAGACAGCTTGACACAAGAATGTAATGCAGAGCCTAGTGGTCACAAGTGGCAATGCACATTGAGGAAATTCAATTTTGGCCATGTTAGGAGCTTCTTGGGTCTGAGTCACTCAGGAACCTGAGAACTGTCATGGCAGTTGGTAAGGTGACCTTCACCAAGGTAGAGAGAGAAAAGCTAGCTGAGGTTCTCTGGCTTCTTAACTGGATCTCTGTAGTGACAGGCACTATCCTCTTCAGCCTGGGCTTATTCCTCAGAGTAGAGATTCACAAATGGCAGGAAGTGATGTCAGAACAGGGAATCCTATATGTGGCACATATGCTGATCACCACAGGACTGGCAGCCTGCTGTATCAACTTCCTTGGTGGCAAGATCTGCCTGGAATGCACTGACACCAACAAGTTCCTGCGCTGGAAGCTGGTGATGATGCCATACATCATCTGCACCTTCTTCTTCACCTCCTGCGTTCTGGCGGGGGCACTGATGTGCTATGGCATCCGCAACCAGCTGGAGGAGTCCCTGTTCCTGGGCCTGAGGAATGCCATGCGATACTACAAGGACACTGATACACCCGGCCGCTGCAACCTGAAAAGAACTGTGGACCTGGTACAGATTGAGTTCCAGTGCTGTGGGAACACCGGGTACCAGGACTGGTTCCAGATCCAGTGGATCAGCAGCCGCTACCTGGACATGAGCAGCAGTGCTGTGGTAGAGTAAGTGGAGCCAGATATGCTGAGAGTCTCTTAGGGTTTGTTGAGTCCTCTGAGTGAGGCACATGGCAGCAGGTACAGGGTCATCTAGTAGAGTCTATCAAACTGAAACTACAGTTCCTCCTAAAGGAGTCTGTCAGAACCAAATCGTCACCTTTAGTGCACGACTCCACTGAATGAACATGACAGAATATGTTGTTAACTATCTTCAAATAACCATCTATTGGCTGTTTTTAGCAACATGAGCCCTCCAGTTATCAAACAAGAATAAAGTGACAGTATTTGTTAAATATTTAGGGCCCGAGCACAACCTGTGCGAAGGCCCTATTGTAATTTCTTTGGACATTTAGGCAAATTAATTGCTTTTTTGAGGGCCTAAACATGCTCAAAAACTCATGAAATTTTGCACACATGTCAGGTCTGGTCAAAATTTACATATTTTAATTTTGGTTTCAGGCATGGCCCTTTCAAAATGGCTCTACAGCGCCACCTTTAGTTCAATTCCCACTGCTGTGTTTCACGTACATGTATGAAATTTGGTACACATATGTAACATGTCCAGATGAAAAAAGACCACAGGGTTCAATGGCCTAAATCCAACGGGAAGTCCGCCATTTTGAATTAAATGGGCAATTTTAGCAAATTTCTGCCCTCATATTTTCTCTAACTACTCCTATGATTTAGAGGGGATCAACTTAATATTTGATCAGTGTAATCTACATACCAGGGACAATCTAAATTTCAAAACTGGTGAGTTTTCGCCAGGGGGCATGGCTGTGATGCCACACGGAATTTCAATCATTCGCCAGGAAATTTTGATTGGCTCTCATTCACATCTACATAATCCAATCTGGACCAATCTTCTTCAGTAGGATGAGGGTCCACCCCTGAACACATACATATGCCAGTATTTAATGAAAGCCACAGTGCCACCTAGTGGGAACAGGAAATATCATGTTTTACACATTGAGGGAAAGCTCCAAGGTGTTTGAGCATAACCATCTCAAATTTC
This sequence comes from Archocentrus centrarchus, assembly GCF_007364275.1. Taxonomy (NCBI): domain Eukaryota; kingdom Metazoa; phylum Chordata; class Actinopteri; order Cichliformes; family Cichlidae; genus Archocentrus; species Archocentrus centrarchus. Next base: position 35,243,231 of record NC_044369.1, on the reverse strand, counting down.
CCCTGGAAAGCCTTAAGGAGTTGGGCTTACATTGTTTTCAAAACTGTGAGCCATGATGACAAAAATAGCAGTCACTCAAAGCCACATTGCCCAGTCTGCACCAAACCTCCGTGTTTTGATAAGCCTCCTGTCCTGAACACATTGATATGCATATAGTCAGTAAAAGTTAGAGCGCCACCTAGTGGGAACTGGAAATATGAAATACCATGTTTTATACACAGCCCTGGAGCTACATTTTATCTACATATCTGAAATTGTGCAGGCTCATGTAACATCTGACGATGTGCAAAAAACTCTCTTGGAGCCGTACCCAAAACCCTACAGGAAGTCAGCCACCTTCAATTGAAGGTGTCCATTTTTGCCATTTTCAGGCCTCGTATTTCAGTGAACTCCAACGAGGGCATTACTACACGATACTACATTAAAGCTATAGTGTGTGAAATATCACCACTAGATGTCAGTAGATTGCAGATTGTAGTGAACTGAATTCTGCAGCTGAAACCCCTCCGAATTCAAGCACATAATCCTAGCTACGGTGGCTGCTGCAGGAAAAACTGGCCACCATTCATCTGTACTGAGTGTAGACTGTCAATATGTGTCCACGTTGACTTACTCTGGAGGAGGCTGTAAAACTTTCTGAAATATGAGCTGATTAGTCAGTGAAGCTCAGTTCTGTCTGATGTCAGTACTGATACTCAGCTGAGTTGTTGAGGATATGCTGAATTTTACTGCTGTTTTTGCTGCTGTTAGGCAGTGGCAGTGAAACTGGTTTTGAAGTGGATGCAACTGTGTTGAACTCTGACGCTGAGTAAATAAACTCTCATACAATGTGAGAATGTAATCAAACTTTATCAGGGGAAAGTGTGATTTTTAGGACACTCAAGCCTAATGTTAGCTGGCAAATGTTAGCTTATAACCAGCTGCCGTCATTGTCAGCTGGTCGAAGATGAGAGGGGCACATGTCTGATCTGCTGACACTCAGTAACTGCACCAATTTTAGGAATAAATAAGCATGTTTGTGCACTTTTTCACGTGTTATGGTCCTGACTTCAGGGTCTCCAAGACAAATTCGGTCATGCAGCTCACGCAGAGTGAACTGGCAGAAGCTTTTGACAATTTTGCTTTGGCAGTGCAGGCTTTAGTGGGCATGATTTGGTCCTTGGAAGGTGAGAATGGCTATGAACTGCAATATGGCTCTTATGTTGATGAGCTAATGAGCAAGCTACCAGCCAACTATAGAGATGGGTTTGTTGAATACAGCCTCAGTCGTGGAATACTGAGAACTGGAACTGACAAAACGTATACACTGCCAGATTTCTCTGCCTTGCTGGAGGTGAAATCACAGGTGAAGTACATCTCAGACAGGGCAGCTGACATTTTTTGGGATCAGACCAAGCAAGTTAATAAAGGCAAGAAGATACAGGGACACCCTTCCACACAGATAGCTGAATCAGAGAAGCACTGCTGGTGACAGGATGACTCCCACGAAAGGAATGACAAAAATACAACCCTACTGCCCATACTCTGACACTCGTAAGCACTATCTTAGTCTGTGCTCCAGATTTAAGATATTATCCACAGCCCAGAATTAACCATCATCCTGTCACCTGCTCTGCAACACCACAATCTAACAGAGGAGTCAGAGTCATTTCTACTGAGGACTGCCCACCATGATGTGATCCACCTACAGGGGGCCTCAGCCTCTTCTGAAACTTCACCAGCCCATAATTTGGAAGCAAGACAGCAAATCCATCATGCTTTCAGTGCAGATAAATTGGGTCTTTCTGAGCGCAGTTATCTAGTTAAAGTGTTTGTGGGCAAATACACACATTTGTAGGCACCCCCACTAAATGACAGGATACGGCCTGTGGTTCTCATTATCTCATATTTTCCCCACCTACATGTCCTAACCAACCTGTAAAATCTGGTCCCCCTGGGGGTCCGTTAGTAGTCTGTACATGTCTTGGGTGTGCACTGTAGGGTCCAGCCACCCTAGCCCAGCTCCCTGCAAGTGAGCAACAGTGTGTCTATACCATATTCCCAACCTCTGATCTTTTTCAATATGTCGAACTGTTGTGGAAGGTGGATATACTGCCATACATAAATATGAGGGGCCGTTAGGGACATTATTACTGAAACGCTCTCACAAACACTACTGAAACGCGCTCACAAACACTACTGAAACGCTCTCACAAACACTACTGAAACGCGCTCACAAACACTACTGAAACGCTCTCACAAACACTACTGAAACGCTCTCACAAACACTACTGAAACGCGCTCACAAACACTACTGAAACGCTCTCACAAACACTACTGAAACGCGCTCTCACAAACACTACTGAAACGCTCTCACAAACACTACTGAAACGCGCTCACAAACACTACTGAAACGCTCTCACAAACACTACTGAAACGCTCTCACAAACACTACTGAAACGCGCTCACAAACACTACTGAAACGCTCTCACAAACACTACTGAAACGCTCTCACAAACACTACTGAAACGCGCTCACAAACACTACTGAAACGCTCTCACAAACACTACTGAAACGCTTTCACATACACTACTGAAACGCTTTCACACACACTACTGAAACGCTCTCACACACACTACTGAAAACCAGAGAATTTTGTGTGAACAGGAAGTCGTTTCGAATGAACAGGAAGGCGTTTCGAATGAACAGGAAGGCGTTTCGAATGAACAGGAAGTCGTTTCGAATGAACAGGAAGGCGTTTCGTGTAAACAGGAAGTCATTTCGAATGAACAGGAAGGCGTTTCGAATGAACAGGAAGTCGTTTCGAATGAACAGGAAGGCGTTTCAGTAGTGTTTGTGAGAGCGTTTCAGTAGTGTGTGTGAGAGCGTTTCAGTAGTGTGTGTGAGAGCATTTAAGTAGTGTTTGTGAGAGCGTTTCAGTAGTGTTTGTGAGAGCGTTTCAGTAGTGTTTGTGAGAGCGTGTTTCAGTAGTGTTTGTGAGAGCGTTTCAGTAGTGTGTGTGAGAGCGTTTCAGTAGTGTGTGTGAGAGCGTGTTTCAGTAGTGTGTGTGAGAGCGTTTCAGTAGTGTTTGTGAGAGCGTGTTTCAGTAATGTTTGTGAGAGCGTTTCAGTAGCGTGTGTGAGAGCGTTTCAGTAGTGTGTGTGAGAGCATTTCAGTAGTGTTGTTGAGAGCGTTTCAGTAGTGTTTGTGAGCGCGTTTCAGTAGTGTTTGTGATAGCGTTTCAGTAGTGTTTGTGAGAGCGTTTCAGTAGTGTTTGTGAGCGCGTTTCAGTAGTGTTTGTGAGAGCGTTTCAGTAGTGTTTGTGAGAGCGTGTTTCAGTAGTGTTTGTGAGCGCGTTTCAGTAGTGTTTGTGAGCGCGTTTCAGTAGTGTTTGTGAACGCGTTTCAGTAGTGTTTGTGTGAGCGTTTCAGTAGTGTTTGTGTGCGCGTTTCATTAGTGTTTGTGAGCGCGTTTCAGTAGTGTTTGTGAGAGCGTTTCAGTAGTGTGTGTGAGAGCATTTCAGTAGTGTTTGTGAGAGCGTTTCAGTAGTGTTTGTGAGAACGTGTTTCAGTAGTGTTTGTGAGAGCGTTTCAGTAGTGTTTGTGAGAGCGTTTCAGTAATAATGTCCGTAACGGCCCCTCATACATAAATGTGAAGACCGCTACACGTCAGAAAGCACTTGAACTTCTGGAGCAGGGCACCACTATGGTTGAGGTAGATGGTGTAAGAAGAAATGCAAGGCCTCTCCACTGTCACAAGGACAGTCCTGTCCTCTGGACACCCAAGATGGCACTATTACCTCAGCTACATGTTGGCTAGCCAAAGATATTTAGCAGGTTGAGACCTACTGTCAGGAAGTGCAGAAGATGGAGATGACTGGTTATGTTAACAGCTATCCCCTGAGAATGTGGAGTCCTCCAGTGAGTCATGGTATCTACTGCATCATGTAGTTCATCACAATGGCAAGGCTAGACTTGTATTTAACTGTTCATACCAATTACATGGGCTGAGCCTAAACATCCAATTACTTCCTGGTCTAATTCTGGGACCTTCACTGCTTGGTGCCCTCCTCCACTTCCTAGAACATACAGTGGCCATAAATGGTGATTTCAAAGTAATGTTACACCAAATCTGCCTACTGCCAGAGGACAAACCTCTTCTTTCCTCTCATCGCTCTGTTGAGAGCTATGAAAAAATGGGAGGAGCTGAATATGTGGGAGTGGCAGGTTCTACTTTTTGGTGTGACATGCAGTTCTTGTTGAGCTACATATGCCCTCCAAAGACAAGTAAGTGACAACAGTCAAAGGAATGAAGATATCTTGGATACTGTAGAGAGGGCCTTCTGCATTCTTTGCACAGTCTCACATCTGTGAAGTCCTTCATTGATCAGATGTGGGAGTTTCTTGCTGTAGGAGGGTTTGAGATCAGGCAGTAGGCTCGTAATGTTTCATCAGTGGTAGAGCAATTCCTTGTGGAAGCCAAAGCAGGCAGTGAAAAGCTGTGGCTTTCCCAGCACAATCAAGACCCAGAAGAACCAGTTTTATGCCTCCATTGGAACTGACTAGGAGGAGAAGCCAAACTTCAGTCTAGTTTTTCAGCTCTTGAAGCCCCCATTAAAGAGCAGCTGACCGGGCAGTTTGAATTCCGGTTTAACCCACCACGTTCCCCACATTTTGGGGGTACCTGGGAATAAGAACTAAAGATTGTGGTTGTAACACCCTTATACGTTAAGTTTAACAGTTCATTCTCAGTGCTCTTGCTGTAGTCCAATGTTTCTCAAAGTGTGGGGCGTGCCTCACTGGTGGAGCACAGGATCAGGACTGGTGGGGTGTGAACGACCTGGGAGAAAAGTCGTGCAGAACAAATGTTGAACATCGGATTAATTCTCATGGCGGAACAAGGAAATGTTAGCAGGTACACTAGCACAACGAATAGTGAAACTCTCCACCATCACCCTCGATGCATTGCCCCCTTGGTGATGGAACGATTGTTAGTGTCTGGCACTGAAGATTAATATTTGTATTTTTACTTTTCCTGTTTTATTTAGAACCACACACATATACATTGGATCCCACTCTTGTATGCCGTTTTCCATGCTGACTTTTTATTCACCTTATTAACCATCATTAAAGTCTATCTGGAATGAACTCTCTGTGCCCTACTCTGACCGGAGTCACTGTCCTTGGAAGAATCTATCAAACCAGCATCCAAGTGATAACTTCTCTACTTCCTCTAACTATAAATGCACAGTCTGCACAAGCAAAATCCAAATCTGAAACTGAGCACAGACATTCTCTATGACAGAAACCAGATCAGAAACTGCTGATCTACAAGATGGCACCAGTGTGTACAGCACACCGTTTATCACTCTTTACTTTGTTTGTGTTTTTGGTGTTTCTGTGTGTCATACAAACTGTCAAGTCGCTTCTTGTGTATGATTGCCAAAGACTTCTGGAGCTTCGTCTGTTTGCTGTAAAACTCGAGCAGTATCACCACGAAGGACTCTGCCTCTACTCTTATCTGGAATACCGGCTTTTCTCTGCTGACCTCCAGGCTCACCTCACTGGAGGAAGAATCATAGATGCTGGGGTAAGCACAGCGGGCAGTTGGTGAAGCCAACTTTACCCTGCTCCACCAGTGCTTTCCTTGCCCAAAATTAATGGGCTCCTCTTCTTTTTCCTTCATGGCCTTCCCTGGACCCTTTCAACTCCTGGCTGGTAGCAGTCTTTGGCTCAGATCAGTCTATTCCACCTCCCTGCTCCTACCCACTACACCTGCATTGACGAGGAGTGAGCCTCCAGAACTTATGGCCTTTGGTGCGTGCCCCACTCACTGCTGCTGTTTTGGATCTGGCCCCCATCAGGATGGGCCTGATGAACACCAAATCTCTAACGAACAAAACTTTTATACTAAAAGATTTTTTTCTTTCTTTCTTCAATTGAGTCTTTTTCGAGTTGGGTCACTCTCTTGCTCTGCTCTGCGTGGCGGTTTACCATCCACCAAAGTATAATAACGACTTTTTTAAGTGACTTCTTTGATCTCTTGGCTGAAATTATGCCAAAATATTACCAATTTTTAATGGTTGGGGATTTTAATATTCACGTTTCTTGCCGCTCACGGGGCCACGGCACCTGTGAGCAGCTTTGTAGATAACTGAAACAATGAAAAACAAAGGATGACACAGGAGACACGGCTTGTTGTCTTGGATTCCTCCACAGCTATATTAACTGTTAACACTGTCCATTTTGAATCAGCATCATCTTGCTGTACACATATATATTGTCTCTTTAGACATGTTTCAGTGTCCATAAATGACATAGATCCACCAAATGTTACATCTTGTCACATTATCTCCTTCATGTCAGTTTCTCATAACTCAGATTAACACTCTGCTCAGTACTGTACTTTAAATATACCTTTAAAAAAATACTATGAGGTTTTTATGGACTCCATGTTAAACAGCAGCACGTAAATAAACAAACTTTTAACTTAAACATATTGATAAATTATTACATTTTTCTCTATTACATTCCCTTTTAAACATGTATCTACTCAGTTTTCCTATATACACTGCTCAAAAAAAATAAAGGGAACACTCAAATAACACATCCTAGATCTGAACGAATGAAATATTCTCATTGAATACTTTTTTTCTGTACAAAGTTGAATGTGTTGACCACAAAATCACACAAAACTCATCAATGGAAATCAAATTTATTAACCAATGGAGGCCTGGATTTGGAGTCACACACAAAATTAAAGTGGAAAAACACACTACAGGCTGATCCAACTTTGATGTAATGTCCTTAAAACAAGTCAAAATGAGGCTCAGTATTGTATGTGTCCTCCACGTGCCTGTATGACCTCCCTACAACACCTGGGCATGCTCCTGATGAGGTGGTGGATGGTCTCCTGAGGGATCTCCTCCCAGACCTGGACTAAAGCATCCACCAACTCCTGGACAGTCTGTGGTGCAACGTGACATTGGTGGATGGAGCGAGACATGATGTCCCAGATGTGCTCAATCAGATTCAGGTCTGGGGAACGGGTGGGCCAGTCCATAGCTTCAATGCCTTCATCTTGCAGGAACTGCTGACAAACTCCTGCCACATGAGGTCTAGCATTGTCCTGCATTAGGAGGAACCCAGGGCCAACCGCACCAGCATATGGTCTCACAAGGGGTCTGAGGATCTCATCTCGGTACCTAATGGCAGTCATGCTACCTCTGGCGAGCACATGGAGGGCTGTGAAGCCCTCCAAAGGAATGCCACCCCACACCATTACTGACCCACTGCCATACCGGTCATGCTGAAGGATGTTGCAGGCAGCAGATCGCTCTCCACAGCGTCTCCAGACTCTGTCACGTCTGTCACATGTGCTCAGTGTGAACCTGCTTTCATCTGTGAAGAGCACAGATTTGCCAGTGGCGGGCGAATTTGCCAATCCTGGTGTTCTCTGGCAGATGCTAAGCGCCCTGCACGGTGTTGGGCTGTGAGCACAACCCCCATCCGTGGACGTCGGGCCCTCATACCATCCTCATGGAGTCGGTTTCTAACCGTTTGTGCAGACACATGCACATTTGTGGCCTGCTGGAGGTCATTTTGCAGGGTTCTGGCAGTGCTCCTCCTGTTCCTCCTTGCACAAAGCGGTCCTGCTGCTGGGTTGTTGCCCTCCTACGGCCTCCTCCACGTCTCCTGGTGTACTGGCCTGTCTCCTGGTAGCACCTCCAGCCTCTGGACACTACGCTGACAGACACAGCAAACCTTCTTGTTACAGCTCGCATCGATGTGCCATCCTGGATGAGCTGCACTACCTGAGCCACTTGTGTGGGTTGTAGAGTCCATCTCATGCTACCACGAGTGTGAAAGCACCACCAACATTCAAAAGTGACCAAAACATCAGCCAGAAAGCATAGGTACTGAGAAGTGGTCTGTGGTCCCCACCTGCAGAACCACTCCTTTATTGAGTGTGTCTTGCTAATTGCCAATAATTTCCACCTGTTGTCTATTCCATTTGCACAACAGCATGTGAAATTGATTGTCAGTCAGTGTTGCTTCCTAAGTGGACAGTTTGATTTCACAGAAGTTTGATTTACTTGGAGTTATATTGTGTTGTTTAAGTGTTCCCTTTATTTATTTATTTTTGAGCAGTGTAGTTTTTAATCTACTTTTTAACCCCTTAACTGGCAGCAAAAAAATCACCTGACAAAAACTACATAACACCCTCTGGTTATTATTGGCTCTGAACAACCGATTTCATAGCCTATTAACTGGCTGCGTCTGGTCCGCCGGCCGAATGAAGTGCATTTATATGGCAGGCTAGACCCGCCCATTTTGACTGTCACCTCATTCGGCCAATCATGTTAAGAAATGGGTTTCCCAGAGCCAATAATACTCAGAGGGCGTCACGTAGCTTTGTCAGGTGATTTGGTGCAGCCAGTTACATGATTGGCCGAATGACGTGTCAATAAAAATGGGAGGGTCTAGCCTGCCATATAAAAGGGACTACAAACGGCCCGTCACCGGGCCCTTGCCAGTTAAGGGGTTAAACTAATATAAACATAAACATGAAATACATCAAGAATCTTCTCACTTAATACATAAAACCACGGGAATGAAAGCACATTAGCTCAGTTAGTTAGTTGTCTGCTAGCAAAACAGAGCATGTTACCACCATTTTTACTCTCAGCAAGCAGCAGGTCTTATACACAAAGAATAATGCATCTCACCACTCTTTAATACCTTCATTTTGAACTCAACTTTGTCTGCAAACATTAACTAGCAGAAACAATGAAAAACAGAGGTTGACACAGGAGAAGCAGCTTGTTGTCTCTGATTCTTCCTCAGCTATGAGGGGAATACACAGCTGCAGGCATACCACCATCTCACAGTGCCTCCTACTGGTGGGAGCGGTGTAACTGCATACACACTCAATATTTAACACACAGTGTGAATCAAAAATTGACCCACATAAATATAAACTAAATGTACTTATAATATAACATTATAGGTCTTATTTAAATGCTTATTTTTAATTACAACAACATGTGAGCACACATTAGTGGGCTTCACCGGCTATATGGACCAAGCTCTCACTGCAGTTGTACAGGGACTGAATGGCCCGCAACAACAGGCCAGACACCCCATAATCCCACAGCACCTCCAGCAGGATACCCCAAGAGACGTGGTCAAATGCCTTCTCCAAATCCACAAAACACATGAAGACTGGATGGGCAAACTCCCTCGCACACTTGAATATCCTTAACAGGATGAAGAGCTGGTCCAGCATTCCACGACCAGGACAAAAACTGCATTGTTCCTCTTGAATCTGAGGTTCAACTGACGTACAGACCCTAATTTCCAGCACCCTGGAATAGACCTTACTGGAGAGGCTGAGGAGTGTGATCTCCCGATAGTTGGAGCACACCCTCCAGTCTCCCTTCTTGAAGATGGGGACCACCACCCAAGTCTGCCAATCCAGTGGCACCACCCCAGATCACCATGCAATGTTGCAGACAGCCCTACAACATCCAGAGCCTTCAGGAATCTCATCCACCCCAGGGGCCCTGCCACCAAGGAGTTGTTTAACCACCTCAGTGATCTCACCCACAGTGATGGGCGAGTCATCCCCCTCGTCCCCAGACTCTGCTTCCACTACAGAAGGGGTGTTTGTGGGATTAAGGAGGTCCTCAAAGTATTCCTTCCACCACCTGACTATAGCCTCAGTTGAAGTCAGCAGCACTCCATCCGTACTATAGACCACATGAGTAGACCCTAGTGAGTTGCCTGACAGTTTGCCAGAATTGCTCCGAGGCCATCTGAAAGTCTTTTTCAATGGCCTCATCAAACTCCTCCCACACTCAAATTTTTGTTTCGGCCACTGCCCATGCTGCGTTCCACATTCCACTTGGCCTGCTGGTACCCGTCAGTTGCCTCTGGAGTCCCACAGGCTAACCAAGCCCAATAGGACTACTTCTTCAGCTTGATGGCTGCCTTCACCTCTGGTGACCACCGTGTGGTTTGTGGATTACCACCACGACAGGCACCAACCACCTTGCAGCCACAGCTCTGAGCAGCAGCCTCAGCAATGGAGGTGCAGAACATGGTCCATTCGTATTCAGTGTCCTCAGCCTCCCTCAGAATGCTGTCGAAGTTCTGCGAGAGGTGGGAGTTAAAGATCTTGCAGACTGGGGCCTCTGCTGGACCGACCCGGGTCTGTTCAGCATCATCCCCTGCCACCTGATCCAACTCATACAAACGGAACATGTGACCACAGATCTGATGATATGATTTCAAAATCACTCATCAACCTGCGACCTAGGGTGTCCTGGTGCCACATGCACTTATGGACATCCTTATGTTCAAACATGTTGTTCATTATGGACAAATTGTGGTTTACCAATAAGTTCAATTACAAAACACCATTCGGGTTCAGATCGGGCAGGCCGTTCCTCCCAGTCACGCCCCACCAGGTCTCACTGTCATTGCCCATGTGAGCATTGAAGTCTCCCAGTAGGATGATGGAGTCACCGGATGGAGCACCTTTGAGCACCCCACCCAGCAACTCCAAAAAGGGTGGGACCTGTCATTTGGTGCATAAGCGTAAACAACAGTCAGGACCCGTTGCCCAGACTGAAGGTGTAGGGAAGCAGCGCTCTCGTCCACCAGTGAAAACTCCAACATACAAGCAGCAAGCTGAGGGGATACAAGAATACTGTCAGGTAAACAGGTTTTTTGTGAAGGAAGACACCTGAAACACTTTAAGTAAAAAGTAAAACATTTAATATATTAAAGGATCAGAAAAAATACACATGCATGTGGGGACTCAGAAGAGACAGCCTGTGTGTGAGCTCTCTCTCTCTGAGCCTGTGTTCCTGTCTAACCAAAACATTTTTATACTCCTGTTATCTATGCATAAACAATCTCTGGGTGCTATGAGTTGACCTTCGTCATCCAGGCTCGTTCCAGCTGGTTTTCATGACTCAGATTCCTATCAGTCATAGGCACATCTTCCTGATGTTCTAATTTAATCAATACAGAGAAATCTTGTCCAGATTAATGACAGAACATGGTGACGTTGGTGATGTTTTAATTGTACATTCAGTGGCTGGTCCTCAAGATAAGGTGCACTGAAAGAGAGAAGTTAGTCTAGAACTTTCTGATCTGTTGCTCTCTGTCTAATGTATTATTTAATTGTTTGTTATTTGGTTGATCCACTGTTAATTATTTAATTTACTGGAGTTTACCTTAAACATTTGTCCTTTATTCACTAAGTAAAAATAATCCCTAACAATACCCACCCTAGCTTTCTGCCTCTCACCAAAGGCAACTCCAGACTGGAACAGAGTCTGGCTCTTCTCCAGGAGACTTTTTCCAGAGCCCAGGCCATGCTTTGAGGTGAGCCCGACTATATCTAGCCGGTATCTCTCAACCTCACGCACCAGAGAGGTAACATTCCATGTATCAATACCCAGTCTCAATAGCTGGGGATCGGTCTGCCAGGACCTCCACCCTTGGCCACCGCACAACACACATTGCACCCAACCCCTATGATGCCTCCTGTGAGTGGTGGGTTTACAGGAGCGTGGGCCCGTGGCTTTTCTTCAGGCTGCGCTTGGCCGGGCACCATGGGCTAATGCTTGACCACCAGACGCTCTCCCTTGAACACCCTCCCCAGGCCTGGTTCGAGGGTGCGGTCGCAGTAACCCTATCCCGGGCAGGGTAAACAGTTCCCTTGGTGACTCTTCCATAGGAGTTTTTGGAATTGCTCTTTGTCTGGCCCCTCACCCAGGACCATGGGAGCCATGGGAAAGGGGAAAAACTGAACATAGCAGGCCTTATCAAAAGAAAATACCAATATTAACTGAACGATCTAAGTGGGAATCTGAAAGAACACTCACCACTGAGTAAAAGTAGCTACTTTCATGAACTGCCAGTTTCTGCAATGCTTACTCCACACACACAGCCATCGGCAGGGACAGGAAGTGACAGAGGAAATGCTGAGGCTTATCAGTCTACCAACACGTGGAGCAGCAAATGACCGTCTCTTCCTCAAATCACATGAGTCACATGTCTCCAAGCTACCATTTTTGTTTAAAATCCTGGAAAAGGTTCTTTACCCAATTGAAAACCTTCCTGGATTAACATGAAATTCTGTTTAAAACTCATCACAGCACTGAGGCCGCTCTGTTGAGAGTTTTTAATCATATTCTTTTAGCAACTGACTCTGGTGACTGACACTGGGGCTACTTGTGCTATTAGACTTAACAGCTGCTTTTGACACTGTAGACCATGAGATTCTCATCTCCAGGCTGGAGCAGTGGGTGGGCATCACAGGCACAGCTCTCCAGTAGTTTAGGTCCTACCTCTCAGACAGAAGTTTCTGTGTCATCACTGGTGACTTTAACTCTGCCTCTGCAGCCCTCCCTTGGGGGGTACCACAAGGCTCCATTCTTAGACCTCTACTTTGCTCTTTGTACCTGCTGCCACTTGGCACCAGGGTTATGATAGTTTTGGATTTTACATTATAGTTTAGTTTTAGTTCATTTTTACTTTTTTTTCTTCTCTAATTCAGTTAGTTTAGAGTGGTTTCTCTCCTTTTTATTAGTTTTTATTTTTGGATTAATGCTTAGTTTTAGTTAGTTTCAGTATTAGTTTTAGTTTTTCATACTTAATCAGGTGCAAGATTCAAGGCACAAAAGTGACTTTTGTGTAATGAAAACTCAACAAAAGATACCATTTAAAGAAATATATTCAACAACCAACAAGACAGCAGCACTAAATGTGTGTAATATTAAGGACACACATGAACATCAACAGGGAGAAACAAAAAAAAATATGAACTCCAAAACTCAATAAATTCTACAATAAACTCCCAATAAAGTTCAGCATCAGTGCAGCAGATTAACAACACCTACATGTGGTGTTTGACAAAAACAAACTCTTTGAAGGAATCAAAGCTCAAATCCAGCTGCATCCTGAACTCTATTGATGATCATCATGAGGAGATTGGGAGAAGGGGAACCCTCTTTCCTCTGGTCCAACTACATACCCGGCTGGCTATGTTATGGATTCATGTGGGGATGGAAGATAACGTTCCTGGCTGCACTGTGTGGACGTGGCATATATATTGATACCAGGATTTTTCCCGAATTGGACCTGGGGATACCTGGTTTCTGGGCAGCTGTTCGGGCCCCAGTAAGGCTGCCTATGAAGGATGCAGAAACAGTACGAACTCAATCAGACTAAGCAGAACTGAATCGAAATGGATTTTGGAGTCTCTGTTCTGTGTGGAGGAGTAGAACCAAATTCGGATTATTGGATTTCTGAGAGGTAACCAGAAAACTGTAAGGTCTGTCAGCAAATAGTTATGACGGCCTGAACCTAAACAATTGCAGTATTTGGAGTTTGGCTCCCAGACGGCCTTGGATGCTGTCTGTCTAAATCGTCTCCTGGAGATGTTTTTAAACAGATGCTCTTCACCCCCCCCCCCCCCCCCCCCGGTGTTGTGACCTGTATGAACTGGTATCCTGGCAACCAAGGCTGACTATACCATCTTATCATGAACATTATCATGAACTGCTGGTCTGGAAGCTGCGTGTCCATCACAGTATCCTGCTCGTCTCCGCCGGCAGCCCCTCCCCTACCCACCCTAGTGCTCTCCAGGCTTTAAATGTGCTGCTGCTTTGCTGAGGTGTTTTTGGAACCTCGTAAGGTGTTCATAATGAACACAGTACCAGATAATTTTTTTTTAACCTACCTATCCGCTTTGCCACTTCCGGTTTGCCATGCGAACAGGGTAGACGTAGTAACGAACTGCTCCGGTGACAAGTTCAACCTATTAACTAATTTCACCCCATAGATAGCTATTTTTACACCGCCTGCAGGTATAATAATATTCTTGCTAGAGTTCTAAAACTTTCCTTACTTACTGGAGATGGCTGGCAAGAATACGAGAGGAAATAAGAAGGAGGATGCCAGCTTGACGCTGGAGGCTATCACTGAATTGCTTCAGCAACATCAGGAGGATCTGGTGTCTGAACTCCAATCTTCAGCCAACATGCTTAGTTCCAAGTTAGACCAGGTGCGACAGGGTATGGAGGAACAGGCAGAGCGAGTTTCCTCCTTAGAGCTCGTAACAGAAGATCTGAGCCAGCGGGTAGCTAGCCTCGAAAACTCATGTGCGGCTCTACGCGAAGACAACACCAAGCTAAAGGATAAACTTACTGACTTGGAAAGCCGCAGCAGGCAGCAGAACATCCGCATCCTCAGCTTACCTGAAGACATTGAAAGTGGACGACCTACTCAATTTTTCTCCAACCTCCTCTGTGAGCTATTTGGGAAAGAGGTTCTCCTGACTCCACCAGAGCTTGACAGAGCACACCGCTCTCTCACAGCTAAACGGCCCGCAGGACGTCCACCTCGTCCGGTGATCATTCGCCTGCATTGGTTCCTGACCAAAGACCTCATCATCTGGGAAGCCAGGAGGAGAGGGAAGTTCGAATATCGAGGCATGTCTCTTCGTATTGTGGAGGACTACAGCCCAGACATCTTGAGCCGGCGCGCCGAATATAAGGACACCATGGCGGAGCTCTACAAGCCTGAAACCGGCTCTTCTCTTCCCAGCCCGGCTTCGCATAACGCAGCCCAGTGGTGCCAAGAAGTTCTTCGGCTCAGTAGAGGAGGCTCAGCAGTACATCAGGAGGCTCCCAAAATCATCGGAGGACCCATAAACGAACAATGTTGCCACTTAAACAGTGATACTGAATGCGAGGTAATAAAAACACACACTCCAGAGACATTTAAGAAGCTGCTTTACCTCTTCAATGCGTAGTTACGTATTACGGGCATAGTTTATCTCATTATCAAAGGACTGATTCATCCTCTCGAACTGTACGGGACTCTATCAAAGGAAAGGTAGCTCCATAAATACTTGTTTGACTGTGGCCCACAACATCTGTTATGTAAAGACTGGAGGCTCCTTTCATGTTTTTCTTTTGATGTTACGTTAAGTTCCATTATATTATTCCTATTTCTTTACTGTGGTCATGGTGGCCTTTAAAATATGTCTCAGAAATCAATAATACTGTGGGGGACTTTCACTTATGCCAAGCTTACTAGGGCAGTGGTTAGTTTGCTATAGGATGCTCTGCTTTTTGATACTAAGGTTATCTATAGGAAGATTATTATGTTAGGAATGTTTAGTTTGAAGGGCTTGCTGCCGTTTTGTTTTTGTTTTTTTGATTTTTCGGCAGCCGTTTGTTGGGGGATATATTTGGGGGAGGGTTAAGGTCACTGCCAGGAGTCTCACACAGTCACTTAATTTTTTTTCTTCATCTTTTTTACCTCAGTCTCCCTGCTATACTGTTATGTCATCTATTAAAGTGAGGGCAAACACAGGCTCTACTTCTGAAAGCATATGAGTCAGCATTTAAACTTCTTAAGTTGGAATGTCAAAGGTCTAAACCATGCAGTGAAGAGAAGAAAAGTTTTTTCCATATTAAAGGACTTAATGCAGATGTGGCGTTTCTGCAGGAGACCCACATTAAGAGCTCCGATAGTGGACGTCTCCTGGCATGTTGGAGAGGTCAACGTTTTTATTCCCTCTTCCAGGTTAAGACACGAGGGGTTTCCATACTGATCAACCAGAATACTCCATTTGAGGCCCATGATGTGGTAGCCGATAAATATGGCAGGTTTGTTATAGTGAGTGGGAAACTGTACAGCACCTTACTTACCCTGGTGAATGTTTACACTCCTAATACAGATGATGAGAATTTTTTCAAACACCTATTTTCTTCTCTACCTGATCTTAATAAATATTCTCTGGTCCTAGGGGGTGATTTTAACTGTTGTTTAGACCCAGCCTTGGACCGCTCATCTGTTAAAAATGTCACAAGCAAGTCTGCGTCGGTTATTCAAACCTTTCTATTTGAATATGGGCTATGTGATGTGTGGCGTACTTTAAACCCTGATAAGAGGGAGTACTCATTCTTCTCACACATACACAAAACTTACTCAAGAATTGACTACTTTATCATTGATACTAAATACCTGCAGCAGATCCGCTCCTGTGACCACCAGAGCATAATTATTTCAGACCATGCCCCACTCACTATGTCCCTGTCTTTTCCTCATCTTCGCCTAAGAGCAGGACAGTGGCATTTCAATTCAACCCTGTTGTCAGATGATAACTTCTTAAAATGTATTCAGGATGAGATAAGTTTTTTCTTTGCTACTAACTCTTCCCAAGAGACTTCCAGCCTTATAGTATGGGATGCCTTTAACCTACATCAGAGGCCAGATTATTTCTTACTCAGCAAAACTTAAAAAACAATCCATCTGTGAACAGAATAACCTAATGCAGCAAATCAAAGAGGTCAACGTAAAATATGCTCAAACTCAGTGCCCAGAACTTTTTAAAAACGAACTTAAAACAAGGCTTGACTTACTGACAACACACACAGCCGAATGTTTGCTTTTACATGACAAATTTAAATTCTATGTACATGGTGACAAAACCAATAAACTGTTAGCAACCCTACTTAAGAGCTCTAGGGCAAGGCAAACTATTCCTAAAATTCAAAAACAGGATGGTAATATAGTCACAAATCACGGAAAAATTAATGATGCATTCAGGGACTTCTATTCGAAGCTTTACAGCTCACAATCACAAACTACCTCTACCATGATTGATGATTTCTTAACTAAACTTCGCATTCCTGCAATTTCATCAGAACTTAAAAATAGATTAGATGAACCCATCTCTCAGTCAGAAGTCTCTTTAGCAATAGCCTCAATCTGGCAAATGGGATGGTCTTCCCTCAGAATTCTATAGACAATTTTCAGCCTTACTTTCTGCTCAGCTTAGTTCCATCCTCACAGATTGCTTTAAACAAGGATCCCTCCCTCAGTCATTTTATGAAGCCTGTATCACACTGATTATAAAAAAAGGGGAAAGATCCAATGGAATGTGCCTCATACAGACCTATATCTCTCCTGAATACTGATGTTAAAATCTTAGCCAAGATTCTGGCCCGCAGGCTTGAAACCACTTTACCGTCAGTTATTTCAAAAGACCAAACAGGTTTCATTAAAGGTCGCCATTTAAATTTTAATATACGAAGGCTGCTCAACATTGTTTATTCCAACCCCACAGACTCGGCTGAGTGTGTTGTCTCTTTTGACGCTGAAAAAGCCTTTGATCGGGTTGAGTTTGATTATCTTTTTGCAGTTCTTAGAAGATTTGGTTTGGGGGGAAAATTCATTTCATGGATTAAACTATTGTATCATCAGCCATCTGCTACAGTTTGCACTAATTCTCAAACCTCAAAACCATTTAAACTACAAAGAGGCACTCGTCAGGGCTGTCCTCTTAGCCCCGTGCTTTTTAATCTGGCTATAGAGCCCCTTGCCATTGCCCTACGTACCAGTAAGGAGATATCCGGCATCTGGAGAAATGATATAGAACATAAGGTGTCACTTTATGCAGATGATGTTTTACTTTTTATCTCCAAGCCATCAACTTCACTGCCTTTTGCCCTTAATATATTTAGCCAATTTGGACACTTCTCGGGATATAAGCTGAACTTAACCAAAAGTAAGCTTTTCCCCTTAAGTATGCCAGATCTTACCAATTTGCCGTTTAGAATTGAAAAACAAAAATTTACATATTTCGGTATCACGGTGACAAAAAAACACAAAAACCTGTTTAAAGAGAATGTGACTCCTTTGCTGAACCAAGTGAAAAGATCCCTCACAAAATGGATGCCGCTTTCCATGTCCTTGGTAGGACATATCAATTCAATTAAAATGACTATATTACCCAAATTTCTATACCTTTTCCAGGCAATACCTATTTTCATTCCTAATAGGTTTTTCAATGAACTGGACTCGATTTTCTCATCCTACATCTGGCACGGTAAACATCCAAGGGTTAATAAGATACACCTTCAAAAACCTAAAGAGGAGGGGGGATTTTCCCTCCCCAACTTCCAGTTTTATTATTGGGCTGCCAACCTTAGGAGTTTAGTGTTCTGGTATTTCTACCATAATCTGAGTGACCGCCCTGACTGGGTGACTATGGAACTACAGAGTGACAAAGATACTCTGTTCCCCACTTTCACTCTCCTCTCCTAATTCCATTTTAAATCCTGTAGTGAAACATTCATTGAGAATATCGGGCCAGTTAAGGAAATATTTTAAACTCCATGATTTTTCCTCTCTAAGCCCCATCGTGCCTAACCATTTTTTTTAACCCATCTGTTCAGAACGGGGTATTTTTAGAATGGAACAGGAGGAGACTCACTCATTTCAAGGACCTTTTCATAGAGAAGAAACTAGTATCATTTGAACAGTCAGCAATAAATATGGTCTACCACAATCCCACTTTTTTAGATATTTACAAGCCAGAACTTTTATTCAGTCTTTTCTTTCAGGCTCAGTTTCTCTACCAGAGTTTACGTTGTTAGAAACCATCTTATTACTGAACCCGACCTGTAAAGGCCTGATTTCATGGCTGTACAATAAAATGCTAAACATGACAGACACTTCCTCATCCAAACTTAAAACTTTATGGGAAGAAGACTTGAAGATGACCATTTCAGATGAGACATGGGCCTCCATGCTTAAACTTGTTAATACATCTTTGTGTGCACGCCACTGTCTTATTCAATTTAAAGTGGTACATAGAGCCCACTTTTCTAAAAGCAAACGATCTCGTTTCTATCAGGAAATCAGCCCATACTGTGACAAATGCAAAACTGCTGAGGTCACACTGGTTCATATATACTGGTCCTGTCCCAGTCTGCATCAGTTCTGGACAGATGCTTTTCACACACTGTCCAGATCCCTCAGAATTGCAATAACACCTAGCCAGATGTACAATCTTAATCAGATGGAAGGGCGCTACCCCTCCAACACATAAGCAGTGGTTATATGACCTCATGTCATGCTTAAAACTGGAAAAAATAAGGTGCTCTCTTCAGCACTCTATTGGGAAATTCAAAAATATATGGGGCTGTTTTCTTGACACTTTCCAAACTATACAGTAATATTTCAGATGAGTTCATTTTTTTAAAATACAAGCCCCCACTCCTGTTAGAGGTAAGGATGAAATGTGTAAATCTATGGCAGTGACCTGGGCAGGATTGAATGTGGTGACTTTGTAGGGATTATTTTTCTGAATTGATTTATTTCTTTTGTTTTTTCTTTTATTTCTCTTTTTTTTTCTTTGGCTATGTTTGAATGGTAGTATTATTCTATATTTAGTTCTTTCGTACCTACTGTTTTTTTTGGGGTTTTTTTGTATGTTTAAAGGAAAACAGACTGTTAGGTTCGGACCACCGTTAAATAAAGAAAGACACAGAAACCCGTAGTTGATCTTTTAACCTGCAGGGAGAGTCTCAGTCAGCCAACACGTGTGTGTGTGTATGTCTGAGGGAGAGTCTGAACCTTCTTCCTGCTTGGCTCTTTTATTTTAGCATCATGTGAGTTTACACAAAGCTCAGGCAACAACATCACTCACGTCACATTATGTAATCATGTATGTGGGTGTGTGTGTGACGTCAGGAAACAGGCGTTACCTGCTTTCCTCACCTGGAGGGTCCAGGTGTGTATGAGTATGTTTTGTGCTTACAATCTGATGGTCATGTGCATGTTTATGATAAACACATTGTGATACATAGAAAAACAGTTTATCTATTCTAACACAGACTTTAATAAAAACTACCTATCCCAGTGTATCTCTATGTTTTCCTGCTAAAGGTAGTGCCTGTATAACAGCTGCATGACCTCAGACACCTGCCCCCCCTGTTTGTTTCTGTTTGTATTTCTTGGATGGGTGTTCTGTTAACTGTAATTTCCCCATTGTGGGACTAATAAAGGTATCCATTCATTCATTCATTCATTCATGTTCTCCACCACCTGAAGCTGCTTCTGTTTTGGAGCTAGCTTGGTTAGATGCTCGCTGATTAGACTTGCAGAATCTTTGCGGCCTCTGTACACAGCCTACGTAAGTGGCTGACCTCATGTCCACATTTTTCATCATCTACAACACGCTTCCATCTGTGATATTGTAGTCAAAATAACTCCATACTGGAGTCTGCTGCTTTCTCAGCAGGCTGCTGCCATTAGTTTTCGGACCAGCACGGTGAGCTTGTGCACACACACAGTTGCCCAATGGCGCTCCCAGCTTAAACTTGGAGAGCGAAAAATATGATTTCATATCAATCCACAAGGCTTTAAAACAAATGAGAAACACGAAAGTGATACTCAGTTTATTGATAATTTCAGTTAGTTTTAGTTAGTTTTGTAAACTCACAATTCAGTTTTAGTTAGTTATCGTTTTTTCCTTTTAATTATAGTTTTAATTTATTTCAGGTAAAGATAATGTTTCAATTTCAGTTTTCCTTATTTCGTTCATTTTCATTAACTATAATAAACCTGCTTGTCACTGTTTTCCAGAAACATAATATTTCTTTCATTGTTATGTGGACAATTGTCAAGTATATTTTTCACTGAAACATACTGGTGCATGCTCTATGCAGCCTCTCCTCAGCTACCTTACTGGCAGGAAGATGGATGTCACTAAAGTTTCTGAATTTAATGAGAAACTTCTACAGCTCTTTTGTGTTACTGTATCTTTTTACCTTCTGGCCTGTGTTTGTCTTTCATGTTTGTGTTATTGTACAGCACTTTTGTCAGCCCTGTTGTTTTTAAAAGTGCTTTATAAATAAAGTGGTGTGGTATGGTATTTATTGTTTGAATAATCAATGTAACAGAACACACCTGGGCAATAAAACACACCTGTCAGTCACATGTTCCAATACTTTTGCTCACAAGAAAAACGGGTGGGTTCAGACCAAAGGTGCTATCTTCTGAACTGTGGATCAGATCCAAATAGAAACACCTGGAAATAAAAGCTGAGATGTTGATCTTTTGACTCATATTCATTTTTTAAAGTCAAACCCAAATGTTTTCAGTCCACAGCAAAAATAAAGGGACTGTCCTCACCATTCCAGTACTTTTGGAGATTAATTTAGCCCGTGTATTTTGGGACATAGTATCTCCTGAAATTTTACTCATTCAGTAGAGTATGTGCAGAATGGCTGCCCATGTTCATATTATTCTGCCTTGTGTTAATTTATATAAAAAGGTTCAGGGCCAGAGGCAGCATGGTGGTGTGGTCGTTAGCACTGCAAGGTCTGTATACTGCACAGAAGAACTTTTTCATGAAGTAACATCAAACTGCTTGATCCCTTTGGAGGTACAGATTAGTTTGACCAACACAGGTTTACAAACACATTCTTCCAGATCAGTAGTTTTGTGAACAGGGTTCAAACTCTGAGAATAGTGGTGCTCAAAGAGAAAAGTGCACTTTCATTAAAATAAAACTTTTTTCTCTGAATGTATCAGTTGTTTTCTGTACAATTCTACTAGAGCATCTCAGTACATAAGAATATTGTGCAAATGTTTTATTTTCTTTTAATGCATTTTAAAAATAATTGCACCATGAAATATTTCAAGCCTTTTTTTGATTTTGCAAATTATGGTTAGTGTTTCTAAAATTAAAAATCCCAATATTCTAATTTACCGAGATGCACTAATCTTCATGTGATTGTGCAATGTTTAGAGAATTTCTTGAAATGTTTCCTCATAAATGTTTCCTCATTGCACTTGCTTTATTATTTATTGCACTTGCTTTATTATTTATTGCACTTGCTTTATTATTTATTGCACTTGCTTTATTATTTATTTATTTTTATTTTCTACTTTTACTTTCCTAATATACTAGTTCTTAAATTTTATTTTAACTTAGTTGCTTATTTCAATTGTTTGTAAAGCAGTCGCAAGTAAGAATTTCATTGCTCAGCATAACCACAGTGTTTTGCGGTGTACATGACAATAAACTTCTTGAATTGAATTAAAATGCAGGATAAAATTGAATAAGAACATGTAAGGGTTTATAAACGTGCTGCATAGGCCACAGCAGGTAGGGCTATTCACATGGCTCTGCTTGCTGGGCTGCGTGGTGACACCCCCGACCCCACCGCTCCCTTGGGTCTTGTGGTCTGGAGTTACGTGTGCCTCTGCAGTGTGAGGGTGGTCCTCAGGTGCCTGGGGCCTGGGTCTCATGCCAGGGTTGCTGACCTCTGCCGGGGGTAGGTTGCGCATTGCCTTTGGTTCTTTAGGACTCTTGCCTGTTGGCTGGGAGGGCCCCATCTAGAGCAGGGGTCATCACCTTCATTTGTCCAAGGGCCGGAATTTTTCTCTGCAGACAGTGTGAGGGCCAGATGTACTCATACAGTAAAATAAAAGTAATATTGTATTCTAAGTAATATATTATCATTTGATATATCATTGTTCCTTTCAAATTTATACTATTCTTCATGATGTGATGTGCAAGTCTTGCACTTATATGCTCTTCTCTGTCATGTTGATGGTTGTTATGGAGACACCATAATTGTGTGCAGTTGTTATAGATCATGATCATTTTTTTTTATTATTATTTTTTTTTTGCATTTTTGGCCACAGCAGCTTTTTGTGACAGTGGAGAGAGACAGGAAATGAGGGAAAGATACAGGGGAAGACACGCAAGCAAATTGGTGACGGGCCGGGGCACGAACCCGCACCGCAACGCAGCATGTTTATGTGGTCGCCGGCTTCACCACTAAGCCACCCAGGCGCCCCATAGATCATGATCATGATTAGTTATGATGAGCACAGGAAACAATAAAATGTTACATGCGAGTTTACAGGAGATGAGAGCCCCGCGCAGGCTGGGGAGTACGCTCGGCAGCCAGTTATGATCCTTCCACAGGTTCAACGACAGAAATCTCGTTATGACTTTTGCTTCCTTTAGTTAGACAAGTTTGATCGCTGAACTTTTTTTCAACACAAAACAAGGTCAGACTCACCTTCAGCCGTGTTTACAATCTGATCACTACCAACAAAAGCTGGCTCCTCAGTGCAGCCAGAAAATGCTTGAGGTCACATGGTCTGATCTTGCATTCTGATTGGTTCAAGGGACATGGAGGCATTTACGGACAATAGGAAGTGGTGTTTGGAAGCTTTTGATAATTCAGACTAGTCAGAGACGGGTATTTATCTGTTAAAACACAACATGATTGATTGGCGTATAGTATGTGTGGCAGTACTACTCAGGGGGCTGGATGGAAAGCTCTGGTGGGCCGGAGGTGGCCTGCGGGCTGCCAGTTGATGTTCCTTGATCTAGGGAATCCGTCCTTCCTCTTCTGGGGTGCACATGTGGTTGCCATCACGATGTGTAAGCTTGTGTCTTCTGCCTCTGGCTCCTGGGGGGCAATGTTGCAACTTTTCACCTTCATTATAAATATGTTTCATGACAAATACACAAACATTCATATTTTCACACACTCTCTTACCCGCTCTCCCTCGCTCACAGACTCACACTCCAAGCTCAGGTCCTCTACCAGAGGCCTGGGAGCTTGAGGGTCCTGCGCAGTATCTTAACTGTTCCCAGTATTGCGCTCTTCTGGACAGAGATCTCGGATGTTGTTCCAGGAATCTGCTGGATCCACTCTCCCAGTTTGGGGGTCACTGCTCCGAGTGTTCCGATTATCACGGGGACCACTGTTACCTTCATCTTCCACATCCTCTCAGGTTCTTTTCTCAGCCCTTGGTTTTTATCGAGCTTCTCGTGTTCCTTCCTCTTGTTGTTGCCGTCACTTGGTATTACTACATCTGTCACTATGACCTTCTTCCTTTGTTTGTCCACCACTATGATGTCCGGCTGGTTAGCCACCACAAGTTTGTTTTCTGTATCTGGAAGTCCCACAGGATCTTAGCTCTGTTATTCTCAACCACCCTTGGGGGCGTGTCCCATTTTGACCTCGGGACTTCCAGATCATACGCGGCACAGATGTTCCTGTATACTATGCCAGCCACTTGGTTATGGTGTTCCATGTATGCTCTGCCTGCTAGCATCTTGCACCCTGCTGTTATGTGCTGGATTGTCTCAGGGGCATCTCTGCACAGCCTGCACCTGGGGTCTTGCCTGCCAGCATCTATCGCTCTTGTCCTTAGAGCTTGTTCCTGTGCTGCCAAGATTTAGTGCCTCTGTGCTGTCTGTCAGTCCAGCCTTGTCCAGATATTGGTAGGATTTTTCTATATCAGCACGTCTTCTATCTGCTGGTGGTACATGCACATGATCCTTTGTGGCCATCTTCCTGATCCTTGGTGGCGCTGTCACTTGGTGTTGGCTCTCACTGCGGTATTGTATCACTTCCTGTTCCTGTTTCGGAGAACAGTCGTGTTTTGCTGTCTGTTAGCTGTTAAATCTGTATAGCTCGATCTATCTGGATAACAACATATTTTAGTGTAATCTTCACCTACTTTATCTAGAGCACACTCTTTCCTGAATCACCTGTATTCACATTATTGACTTTATTTGTTTTTAGAAATTCGCTAGCTTAGCGCAGCTAGTAGCTTAGCTTCTCCTGTCTCTCCTGCACTTTCTGGGTGTCACATGTTGTTACATAGTTACTCCTCGGCCTCCTTTAGCAGTAACGGTACTTGTAATAAATGTAGTCTGTTTGTAGCTCTGGAGGCCAGGCTTTCTGAATTGGAGACTCGGCTCCGTACCCTGGAAAATCCTGCATCTAGCCAGGCCCCTGTAGCGGGTGTGGACCATGGTAGCTTAGCCGCCGTTAGCTCCCCCCCAGCAGATCCCGAGCAGCAGGGAAAACAGGCCGGCTGGGTGATGGTGAGGAGGAAGCGTAGTCCTAAGCAGAAGCCCCGGGTACATCACCAACCTGTTCACGTCTCTAACCGTTTTTCTCCACTCGGCGACACACCCGCCGAGGAACAAACTCTGGTTATTGGCGACTCTGTTTTGAGAAACGTGAAGCTAGAGACACCGGCGACCATAGTCAAATGTCTTCCAGGGGCCAGAGCAGGCGACATTCATGGAAATTTGAAACTGCTGGCTAAGGCTAATCGTAGATTGGGTAAGATCGTTATTCACGTCGGCAGTAATGACCCCCGGTTACGCCAATCGGAGGTCACTAAAATTAATATTGACTCGGTGTGTAACTGTGCAAAAACAATGTCGGACTCTGTAGTTTTCTCTGGGCCCCTCCCCAATCAGACCAGGAGCGACATGTTTAGCCGCATGTTCTCCTTGAATCGCTGGCTGTCTGAGTGGTGTCCAAAAAACGACGTGGGCTTCATAGATAATTGGCAAAGTTTCTGGGGAAAACCTGGTCTTGTTATGAGAGACGGCATCCATCCCACTTTGGATGGAGCAGCTCTCATTTGTAGAAATATGGCAAAATTTATTAACCCTCCTAAAAACTGACTACCCAGGGTTGAGACCAGGAAGCAGAGTTGCAGTCTTACACGCCTCTCTGCAGCTTCTCTCCTCCTGCCATCCCCCCAAAACCCCATCCCCACAGAGTCGGTGCCTGCTCCCAGACCACCAAAAACCAAAGCTAAAATCAGCAAAAAGCTATTTAAGCATAAAAATTCAAAAACAATAAATAATACAGCTTCATCAACTGCACCAAAGAATAAAACAATTAAATGTGGATTATTAAACATTAGGTCTCTCTCTTCCAAGTCCCTATTAGTAAATGACTTAATAATTGATCAACATATTGATTTATTCTGCCTTACAGAAACCTGGTTACAGCAGGATGAATATGTTAGTTTAAATGAATCAACACCCCCGAGTCACAGTAACTGTCAGAATGCTCGAAGCACAGGTCGAGGAGGAGGAGTAGCAGCAATCTTCAATTCCAGCTTATTAATTAATCAAAGACCCAGACAAAGTTTTCATTCTTTTGAAAGCCTGACTCTTAGTCTTGTCCATCCTAATTGGGAAAATCAAAAACCTGTTTTATTTGTTATTATCTATCGTCCACCTGGTCCCTACTCAGAGTTTCTGTCTGATTTCTCAGACTTTTTATCTGATTTAGTGCGCAGTTCAGATAAAATCATTATAGTGGGTGATTTTAACATCCATGTAGATGCTGAGAATGACAGCCTCAACACTGCATTTAATCTATTGTTACATTCAATTGGCTTCTCTCAAAATGTAAAGGAGCCCACCCACCACTTTAATCATACTCTGGATCTTGTCCTAACATATGGCATAGAAACTGAAGACTTAACAGTATTCCCTGAAAGCCCCCTCCTGTCTGATCATTTCTTAGTAACATTTACATTTACTTTAATGGATTACACAGCAGTGGGGAATAAGTTTTATTACAGTAGAAGTCTTTCTGAAAGTGCTGTAACTAAAGTTAAGGATCTAATTCCTTCATTGTTATGCTCTTCAGTGCCAACACAGTGCAGAGCAGCTACCTAAACTCTGCTCCCAGTGAGGTCGATTATTTCGTCAATAGTTTTACATCCTCACTGCGTACGACTTTGGATACTGTGGCTCCTCTGAAAAGGAAAGCTTCAAATCAGAAGTGCCTGACTCCGTGGTATAATTCACAACCGCACAGCTTAAAGCAGATAACCCATAAGCTGGAGAGGGAATGGCGTCTCACTAAATTAGAAGATGCTCATTTAGCCTGGAAAAAGAGTTTGTTGCTCTATAAAAAAGCCCTCCGTAAAGCTAGGACATCTTACTATTCATCATTAATTGAAGAAAATAAGAACAACCCCAGGTTTGTTTTCAGCACTGTAGCCAGGCTGACAAAGAGTCAGAGCTCTGTAGAGCCGAGTATTCCTTTCACTTTAACTAGTAGTGACTTCATGGACTTCTTTACAAATAAAATTTTAGACATTAGAGAAAAAATTATTCATAACCATCTCAAAGATTTATCTTCATGTTTGGCTGCTTTCAGCACTGCTGGTATTTGTTTAGACTCTTTGGCTCCAGTTGATCTTTCAGAGTTAACTTCAATAGTTACTTCCTCCAAACCAGCAACATGTTTGTTAGATCCCATTCCTACGAGACTGTTCAAAGAAGTCTTTCCAATTATTGATGCTTCAATCCTAAAAATGATCAGTCTGTCTTTATTAGTTGGCTTTGTACCACAGACCTTCAAGGTGGCTGTAATTAAACCTCTACTTAAAAAGCCATCACTGACCCAGCTGCCTTAGCTAATTATAGGCCAATCTCCAACCTTCCTTTTCTCTCAAAGACTCTTGAAAGAGTAGTTGTAAAACAGCTAACTGATCATCTGCAGAGGAACGGTTTATTTGAAGAGTTTCAGTCAGGTTTCAGAATTCATCACAGTACAGAAACAGCATTAGTGAAGGTTACAAATGATCTTCTTACAGCCTCTGACAGTGGACTCATCTCTGTTCTTGTCCTGTTGGACCTCAGTGCAGCTTTGATACTGTTGACCATAACATTTTATTACAGAGATTAGAGCTTGCTATAGGTATTAAAGGTACTGCACTGCAGTGGTTTGAATCATATTTATCTCATAGACTCCAATTTGTTCATGTAAATGGGGAGTCTTCTTTACACACTAAGGTTAATTATGGAGTTCCACAGGGTTCTGTGCTAGGACCAATTTTATTTACATTATACATGCTTCCCTTAGGCAGTATTATTAGAAAGCACTGCATCAATTTTCATTGTTATGCAGATGATACTCAGCTTTATTTATCAATGAAGCCAGATGACACACATCAATTAATTAAACTGCAGGAATGTCTTAAAGACATTAAGGCCTGGATGACCTCTAATTTCCTGCTTCTAAATTCAGATCAAACTGAAATTCTTGTTCTCGGCCCCACAAATCTTAGAAACATGGTGTCTAACCAGATACTTACTCTGGATTAGGGATGCGCCGATCCGATATTCAGTATTGGTATCGGTCTGATACTGGCCTAAATTACTGGATCGGATATCGGAAAGAAATAAAAAATGTAATCCGATACATTAAATAACGTTTCGCTCACATTAGCTGGATTACAGTGCTCCGTCGTCTTCTTCTTGTGGGTTTGCGGTTGACCAAACCGGCTTAGAGCTACATTACCACCACCTACTGGAATGGAGTAGATCAGCAAATAACCCCCTCAGTTCTCTGTCGCTGCTAGCGAGCGCAGCTATTAGCACTGGTGACAGTCCAGTACCGGAAGGACCCCATTCCCCGTCAAAATATTTTTGATACTTTAATCCCTGATTTGTGACTAAATATAGACCTGCAGTAGAAACGTATTTAGGAGAATGCTTGTGAATATAAAGCATTACAAGATTACGCTCACACAGCTCCCAGTTTTTCAACATAAACACTGATGACGCAACAGCAGCAATCAGCTGATTTACGTGCAGTCTGTCTGCACAAGAGGAAAGAGGCGGAGCCGGCGAGCTCAGATGGAGCAGAAGGAAATGTTTTTCTAGTGTCCAAAAAAAGCCTTTTCGTCCCTGTAACCTCCATTAAACCTTTACTGGGAAACAGCTGGAGGTCCTTCATCAACCATCTGATCAGTAAGTGAAGAAAAGAGAACTTTGTAGCTGCTCCATCCACCCTGTTTGTTTCACACAGGGAAAAACTGCAGTATGGAAGTTAAAATATGCAGATGCACTGTTAATATGAAAAAGTATTTCTTATCCAGTTACTTAGGTATATATAATATATATATAAATATATAAATAAATATAAATAGAATACGCAATTGCTAAAATAATAGTCCTAATGAAATTTGCAACATGCCATAAGCATCACCTTCTCACACAGAAGCAACAGGATTCAGGTGATAGTTATTGTTGTAAGTAAGTAAAGTTTATTTATATAGCGTTTTTCACAGACAGAAAGGCGCTGTACAATAATTAAAACACAATAACCCCCCCCCCCCCCCCCCCCCCCCCCCAGAAAAACTATGTTAAAAACATAATAACATTACCATATTAAAAAGAAAAAGAATAAAAATAAAGTCAGAAACCAGAAAGCCTGGTTAAACAGAAAAGTTTTCAACTATTTTTAAATGACACCACAGAGTCAGCTAAATGGAGCTGGAGTGGTACACAGTTCCAGAGCTTTGGTGCCACTGCCTAAAAAAGCTCTGTCCACCCTGGTCCTTAGTCTTGTATGTGGGACAACTAAAAGACTTTGATTTTGTTGTGTGAGAGACTGTTGACTTCTTTTTTAAATTTATTTTAATGTTTTTAAATGCCTAGATCAATTTTAAGTATCGGATTTATATCGGTATCGGCCGATATCCAAATGTAAAATATCGGTATCGGACATAAAAAAAGTGGTATCGTGCCATCCCTACTCTGGATGGCATTACTTTGGCCTCCAGTAACACTGTGAGTAATCTTGGAGTCATTTTTGTCCAGGATATGTCCTTCAATGTACATATTAAACAAATATGTAGGACCACTTTTTTGCATTTGTGCAATATTTCTAAAATTAGAAACATCCTTTCTCAGAGTGATGCTGAAAAGCTAATTCATGCATTTATTAGTTCTAGGCTGGACATCCAGTTTATTTTCCTGGCTTCTATCCCTCTGGTATAAATTTTCAGGCTGTTAGCTAAGGCTGTGAGTCTTTTCTTGGCAGTCTCTAAGGCCTCAGGTATGGACAGCCTGTTGTACTTCTTAGGCACCGCTTTCATTACACCTTTCTGCAACTCTGAGAGCTGGCTAACTTTCCTCTGTGCTGCTGCTTTGATTTCAGCCTCTAGCTGTCTGGAGGGTACTGCTCCTTGTGACTGTTCATCTTATAGCCAAGCATCTCAAGGATCACTGCTGCTGTGGTATAAATCAACTGATGGTTTCAGTGATGGTCAAAGTAGGGATTGTCCATAGTGCTGCATTCTTCTTGGAGACTACTTCACGTAGTCTTGGTAGTCAGCTTTGAGGGGTCCAGGTTTCAAGCTTAGCAGTGATCCTATCTTTTAGATCAGCTGCTCTGGAATTCAGCGTACTAGTTGTTACTGGGCCTTGGTACCCAATCTTGGAGTTCCAAAGAGGGTAATGTTTTATATATATATATATATATATATATATATATATATATATATATATATATATATATATATATATATATAAAACATTACCCTCTTTATATATATATATAATATATATATATATATATATATATATTATATATATATATATATATATATATATATATATATATATATATATATATATATTAGGGGTGGGACTCGAAAAAATTAATCGAAATTAATTAGGAGCTTTGTAATTAAATAATCGAAATCAATTGCATTTTAATCACATTTCAATATTTAGCATGATAAATATTAATTAAAGTTTGGTTGATGAATAAATCAATATACATAAGCCTAAACTTCAAAATTTTGTTTATTTTCCCACCAGTCTACTACACAGACCAATGAAGGGTGGAAGTGCTCCTGTGATAAGCAAACTCCTGAAATTAAAGTTAAGCATCATAACTGGATAGTTTTATTCAACATTAATGTCTCACTTGTTATAGTTGGAAATTAATCATTCACTCAGCTGTATTCCTTGATGTTGAAATGCTTGTTTTAACAGCTTATTTTGAATTAAAGACTTAAAATGAAACCACAAAAAGGAGCAAGGAGATGATTTATTTTTTTTTTTCCTCACTCATCCCTATATGTTTTCACTATTGTTTCTGTCTTTTTAATGGCAGCGCCTCCAGAAGGGGGGCAGCATGGCCACAGTTCACCTATCTCCCCATGTTTGTTCTGTTTGTCTTCTTGGATGGGTGTTCTGTTAACTGTAATTTCCCCATTGTGGGATCAATAAAGTATCATCATCATCATCATCATCATCATCAAAAGTTCGTTCTCCGTTTAACCAGCTGCTTTTACACAGCTGTGCTTCACAGTCACGCTTGCTAGGTGACATGAGCTACGCAGAGGTGAGGGCAGGTGACGCTGATATGAAGAGTTTCCTTTGTGCACCCAGTCACCTGCATGAGTCCCTTCATGCTCACTCAGACTGTCATGAGGACGTCTGGAAAGACCATCAGCATCTTGGTTGCTTTTACCGGCACAGTATTTAATATTGAAACTGAATGTTGAGAGAGCTGCCAACCAGCGGTAACTGGCTGCATCTAGTTTTGCTGACTTCGGATTATTGTCCGTTATGACGGTGAATGTTGCACCATAAAGATAGTCTTGAAACTTTTCTACCACTGACCATTTTAAAGGTAAGAATTCTAGCTTATGTGCGGGGTATCGCTTTTCACTGGGTGAGCGCCCTCGGCTCGCGTAGGCAATAACGCGCATCTCACCCTCTTGTTCCTGGTAAAGGGCTGCCCCCAAACCAGTGGTGCTTGCATCAGTATGTAGAATATATGGTAACTCTGGATTAGCAAATCCGAGGACCGGGGCAGTAGTGAGTTTCTCGATAATTTGCTCAAAGGCTTGCTGACACTCGGGGGTCCACCTGTTTGTCAAGGGCTCTTTGGGGTTGTAGTGCCCCTCAGGGCAGGGTTCAACCCTTCTCCCCTTCCTTGCAGGAGGGTAACCTCCAGTGAGATTGTTCAGGGGCTTGACGATCTTAGCGAAATCTTGGACAAACCTTCGGTAGTACCCTGCAAAGCCTAAAAACGATTTGAGCTCCTTGAGGGTCTGAGGCCTTGGCCAAGTGCGAAGTGCTGCGACCTTTTCTGGGTCAGTTTGGACCCCATTGCTTGAGACTACATGGCCTAAGTACTTTACAGAAGTCTGAAAGAAGCGACACTTGGAAGGAGAAAGTTTCAAGCCATTCTCTCTTAACTGTTGGAGGACGTGTACAAGCCTGGACTCGTGTTCTTCCAGTGAGCTGGAAAACACTATGATGTCGTCCAAAAAGACTAGCACTTCCTTGAGATGTAGGTTTCCCATACACTTTTCCATTAAGCGTTGGAAAGTACTGGGGGCATTGGTAATGCCCTGGGGCATGCGATTAAACTCATAAAACCCCAATGGACAGACAAAGGCAGTTTTCAGCTTGTCACCTTCCTCCATCTCAATCTGGTAATAGCCTGATTTCAGGTCCATTACTGAAAACCATTTAGAACCAGAGAGAGCGGAAAAGGCTTCCTCAAGGTTGGGAAGTGCGTAACCATCGCGTATGGTCAAGGTGTTGAGTTTGCGATAGTCAATGCACAAACTGACTTCCCCGTTCTTTTTGCGAACCACTACTATTGGGGAGGAGTATGGTGACTCTGATTCATGAATTACTCCTGCGTCCAGCAGTGTTTGCAGGGGTCTTCTCACAGCCTCATAGTCACTTGGGTGAATTGGGCGAGATCGTTGTTTGAAAGGTGTGTTGTCATGCAAGTTTATGTGATGTTTGACTTTGGTTGCAAGTCTAAGTCATGACAGGCAAACACATCTGCATACTCATTCAGTTTGCTTGTCACTCTCTCTTTCCATTCTTTTGGAAGAGGAGACTCTCCAAAGTCAAAGGTTAAATGGCATTCGGTTGGAGACTGGGTAGGCTGGGCAGTGGCAGCACAACACTGGATGGAATCTGCTTCACTACCTGGAACAGGTAAGTGGTCATAAATATGTTCAGGACTGTGAAGCTCTGCAATTACACAGTTGTTGGGAAGTGTTATGTCATGCTTCGTCTCATTCCTAACCCAGACAGGTAACTTCCGAGGATGCTGCTTAGGCAAATTTATAATGGACTAGTGGACTAGTTCTTATATAGCGCTTTTCTACTCAGATATGAGCACTCAAAGCGCTTACACAACACGTTCACATTTACCCCATTCACACACGCATTCATACAAGCACTTCCATGATTAATTAATTAAGCTAAGTGCTTTAATCATCTAACATTCACTCACATTCATACTCCGACGGAACGGTCGGAGAGCAACTTGGGGTTAAGTATCTTGCCCAAGGATACATTGGCACGCAGCCTGCAGTAGCCAGGAATTGAACCACTGACCTTCCAATCAGTAGGTGACCTGCTCTACCTACTGAGCTACAGCCACCCTAAGACAGCACTCCACAAAAATTCCGCCAGGCAGGTTGGATGTAGATGGCTGTTCGATGATTGCACATTCTCCGGTGCTGTTGGCTTTGACATGTCCATCCAAAAGCACTCTTCCCTGAGCAGGAATGACATGCGGTGTCTTGGACTTTAGTGTCATTAAGCCAACTTTTCCAGTTGAGTTAACTGTTTTTCTGAGTTTTAAAGTTCTGAGTATTTGTCGATAGCCATAGACTAAGGACAATTCATTGGGATGTTTTCCATCACAGTACTCATCATACACTACATCAAGTACATTGGTACCAATGAGTACTGGCAAATCACAGTTTGAACGTAGATCTGGAACAACTAAGGCTAAGGTAGAGACCTCAGGCTCAGTTTGCACAAAGGCTTTTGGGAACTTCAAGCTTAGTTCCACATAGCCTAGGTATGGAACATTTTGGCCACTAGCGGCCTCAACATCTAAACCTGTAATAGGGTGAATGGGATGTTCTGACAGGTTTGCATGATAAAAGGATGAAGACACAGTGGTCACCTGGGACCCGGAGTCCAGGAGGCAGTTGCACAGGACCCCTGCAATTGTGACATCAGCTGTACATTTCTGACCTACTAGGCCTTTTGGCAGTTTGACCTGCTTTTGTTCTGCAGTTTGGGAGTGAAGAAGTACTTTTGTTTGCTTGTTTGTTGCTCGTTCTGGACTTGGAAGGGGACATTTTGGACCTGCTTCAGCCCCTGTTTGTCCCTCAACAGGAACTGAGGTTAGTTTAAAGACAGTTTGTGGT
This sequence comes from Archocentrus centrarchus, assembly GCF_007364275.1. Taxonomy (NCBI): domain Eukaryota; kingdom Metazoa; phylum Chordata; class Actinopteri; order Cichliformes; family Cichlidae; genus Archocentrus; species Archocentrus centrarchus. Next base: position 35,209,581 of record NC_044369.1, on the reverse strand, counting down.
GGTGTTCCTCATAGGCTTTCTGTTTCTGCTTGAACTCTTTGCGTTTGGCTTCGACTAGCGTTGGGTTTGGGCTGTTGTCACAAGAGGACACTATGTGGCCATCCTCGCCACATCTGAAACAATACCCTGGGCGGGGTTTCTTTAAAGGTTTGGCTTCAGGTGAGTAACTAAGGTTTGCATTATTTGAGTCCTTGGCCTTGGGTTTTGAACTGGTTCCAGCTTTAGTGAATGACTGGTTGGGAGTGCTAGAAAGGGAAGCCTTTAGGGATGCCATTTGGGCCTGTAGCTTTGCTAGCTGCTTTTCAAGTTTTTGAGTGTTAGTTGAAGGTGGACTTTCAGTAACATTTGAGAGGTTTGCTTCATCAGTAGGCCATCGATTGCATTGGGCCCCATCATTTACAGTGAGTTGATTTGTCTGAGCTTTATTTTTAAAACTGCCAAAATGTTGTTTCATTCGATTGGACTTAGCTGCTTGTCTGTCCTCTTCTACACGAAGCATGAGAAGTAAGTCAGAGAATAATGGCGGATTGCCTTTCTTTTGCTCCAGTTGCAGACTTGCAACGATGGAGTTATTCCAACAGCCTCTGCAAAATTGCTTAAGTAGTTGGCGATCTGAGTCACTGGGAACTACACCACCTCTTTTGATAACTTTGTTCAGAGCCATTTGCAAGCGTTGTAAATACTCAGAGGACTTTTTACCTGGGTTTTGATTAGTATTTAGAAACTTAGCGAAAAGCTCATCACCATCATCAACAGTGTCATATGCTGAATCAAGTAATGAGAGGTAATCATAGGGAGATGAATTAGGCCCAAGGTGCCTAACAATGTTTGCAGCAGGCGGGACAAGGCTCTCAATGATTTTTCTCACCTTCTGCTGATTGGACATAGTGGAGTCAGAAAGATGGAACTCAACATTACTACGCCATGTGTCATAGTCAGACTCAGGGTAAGGGCAAGGCATTCTTCCTGAGAAGGGTCGGAGTTTAGCATGGCTATGTGAAGGAAAGTCAGTGTTTTTTATAACATGCTCGACTACTACCTTTTGTATTTCTGGGGTAGTGAGCTGTTCGGCATTTAAGCGCACTGTCTCTTTTTTAGGTGGAGCAGTTGCCCCTGCATTCTTAACAGATAGTGGTAAGTTATGTTCAGGTGAGTTGTTCAAAATATCATCGCCTCTAGAGAGAAGGCTTTCATCTGCATTTTGTTCAGGTAGGGCCACATTGCTCAAGGGCTGTGGTTCTTGAGATGTAGCAGACACATCTGTAACTTCAAGGTTTGTGGTGGACTTCTGGATTCGAGCTAACTCATCCAGCAAGACTTTTTCAAAACCAAAACCAGCAAGCTTAGCCATACCTTGAAGCTGAGTTAAGTAAGCATTGGTAATGCTTGAACCTCTATCAGTAGCATACATCTCAGATAACAACTGAATGGTATGGACAACAGTTGGATCACTGCTAGTTCTTTCACAGGGCAAACTATCCTGTAAGAACTGGATGGATTCACCCGATTTGAATTCCACTATGGCAGAATCTTTTTTTTTTTTTTTTTTTAAAGCCTGTCATGTCTGGTAGATCTTGCAAGCAGAACTGTGATCTGAATGCGTTGTTGTGCCAAACATATTTGCTATTTCAAGATGAGCTCTATAGGTTCTCAATAGGCTCTTCTTGTTGATGTTTTAACCCTTTATTTTATTTATCTGAGTTATTTTTCCACATACTATGTAACAGCCAGAGCTGACAGGCTGAAGAAGAGGAAAATAAAGAGAAGAAAAAGGGAGAGAGAAAGGGAGCAAAAAAAAAAGGGGAAAGAGCACAAGTCTATTAATCAGATACTTCATCACTTTAACATATAAAAAAATACTATCAATACTTGCAAAAATAAATTTGTGTGTGAAAGGCAGAATCTTTAAATGGTGGGTCCTGACTGGTTACTTTAATAACTCGCTCAATAGAACCAATATGTGCTAAATATTCAACCACTTCATTGTCAAGCTCAGTACCAGTTATAGGCTTTACCAAAACAGCGTTAGGTACTTTAACATTTTGTGCTTGAATGACCTCCATTTTGAACTTAAAATGTCAATATATACAGGTGAGGTAAGAAACAGGCTGTTCACCCTTAAATTTGTTGTTGTTCTTTTCTTTTAACACTGCTCCTCCTGGCTGGCTCGCCAAGAATTGTGTAGCACCCTTCGCATGGACCAGTGCAGTGTCAGGCACTAACATCTACTAGGCCCGGGTGAGGAGCAGTTAAGCCAAACGGGTCACCACAAATTGTTGAACAGTAGAACAGCAAGAGTTTATTACCTCATTTTTTAACAGCATAAAGACAGTTGCAACATGAAGCACATGAACAATAAAATGATAATTCTGATCTCCCAAAGAAAAGTTTCCTTTGTGCAATGTTCAGAGTTCGAGTTCTCCAAAGGAAAGAGTTTCCTTTGTGCAATGTTCAGAGTTCGAGTTCTCCAAAGGAAAGAGTTTCCTTTGTGCAATGTTCAGAGTACGAGTTCTCCAAAGGAAAGAGTTTCCTTTGTGCAATGTTCAGAGTTCAAGTTTCCTGTAGTGTGTTTAGATGAGTCTTATCTGTAATCCTTTGGATATTATCCAGTTCAAGTTCTCCAGAGGCGGTTGAGTTCGGCCGGCCACGCCGTCTCACCGTCTTCCGTCGCCATGGGCTGGGCTCGCCTCATAAGTTGAAGATTGACACTGAAAAATAAACCAATCTACACAATAGTGTAGAAAGTAGCATCACTGTTCCTGGTCTAATCGTCATGACACTATCTAATCTTAGTGTCCTCAATGGAGCAGCAGTACTCCATCCTTTACTCAGAGTAACAGCATCACACTATAAAACAACCCACACAATAGTCTAATATGAACAAATGTCAACATTGACAGAAATACAGTTTTAAGAGCTTAAATTCTGAACCATGAACATTTACATACAAAACAGGATTATAACAATACTAATGGTGGCTACCTCGCTGCAATACCTAATTCTATTGAACAAAACAGACGCCCCATAGCGATTAGCATCAGCGGCTAGCACTAGCGGCTAGCACTAGCAGCTAGCATTAGCGGCTAGCGCCAATATTAACACATATGGGATATCCACCTTGTCCAACAGTCATGATACAACATGCAGCCATGTAGTAGACATTAGGTTATATTCACACAACTCCCGATTGGTTTTGCTCACCTAAAGTGCTTTCAAGCAATAATCAAAAGATACAATAAGCAACTTATCAATGCTAACCATTAGCACTGGCTATCAGTGGGCATGTCGGAACTCACCAGGACTTCCTCTTGTACTGTCGCTTTGATTTCCACTTTAATAGCTCACCGATCACTCCCAATGCTCTCTTTATTCCTTCTACTCAGTCACTGCAAGTTATCTCCTTGGCACTTCCAGCTAATGCTGGCTATCCTGGTGTGGTCAAGGTCAAAACGCTGAGCTCGACATGGAGTACATGCATATAAACAGGCATACCCAGGCGCCCTCTAATGGAACCAATGAATATTGCACTTAAATCAAATAAACAGGGTTAGTAACCGAATACCTCAGGTGGGCTACATATATATATATATATATATATATATATATATATATATATATATACACACACACTGCTCAAAATAATAAAGGGAACACTCAAATAACACATCCTAGATCTGAATGAATGAAATATTCTCATTGAATACTTTGTTCTGTACAAAGTTGAATGTGCTGACAACAAAATCACACAAAAATCATCAATGGAAATCAAATTTATTAACCAATGGAGGCCTGGATTTAGAGTCACACAAAAAATTAAAGGGGAAAAACACACTACAGGCTGATCCAACTTTGATGTAATGTCCTTAAAACAAGTCAAAATGAGGCTCAGTATTGTGTGTGGCCTCCACGTGCCTGTATGACCTCCCTACAATGCCTGGGCATGCTCCTGATGAGGTGGCGGATGGTCTACTGAGGGATCCCCTCACAGACCTGCAGACCTGCTCAATTGGATTCAGGTCTGGGGAACGGGCGGGCCAGTCCATAGCTTCAATGCCTTCGTCTTGCAGGAACTGCTGACACACTCCAGCCACATGAGGTCTAGCATTGTCCTGCATTAGGAGGAACCCAGGGCCAACCGCACCAGCATATGGTCTCACAAGGGGTCTGAGGATCTCATCTCAGTACCTAATGGCAGTCATGCTACCTCTGGCGAGCACATGGAGGGCTGTGCGGCCCTCCAAAGAAATGCCACCCCACACCATTACTGACCCACTGCCAAACCGGTCATGCTGAAGGATGTTGCAGGCAGCAGATCACTCTCCACGGCGTCTCCAGACTCTGTCACGTCTGTCACATGTGCTCAGTGTGAACCTGCTTTCGTCTGTGAAGAGCACAGGGCGCCAGTGGCGAATTTGCCAATCCCGATTTCTTATACTTATCTTTTCTCTTATTTTCAGCCCCTTTTTTCTGTTTTCTTTCTTGCTCTTTTTTTCCTGCCTATCAGCTCTGGCATTTCCATTTTACACGTGCACTTGTTTGAACTATAGAAATGAATAAACAAATAAAATAAAAATAAAACAATGACAAGAGGAGCCTTATGGAGCTCATCTTGGAAAAGCAAACACGTATGGCGGACTAGTGCATTCAGATCATGATTCTGATTGCAAAAACTGCCGGACAAGACAGGCTTAAAAAAATGGACAAGTAGTGTGGCAGGATGTGGACCCAAACACAGACTCGGGAGGGTCAAACTCAAAAAAACAGCTTTATTGCTGGGCTCACTCACAAGATCAAAAAACAGGGTGATGCTTTACAGGGCGACTTAATCCAGAGAACTATGAAATCCAGGGAAAACACACTACCTAAAAGGATGATTCAATAAAGGAAGATACGTGCAATAAATACACACCAGGTAATGAGGGAAGAGGAAACAGACGGGAACACAGCTGACACTAATCACAGGGAATCAGACAAGCAAGGAAGTAGAAGAAATACTAAACATAAGAGACAAGAGACCGATAAAATGAAACAGGATAGAGCTGGACACGGGAACAGGAATGTGGACTTAACACAGAACACAGGACGGCAGGAACACCAAGGGAACATAATAAACACAGTATTTCAAACTAAAGGCTTCCACTGAAACTCTAAACTCTAAGCAGACAAAGAAACAAGCTGAAGATATTTCACAATAACCAAACTTTAAAGATCAAAAAACACAAACACTGGGCAGCTGACCGAGGACAATGATGTGTGAGGAGGTTTTGGCTGGAAGAATTTCCCTCAGTTGAAAACATAAGGGTGTCTTCCAGAGACAGATTTCCATTTTTCTTTGGGGATGTAGGAAGAAAAAAAGAGTGTATTTAATAAGAATAAACTGACAAAAATGTGCCCTCACACTTTGTTGACATGATAAATATGTTAAATATATTTTCAACCAAATTTAGTACCTTCCACAAGAAGCAGAAAGCAGCTTAGCACCGAGTTAGTCAGTAGATGTTATGGTTGTGGTCGCTCACCTACAGCACAATCTGCCTCTCAACAAGTAACCATGGCAACTGTTGACAGCCTTTCAGGCTAACAGTAAACAGCTAATAGCAAACATGTTTTCTGTCGGTGCATGTTTGCATCATTCTGCTTCCTTAGAGCGAATCTCCGTGCGGTTGGTGGTCCGTCCTGTTATTGCCCCCCCAAAAACACTTCTGCTGTGTTTGTGTGTGTTTGCAGTGTTTTTCTCTTTGCTGGTGCTTCCTTATGTTGCAGTGTGTTTGAGCTCACTGTCATTTCTGCCTGAAAGCCTGTTTATTTGCTCCTGAACACATTTACAGAAAATGTTGGTGACAAAGTTTCTCTGCCAGCAGATTTAGGCCACTGGTCCCATTAAGCAGTTTAGCCTGGAAACTACTGAGGTCAGAGTTCATGGATTAATTAGGATTTAACAGCAGGATTCAGTCAACTGACTCCATATAACCTGTCTTTAATTAGCAATGAGCAGCTTTATTGATCATTCTTATGAAGGAAATGATGTAAAAATGATGTAACTATACGTATCATAGTTGTTACTGCAGCTTTAACATCTTCACACTTGAAAGATGGTGAAATTGTACCAGAAACCTCTATTTTGCTTCTAATTAGCAATGACCCAACAGACCTGCCCAGTATTTGACTTCTGTCTCAAACCTTTAATTTGAAATGAACACCTCATTGTGCATTTATTGTGAAAAGAACAGACTCCGTGACAGCACATAAAACAACATTTAGAAATTCAATGAAATCATTCGAGGTGCAACATGTAGTTGGGAATGATTACTATCAATTAATCTATTTTTCCCCATCAGAAAAGTGAGTAAAGATAAATTTTAGTGTCTTCCTGTTGCTGTAGGAGCAGCATCAGTTACAGTTCCTGTTCCTTTCTTGCAGCCGTATGAGGAGTAATGTGCAGGGGAAGTACCTGATGGACGGTGTTCCCTTCAGCTGCTGCAGCACCTTCTCTCCTCGGCCCTGCATCCAGCACCAGCTCAGCACTGGCTCGACCCACTTCAAGTACGACGTGCAGAGCCAGCAGCTGAACCTGTGGAGGCGGGGCTGCCGACAGGCCCTGCTGGAGCACTACACCAGCATCATGCAGTCCATTGGCCTGACTGTGCTGCTTATCTGGCTGTTTGAGGTACCGCAGCATCAGGGTTTGTACCCACTGTGATTTTGCTGAAACTAGAACAATCAGTTCATGCAGAACAGAAATGAAGGGAGGCTTTCAAATCAGCTCCATGGTAAATGGACTGGTAAATGGACTAGTTCTTATATAGCGCTTTTCTACTCAGTATGAGCACTCAAAGCGCTTATACACCCTGTTTGCATTCACCCATGCACTCCCATTCATACAAGCACTTCCATTTTTCCGAAGCTAAGTGCTTTTAATTACCTAACATTCACACGCATTCATACTCCGACAGAACGGTCGGAGAGCAACTTGGGGTTAAGTATCTTGCCCAAGGATACATTGGCATGTAGCCCGGAGTAGCCAGGATTCGAACCGCTGACCTTCCGATCAGTAGGTGACCTGCTCTACCTACTGAGCTACATCCACCCATCAAAGGAGATATTTTAAAACTCATCTGCAAAGTCATCATTGTGGACCAGTCTGATTTTAAAGGAGATCTCTTCTTTTTCCCCACTTTCTGTGACATTCTCTGTATTATTGCAGTCTTTACAATCTAAAGGGCCTTGAAGCGACTGTTTGCTGTGATTTGGAGCTGTATAAATAAAATGGAACTGAATTGAACTGAATGTTCAAATGTCAGACGTTCACTAAATGTGGCGAAACTTTCAAATACTGAGTTAAAAGTGTAAAAATTATCCTTTGGAGACAAAAGTTCAGACTGCTCTCAATACAGCCACAGATTTTCTAATCTACTGATGTCAGATTCATACTTGTTCTTATGGCAGAAGGGACTGCCCCTCAGCAGGCTTCCAGAAGTTGGCTAATCCAAAGAATGTCAGCATTGAGGGAGACACCCGTTAAAGAGATGACACCCAAACCAGCTTGTTTCAGACAAAGGATGAACTGAGGAGCTGCATGAAGGCCCAGTGTCAGATTAAGAAGTATTATTTTGAGCTGTGGCTCATGCAAAGCTGCTCTGGTGGAGTCCAAGAATGAAAGCATGGAACTGTATAACTGTATAAAACAACACCAAAGATTCAACACCACCAAGGCTTCAGTCACACTAGTGGAAAAATACGACGGCAACCTTCATGTAGCCAGGAACAACCAGTAGTTGGCAACTGATTGCGTTCAGTCCTTTTGATGTGTGGGACTGATTGTAAGCAGCTGTGGTGACCAATCATCAATTCAATTCACTTCAATTTTATTTATATAGCACCAAATCGCAACAAACAGTCACGTCAAGGTGCTTTATATTATAAAGTAAAGACCCTACAATAATACAGAGAAAACCCAACAGTCAAAATGACCCCTATGAGCAGCACTTGGTGACAGTGGGAAGGAAAAACTCCCTTTAACAGGAAGAAACCTCCATCAGAACGAGGCTCAGGGAGGGGGGGTCATCTGCTGAGGGGGGAGAGACAGAGATTAATAATAATTAATGATTAAATACAGAGTGAAGTATAAACAGAGTAAATAAGGTGAATGAAAAGAATGAATGAATGAAAAGAAACACAGTGCATATATATAAATGAAATCTCTGGTCATAAGCAGTGTTTATGAGCTGTTGTTGAAATTGAGCAGAATAACATGAAACACAATTAGTTAATCTCTCTTTGCTTTTAATTGAGAGACTTTGTAAAAAGCAGACCGACATTAAACGTAGCGTGAACGTTTTAACCTGTTAACTAGCCGAACCAAAATCACCTGAAAAAACCTACGCCAAAGAAAACCCATTTCTTAAAATGATTGGCCGAATGAGGTGTCAATCAAAATGGGAGGGTCTAGCCTTTCATATAAAATGCACTACATCCCGGAGGACAGGACACCTCCAGAGAACAGGCAACCACATGGGTTTTCCAGAGCCAATAATAACCAGGTGGTGTCACGTAGCTTTTCGGTTGACTTTGGTGCAGCCAATTATATGATTGGCCGAACGAGGTGTCAATCAAAATAGGAGGGTCTAGCCTGCCATATAAAATGCACTGCATCCGTCCCGTAAGCGGAACGGATGCAGTGCATTTTTTGTGGCTGTCCTCGATCTCTGAGGGGAGAGAAGCTAGAGATTTGAGGTGCCAGCACAGCACGAACAGTTCAGAAACAATTTGAAATGAGAAAAAAAAAGCAATTTATTAACTGATTACATCGTGTTTTAGACTGTTTATTGCTAGCGGATTTATTCTGACCCAAAGTACAGCCGTGACCGGTTCTGAATGATGGCTTTACAGCAGACAGCCGCTCCAACCTTTGCCGGTACTGCGTACCGGCGCAGAATCTTTTAGTGATACACAGTACCGACCCTACCGGCTTACTTTCACCCCTGTGCACGAGAGCAGCCGTGATGCAGCTTCAACTGCGTGATCAAACCATCAACCTCTGCTGCTGCTTGCTTATGAGTTGGATGAACCTAGAATCTCTGTTTCTTCCTTCTCTTGTTTAGAAACATCAGGACCTCATTACATTGTCACTTCATGTCAGTTACACGACAAGTTCACATCCGAAAGTTTCGGAATTTGTCATTTTTACACAACGCGGCCGGTGTGAAACAGCCTTAATGATGTAGATGGCAACAGATTTGTGATTTTATCACAGCTGATCACCAGAGCAGACAGACTGCATGTACATGCCAACCTGACCCAGACTCACTCCATCTTATTGTCAGTTTATCCCCAATTTGGGTTTGAAGACTGCAGCTGACTGGGAGAGGTCTCAGAGCTGGTCCCTGTCTCAAAAGCAAACATCTCAAAGGCTATTCCTATTCCAGGAAGAATGTTCAACAAACTCTGAGTTTCCTGTTGCAGAACAGCTGATCAGAGTTAGTTCAATCAACAGCTCAGACTGAGTTTATTGACAGACCTGTGTATTGGTTACTGAGACAGCAGCAGACTCTGGGGGCAGAGCTGTCCTCAGGTCAGTTTGTTACTTAATAATATCCATCCATTTGCTTCCGCTTATCCTGTTCTTATCCACACAGAGAGGAAGAGGCCTGGGCCGAGGTGGAATCGAACCCAGGCCTTCAGGATGGTATTGTAACTATGAGGCAGCAGTGCTAACCACTGCGCTACTGCGCTACCAATACCAAGCCCTACTTAATAATAATTCACTTTAAATCCATTTAGTTTAGTTTGAAGTCTTCATCATTTCAGCCTCATCTTCACTCAAACATTCCCATCATCTCCAGGATCAGACATTTTTCTATCAGTGAGCTTTTCCAGCACGACCAATGATTGATCATTGATCACTGATCAGTGTGTTCTGTGTCAGCAGCTTCATCCAGATCAGTGTGATGTAACAGTGATGCTACAGTAACTATAGTAAATGTTTCAGAGGAACTGACTGACAGTCTGACAGCTGCCTCATTATAAATGCGTGACATCATCGCTGTCTCCGTCCTTACAGCCTGTTGACGAGTGAACGACTGTAAAAGCTTCATGTTACAAAAATAACAAACTAACGTCTAACTGGGATTTCAGTGCTTGTAGAAACACAAACGTCTGCAGATGAATTCGCTCCTCTGACGCTCTGACAGCCACTTTATGAAGGAGGAAATGAACGGGAGTGTCAGACAGGTGGTTCAGGTGCAGCAGGAGGGGCGGAGTCAGAGAGACACTCAGAGGTTGTTGGGTAAAAGCTGCCAGGTTAGGGTCACAGAGTCTGTTACCATGGTAACTGACTCAGAGTTGGAGTTAGCTCTTCCTGGAACTGAAAACCCGAGTTTCCTCATTTTAGGGTTACAAACCAGAGTTGGAGCGAAACCTGCCTCCTGGAAGAGGGCTCAGGTCTCCGAGCACTGTTTTCCATAGTGGGACTGTAGCCTAAACTACAGTAAAGGTTCAATGTTTTTCTTTTCCCACCAGCTGCTGGTTCTGACAGGTGTCCGTTACCTGCAGACGGCCATGGAGAACGTCCTCCGGCTGGGCGATCCAGAGTCAGAATCAGATGGTTGGATTCTGGAAAACAGCCTGGCAGAAACAGCCCGGACCAACTTTAATATCATCAAGAACCTGGGGAAGTGTTACCAGGTCGACGACGACCCGAACATCAACGTCCCGACTGCTGCCTCGGAGCAGGAGGTGCCATCGCAGCAGGTCCAGGTCCCTGTGACCAGCTAGCAGCGATGTGTGGAGTCACATACGGGCGAGCTGTTCTGAACTCAGGCTGTGACTCACTTCATTTTCCAGGATGCCGTGTGGATCAGGCAAATACATTTAACGTCATCCCAGACACAAGAGCATTCCCTGCTGAGTCCTCAGAGCTCTGCTGGATTTATGGCCTGTGCTCGGCCTTCAGATCCAAAGTGTGAGTTTGAACAGGTTTTCCTCTGATGAGTTTATAGCTTTATAAACGAACTGTTTATGATTTTTTAATATGATGAGAAGAGTTATTTTTGTACTTAAAAATGAATAAAAACACCATGAAAGGGACACCACACTGGTACCTTTTGGTGTTTGTGTTTTTATTGTACGTGTCTCCAAAGGAGTCAGATCACTGAAAAACAACAGAATGCAATGATGTGCACATCAGTTAAAACCTTTATTCAAAATAATGCAAAAACCAAATGCAGAAACTGAGGAAAGTGTTTCAGCAGTGGATGAAGAAACCACACTGAGCTCATATCCCAGCTGCATGACTCCTGAACTGACCTGAATACAGATCATCACCCACCCCCACCCGTCTGGAGCACCACGACGTCAAAAACAGCTCAAACTGTAGCCGTCGGTCTCCTCGCTTCCAGATACGGGCCGAGATTTCAAAGAGCAGCTCAGATGCACTTCATTCAAACACGTGGAACAAATTAAAATGAGCACAGTTTTCTTGTCTTTGGCCATCTTTAATAAAAATGTAGGCTTTAAATGATGTGCTTAACGTTGCAGTCTGGATAAGTCCAACATTTTTGGAACTCATTGTGCAAATGTGTGACAAAGGGTGCCGCTACTGACCTTAATCATACACAGTGGTTTCATGTCTAACTTCATGTACTTCACACAGGAAATGAATGAACTGATGAAGAATTGTTTTAGAGCAGCAGGACAGCCGAGGGGTTTCCGCCACCAGGAGTCAAAATGTGGAGGTGGTGGTCCACGCCTTAACCTTCAGGGGCTTTGCTCATGTTTGATTCACCAGCGCGGTCGTAAAGGATGCAGGAGGACTTGCTGTGAAATGTCTGAGGTCTCAGTTTTAGGCTGAAACATGCTGATTATGACTGAAACAGGTTTGAGCTGAAGCTCTACTGTAAGCAGCAATGCTCTGACTCTACCTTTACAGTTCTTATTAAATGAAAACCTAGATATTAAAGATTTAACAATATTTTTTATGTCCAGCAGAAAATCTGAATGACCTTTCACGTTTTCACATACGGGCGAGTTCGTTGTTTTTTTTCTCTTTGATTCTTGTTCTCGGGTTCATGGCGGTGACCTGTGACCTTTCCCTCAGAGTCACATCTGCTGTTTGAAGCCTGGGTTTCATTCATACACAGATCTGCTGCTGTTACTGTTGCCTCGAGAAAATAAAATTAACCAAAAAAGGAAGTTTTTCTGTTTCCCATCATCAAACACTGATTGCAGCTCTTCACACTCAGACTGCTGCTGGGCCTTTGTTTGCTCATTTGTTTGTTTGTTTGCTCGTTTGTTTGTTTATTTGCTTGTTTGTTTGTTTAGTTGTTTGTTTGCTTGCTTGTATGGTTTTTGCATTTGATTGTTTAGTTGTTTGTGGGGTGGCTGTGACTCAGGAGGTAGAGCAGGCCACCTACCAGTCAGAAGGATGGTGGTTCTATTCTGGGTTGCATGCCAAAGTATCCTTGGGCAAGATACTGAACCCCAAACTGCTCTCTGATGCAAGCGTTGGAGTGTGAATGTTAGACAATAAAAGCACTTATTTTAGTTACACATGGAAGTTCTTGTATGAATGGGTGAATGTAAATGTGTTGGATAAGCTCTTTGGTGCCGTTTACACGAGACCGTTTTCATTTTGAAACGGTGTCGTTTTGATGCGTTTCGCCCTTCTGTTTACACGACAACAGAGTGAAAACGATGTGTTTCAGAAACGGGGTCCAGAGTGGAGCGTTTCAGAAACGCACCGGCTTGCGTTCTCGTGTAAACGCTTGAAACCGGGGTGATTTGAAAACGCTCGACTCGCACATGCGCACTATGGTTGCGACGGCCACAGTTGTCGCGCAAATTGATAAACAGTACTCGCGGATTCACGAGTGCTTCTTGTGCTTTTCTTGTGTTTTTACCGTTTTGTAATTCAGCGTTGTGTGCAGCAGCGATCCAACCTCATCGTCAGTCCACACAAAACCTCTCACACTGGCCGTTTTGTAAGTAATGAACACTTTGCCGCACTACCTACTGTGTCACTCCACGCATGCGCGTCTTGCATAAACAAACTTTGCAAAGAGAAAACCAACGCCAACTTGTGGCCTGGCATGGGAACTACATCGTTTTCATCGTTTCACATGTCATCGTGTAAACGCGGATCGTTTCTGAAACGCCATCGTGTAAACGAAAGGCTGAAACGCATCAAAACGACACCGTTTCCAGTGAAAACGGCTTTGTGTAAATGGCACCTTTGAGTGTTGTTTGTTTGCATGTTTTTCTTTGATTTAAAGTTTTGTCATGATCATTTATTAGAAGACTCATTTTTTGCAAAGGTCCAGCAGAGGATGGTTTGAGGGTAAAATATAATTTGTTTAGATTTCTTTAAGCCTCATCTGTTTCTCATAAACAGTCTGATGGTGGTTGCTTTGAATTATGGGATGTAATTACCTCCTCTCTGTTCAAAAAGGACTCTTCAGTGCCTCCTCTGCTAAAGGAGGTAATAAAGGAAGCACTGAGTCTCCTTTCCTTGGTGTTTGACTGATTCAGCAAGCTCTGACTGCAGAGCCTGCTTCCATCAGTCACCATGAGGCTGAGCAGGAGAACTCTCAGCTTAACCTCTGCACTGCCATCAGCTCACCAGCACCCCCTGCAGGGCAAGGTAGGTCCAGCATCCTAAAGAGGAAGATTTTCACCTTTCAGATGAACTCTCCTCCATTTATGGTGGATTTTCTGTTTTTCTGTTACAGCGTTTGGGTTTTTGAAACTGCTGAAAATTCTGAGAAAACCCATTAACCTGCGATCTGGAGACCTGGAGGATTTTAGGAGGTTAAAAAAATTAACCTTATTTTACTGAATTTTACAGCTTCAGATCTTTATCATGGTACTCATCCTCTAAAACTACAATAAAACAGTAAAACAAGTGATTCAAAGATGCACGATCACTTTGACTGTTTTCTCTCTAAAGAAACCATCCAAACTCTCAAAACAGAAGGACATCAAAAGTCCTGCTGATCCAGTGACCCAGAGGTCCTTCAATGACCTCAGCTTTCAATGGCTGAGCACATCATTCTTCTCAGTTTGTTTGTGAAACACTCCTCACTGTACCTCATGTTGCTTTATGTTACAGCATCCTTCAGGGTCCTTAAAGGCATCGTTTCTACTGTAAATTTCAGTCTGATGTGTTCGAGATCGACTGAGATGCAAAATTTACAGTTTGTCACTTTGTTTCTTCTGAGGAAAGCTTTTACATGCAGTGCTGAATCCTTCATCAAAAATGATGTGAATGCTCCCTGAGGTCAGCCTGCATGCCTCCATCAAGCATCACCTGCCTCGGCTAATTGGTTAAACCACGCCCCCTGCTGACAACTGTACTGTCCTGCACTTTCCTGTCTAACCCTGAAGCACACCTCATGACTGTGACTGTTGTGATTCGGCACTATATAAATAGAATAGAATAGAATAGAGTCGTCACCAGTGATGACTCCAACACTCCTCCAACCATCCAGTCTCATGTTCAAAACAAAACAATTTTTCTGGAAATGCTGAAATAGTTTTTGATTTTTGTGTTACGAGGATCATTTTTATCCTCTGTCACTTTTGAACAGGAAATGATCTATTCTGACAGCAGAGGGTGGGGACCATCACGTGGACCTCACAGTGCTAATAAAGAAAGAGCACCATAAAGCTTTAGGAAATTTGCTGAAATTTTGTTTATTTTGTTTATTATCCTCAGTAGAAAGTACAAATCTGATTTCTGATGCATCAGCCTAATGAACAATAAAGGTGAGTAATTAAGAACATTCCCACAGGTCAGTGATATTCCTCTAAAATCCATCTGATCACGTTGCTCAGGCTGCTCTGGAGCTCCTCGTAGCCACCTGTGAGTGAAGTTTCTATTAAACTCCAATGTGGTGTAAATCACAGGCTACTTTGGACTCAGCTCAACATCGGGAAGTCTCTCAAAGGTGCACCTCACCTGTGACGATATGCTGAGCCTCCACCGTTGACCCACTGGTGGCGCCAGAGAGCTTGTCATGGAAAGATTAAAAGAATGAAGAAGAAACACAGCTGAACAAGAACAAGTGCAGTGCGCCTTTAATACACACGTTTGTCCACCAGAGGGGAGCAGAGACACAGATTTATGACCAATACTACTAACAGTACTACTACACAAATGTGAGACTACTACTACTACTACAGTACTACTACACAAATGTGACAGTACTACCACTACAATACTGCTACACAACTCTCACACAAGTACTACTATTGTACTACTACACAAATGTGACACTGCTACAGACCAACTACTACAATACTGCTGCTACAGTACCACTGTTACAGTATTTTACATTGCTGTGTGTACAGTTCTGACATACTTGTCATGTATTTCCAGCTCTGTCCTCTGTGTACTAAAGGTACATATTACAGTAGTAACATTTAGTAAGTTATATGCAGTACTAAAATACTTATTTACTCTGACGTTTACCTGCAGTTTGTCCTTCCTTTTTCCTTCCACACTGTCAGCCAATCACAGCCTTCCTCCACTCTGCCCTGTGCAGGAGACGGTTGTCACGGTGATGGCCACATGGTCCTCCCTGTCCTTCCTTATTCTCCTCCCTCCCCTCAGATGGCTCCTATTATGTAACACTTCCTCCTCTCCACCACACCCTCCTTCTCAGCAACCAGTCAGGCTCCTTCATTCTGAGTGACATCACAGCTCAGGGGCAGGACCTTAATCAATAAACTGGTGATTGCAGTCACCTTGTACTAACCCACAATGCACCTGTGACTGTCAGAGACAGGAACAACAAACTGAAGTCTACTATTCACATTTTCCCATCCTCACATCACATGATATCATGTTACATCACATGATGATACCTGCAGGTTCCTGTCAGTGGGTTCGTGTGTGCTCTCTGGTTCAGGTAGAATTTGAACTACCAACCTGACTCATGAGAGGAGAAATGATGTGCTGAGACTGCAGAGGTGTAAAGTCTAATCTGCTCATGTGAAACAAACACCTGAATCCTGACCCAGCTGTGACCACACGTGAACACGGAGCCACAGTGATGTCACACTGTGTTTGTGGACCTTTTAAAGCAACAGTCAATTCAATTCAATTCAGTTCCATTTTATTTATATAGTGCCAAACAAGGCTATTACACTGGCTAACAATGATTTTCCTACCAGGAGAAAATACCTGATATAAGGCATTTCAGGTATGCTGATTCCAAATCTATAATTACAATTTCTCTAGCACGTCAGGGTCTTGAGTTATGCACATGTCAATATTGAGCTTTATTTATATTTATTGATATTTATATATTGCTGTACTGGTGCTTCTCATGCAAATGTAGAGTGTGCTAAGATTTTTTATTGTGAAACTGAACAGAATTTAGTAATAATTTGGGTGATTTTGGGTGCTGAATCCAAATATGGTCATTAAAATTCAATCAGATAAAGTTTAACTGCCAATATTGAGGATCAACAATGCCAGAAATTTGCAGTTACTTCCAGTGACTGCTTTAATCTGTCAGTAGATAGAAACAAAGTTTTAGTGCTACATCAAGTGATGAATAGAGTATCTGGGGCGGTCCAAAGTGATGTCAAGCTTAAAGCTGGGAGCTCTGATGGACCCCAAGTCTGTGAGCTTATTAGAGACAAAGACTTTCCATCTAAGCTCAGACCCTTGAACTAAGAGCACGGGAATCATTTGTTCAGGTGGGACAGAATTTCTTGGACAACCACAAACTTTGAAGAACTAGCTGACAACATGCTCGTATCATTCAAACATGGGTGGCAGAACGTCACTGAAGATTCACTTCCTTCACTCTCATCTTGACTTCTTTCCACCCAGTGTGGGTGATGTGAGCGATGAGCATGGTGAAAGATTCCATCAAGATATCTGAGATGGAGATCAGGTACCAGGGGCACTATAACACAAACATGATGGTGACTACTGCTGGTTTCTACAGCGTCAAACTTCAGCGAAGCACAAGAGCAAGTGTTTGTCACACCTTTGAACTGTTTAGGTACAGTAGACTGACTGTGGACTGTATTAGTCTGAGATTCCTCATATGATTGATTTTGGTATCTGTATCTTTCTTCACCAGTTGTATGTTCATGGTGTAGTTTTCTAATAAAATCATTGACGTCGAGTTTGGCGATTGGCATTTATTGGCATACTTAATTAACTCAAGATCCTGATGTGCTAGAGAAATTCTGTTTGCATATCTGGAATCAGCGTACACACATTAGTAACAATCAGTTGTTTTTCCTCAGGTAGCAGACAAAAAGGTTTTTGTTGACCACTGTTATCATTAAGAAAAATGAACAAAATAATAAAACTGAAATTGAAAAAATACTTTCATTAACTGAAAAAAGAAAAAGAAAAAAATGATAACTAACTGAAACTATATTGTAGATTTACAAAACTAATTAAAATGAACTGAAATTATAGATAAAATGCCAATCATTTTCCTGTTTGTCAGTTTATTCAGTTTCTATGCCATATGTTAGGACAAGATCCAGAGTATGATTAAAGTGGTGGGTGGGCTCCTTTATATTTTGAGAGAAGCCAATTGAATCTAACAATAGATTAAATGCAGTGTTGAGGCATTTAATCTATGCAGTGTTGAGGCACGACCCTTATGAGTGAAAAAACAAGGGAACAGTTTACCCTGCCCGGGATAGGGTTACCGGGGCCCCACCCTGGAGCCAGGCCTGGGGAGGGAGCTCGAGGGAGAGCGTCTGGTGGCCAGGCATTAGCCCGTGGTGCTTGGCCGGGCGCAGCCCGAAGAGGTTACATGGGCCCACCCTCCTGTAGGCCCACCACCCGCAGGAGGTGTCGTAGGGGTCGGGTGCAGTGTGTGTCGGGCGGTGGCCGAGGGCGGAGGCCCTGGCGGACTGATCCCCGGCTATCGAAACTGGCTATTGGGACATGGAATGTCACCTCTCTGGTGGGGAAGGAGCCTGAGCTAGTGCGTGAGGTTGAGAGATACCAGCTAGATATAGTTGGGCTCACCTTAACGCATGGCCTGGGCTCTGGAACCAGTCTCCTGGAGAAGGGCTGGACTCTGTTCCAGTCTGGAGTTGCCCTCGGTGAGAGGCGGCGAGCTGGGGTGGGTATTCTTGTATCCCCCCGGCTTGCTGCCTGTACGTCGGAGTTTTCACCGGTGGACGAGAGGGTAGTTTCCCTGCGCCTTCGGGCTGGGGAACGGGTCCTGACTGTTGTTTGCGCTTATGCGCTGAATGACAGTTCAGGGTACCCACCCTTTTTGGAGTTGCTGGGCGGGGTGCTGGAGAGTGCTCCATCTGGTGACTCCATAGTCTTGCTGGGAGACTTCAACGCTCACGTGGGCAATGACAGTGAGACCTGGAGGGGCGTGATTGGGAGGAACGGCCTGCCTGATCTGAACCCGAATGGTGTTTTGTTATTGGACTTCTGTGCAAACCACAG
Source organism: Archocentrus centrarchus (assembly GCF_007364275.1). Classification (NCBI taxonomy): domain Eukaryota; kingdom Metazoa; phylum Chordata; class Actinopteri; order Cichliformes; family Cichlidae; genus Archocentrus; species Archocentrus centrarchus. Next base: position 35,191,142 of record NC_044369.1, on the reverse strand, counting down.
TTTGTCCATAACAAACACCGTGTTCGAACACAAGGATGTCCATAAGTGCACATGGCACCAGGACACCCTAAGTCGCAGGTCGATGATCGATTTTGTAATCGTATCATCAGATCTGCGGCCGTATGTTCAGGACACTCAGGTGAAGAGAGGAGCTGAGCTGTCAACTGATCACCACCTGGTGGTGAATTGGATCAGGTGGCGGGGGAAGATGCTGGACAGACCTGGCACACCTAAACGTATTGTGAGGGTGCGCTGGGAATGCCTGGCAGAAGCCCCAGTCCGGGAGATCTTCAACTCCCACCTCCGGCAGAACTTCGACAGCATTCCGAGGGAGGCTGAGGACATTGAGTCCGAATGGACCACGTTCCGCACCTCCATTGTTGAGGCTGCTGCTCAGAGCTGTGGCTGCAAGGTGGTTGGTGCCTGTCATGGTGGTAACCCCCGAACCAGATGGTGGTCACCGGAGGTGAAGGGAGCCATCAAGCTGAAGAAAGAGTCCTATCGGGCTTGGTTAGCCTGTGGGACTCCGGAGGCAGCTGACAGGTATCGACAGGCCAAGCGGAATGCAGCTCGGTTAGTGGCCAAAGCAAAAACTCGGGTGTGGGAGGAGTTCGGTGAGGCTATGGAAAAAGACTTTCGGACGGCATCGAAGCGATTCTGGCAAACCGTCAGGCGACTCAGGAGGGGAAAGCAGTGCTTCACTCACACTGTCTATAGTGCGGGGGGGGTGCTGCTGACTTCAACTGAGGCTATAGTTGGACGGTGGAAGGAATACTTCGAGGACCTTCTGAATCCCACTGACACGCCTTCTGTAGTAGAAGCAGAGTCTGGGGATGAGGGGGATGACTTGACCATCACTGGGGGTGAGGTCACTGAGGTAGTTAAACAACTCCTTGGTGGCAGAGCCCCTGGGGTGGACGAGATTCGCCCTGAGTTCCTGAAGGCTCTGGATGTTGTAGGGCTGTCTTGGTTGACACGCCTCTGCAACATCGCGTGGAGATCTGGGGCAGTGCCATTGGATTGGCAGACCGGGGTGGTGGTCCCCATCTTTAAGAAGGGAGACCGGAGGGTGTGCTCCAACTTTCGGGGGATCACACTACTCAGCCTCCCCGGTAAGGTCTATGCCAGGGTGCTGGAAAGGAGGGTGCGTCCGTTAGTCGAACCTCGGATTCAGGAGGAACAATGCGGTTTTCGTCCTGGTCGTGGAACGCTGGACCAGCTCTTTATCCTCTCAAGGATATTCGAGTGTGCGTGGGAGTTTGCCCAACCAGTCTACATGTGCTTTGTGGACTTGGAGAAGGCATTCGACCGTGTCCCTCGGGGTGTCCTTTGGGAGGTTCTGCGGGAGTATGGGGTGTCTGGCCCATTGTTGCGGGCCATTCAGTCCTTGTACAACCACAGTGAGAGCTTGGTCCGTATAGCCGGTAATAAGTCGGATTCGTTTCCTCTGGGTGTTGGACTCCGTCAGGGCTGCCCTTTGTCACCGATTCTGTTCATAATTTTTATGGACAGAACTTCTAGGCGTAGCCAGGTGGCGGAAGGCTTCTTCCTTGGTGGCCTCAGAGTCCCATCTCTGCTTTTTGCAGATGATGCGGTTCTGTTGGCTTCATCAGGGGGGGGCCTCCAGCTCGCAGTGGAACGGTTCGCAGCCGAGTGTGAAGCGGCTGGCATGAGAATCAGCACCTCTAAGTCTGAGGCCATGGTCCTCAGCCGGAAAAGGGTGGAGTGCCATCTCCGGCTCAGGAACGAGTTCTTGCCTCAAGTGGAGGAGTTCAAGTATCTCGGGGTCTTGTTCACGAGTGATGGGAGAAGGGAACGGGAGATCGACAGGTGGATCGGGGCTGCTTCTGCAGTGATGCGGACGCTGCACCGGTCCGTCGTGGTGAAGAGGGAGCTTAGCGTAAAAGCGAAGCTCTCGATTTACCGGTCGATCTACGTTCCTACCCTCACCTATGGTCACGAGCTTTGGGTAGTGACCGAAAGAATAAGATCGCGAATACAAGCGGCAGAAATGAGTTTCCTTCGAAGGGAGGCTGGCCTCTCCCTTAGAGATAAGGTGAGGAGTGCGGCCATCCGGGAGGGGCTCAGAGTAGAGCCGCTGCTCCTCCACATCGAAAGGAGCCAGTTGAGGTGGCTCGGGCATCTGATTAGGATGCCTCCTGGCCGCCTCCTGGGTGAGGTGTTCCGGGCATGTCCCACCGGGAAGAGGCCCCGTGGTAGACCCAGGACACGCTGGAGAGATTATGTATCTTGGCTGGCCTGGGAACGCCTTGGGGTCCCTCCGGATGAGCTGGAGGAGGTGGCTGGGGAGAGGGAAGCCTGGGCTTCTCTGCTTAGGCTTCTGCCCCCGTGACCCGGCCCCGGAAAAGCGGAAGAAAATGGATGGATGGATGGCAGTGTTGAGGCTGTCATTCTCAGCATCTACATGGATGTTAAAATCACCCACTATAATGATTTTATCTGAACTGAGCACTAAATCAGATAAAAAGTCTGAGAAATCAGACAGAAACTCTGAGTAGGGACCAGGTGGACGATAGATAATAACAAATAAAACAGGTTTTTGATTTTCCCAATTAGGATGGACAAGACTAAGAGTCAGGCTTTCAAAAGAATTAAAACTTTGTCTGGGTCTTTGATTAATTAATAAGCTGGAATTGAAGATTGCAGCTAATCCTCCTCCTCGACCTGTGCTTCGAGCATTCTGACAGTTACTGTGACTCGGGGGTGTTGATTCATTTAAACTAACATATTCATCCTGCTGTAACCAGGTTTCTGTAAGGCAGAATAAATCAATACGTTGATCAATTATTAAATCATTTACTAATAGGGACTTGGAAGAGAGAGACCTAATGTTTAACAATCCACATTTAATTGTTTTATTCTTTGGTGCAGTTGATGAAGCTATATTATTTATTGTTTTTGAATTTTTATGCTTAAATAGCTTTTTGCTGATTTTAGCTTTGTTTTTTGGTGGTCTGGGAGCAGCACCGACTCTATGGGGATGGGGTTTTGGGGGGATGGCAGGAGGAGAGAAGCTGCAGAGAGGCGTGTAAGACTGCAGCTCTGCTTCCTGGTCTCAACCCTGGGTAGTCAGGTTTTAGGAGGGTTAATAAATTTGGCCAGATTTCTAGAAATGAGAGCTGCTCCATCCAAAGTGGGATGGATGCCGTCTCTCCTAACAAGACCAGGTTTTCCCCAGAAACTTTGCCAATTATCTATGAAGCCCACGTCATTTTTTTTTTTTTTTCAAGCAGAAAACAAAGCCTGAACCTAGGCGGGCAGAGGGGAGCCAGGACAGAGGTCCAGAGGTAAAACAAAACAAAACAAAAAAAACAAGGAGCAGCATAGTCCAGGGAAAACAGTACAACTGGACCCGGGTGGGTGGAGGGGGCTCAAAGAAAGGGACCAAAACCAGAAATAAAAACACAGGGAGCCAAGACAAAAACAAAAAAATGACAGCATAAGGCCGAGAAAAACAGTCCAAAGCTGGATGCTGACAACAAGGCTGGACAGAGGCTAAAACAGTTTGGGGGGGCATCCTATGCCAAGGGGCCAGACCTAAGGGCTGAAGTCTATCAAGGAGATGAAGCAGATCAGGGGACCAGCTGTGATTCCAGCAGTGGCAACGAGGCAGTACAAGAGGCCAATTGCGATCCCAGTGGCCGCAATCCGAGCAGCAGTGACGAGGCAGAACAAGACGCCAGCCGCAATGCCAGCAACGGCAATGACGACTCTCCAGAGCCTTAGCATACAGTCAACAGGACAACTCAACACTGGTGGTGTCAGACCCTTGGACTCTGGATCGGAAGACTCAGGATACTACGAAGACAATGGACCCCTCGGCTCCAGACACTGTGAACACTTGAGTGGAGCTGAGCAGGACACCATACAGACCACTGTGCCAGCCCTGGTCTAAACAGGGTACAAGGGCTAGGTATCAGGAGAGTTCAACAGAATGAGCGCCAAAACAAGAGAGCTGAGTACTCACAGTAATAACAGCCAGGAGAGCCAGCATAAGCAGACACAGGTCGGGCAGATGGCTTCGGTTGACGGGTGGAGCGCCGATAATGAATGTCTAGCTCTTCCCAGAAAGGGGAGGTTGAAAAAACTGGTGCTGGGTTTCAGTGCTCCTTTCATTGCTGTGAGCCCCATTTCCACGTCTGCGATGCAGGTTGCAGATGAGGAGTGGAGCTGGCACTGAAGAAGCAGGATGATGAGTTTCAGGAGACAGGGTGAAGCCGCCCAAGTTCTGATTGGATGTCGTCTCATTTTCATTCCTTGACAAAAGTGTCAATAAGTTTCATCATTGTTTTTATCTTTTTAGGTAGTTTTTCTTTAGTTATCATTTTATTTTCATCATGATAAAAAGGGTCACACAGATACCTGCTCATAGGTGCTCAGCGACTTCTAAATAATTCATAAAACTGGAGCTCTGCCTTCTTGAGTGGTCTGCTAGTCCGAAAAAGCTCACAGCAGCCATATTATTGGTCAGATAATTCCATTAAAAATGCTCCAGAGGTCCAGTTCAGGGACTCCAGTTAGCTGAGGTGAGGCCTAGCAGACAACTAGCAGCTACAGTCTTCTGTGTCACCATCCACCTGTCAGTCAGAGAGGCCACGCCCCTAATAATGGAAACTTTAAACAGGTGAGTTATAGAAACATCCTTCCCCGTACAGCTGTTATGAAGGGGGAAATTATCCACAGAGACCAAAGCAGGTTCTGTATGAGCTGTGAACATGTTTATTTCCAATGGAAAGTTTTAACATGGAAGTCTATGGGGACTGACTCACTGTGGCCCTCTGCTGGACTGCAGAGGAACTGCAGAGGTGGTAGGGGTGGGGTTTGGCTTTGAGTTTTAGGTGGAGTTGGACATTGGTTACTTCAGAGCCAGGGTTATAATAGTTTTGGATTTTACATTATCGTTTAGTTTTAGTTAGTTTTTACTTTTTTCTCTAATTCAATTGGTTTTAATCAGTTTTCAGAGTGGTTTCATTAATTTTATTAGTTTTTATTTTAGGTTTATTGCTTAGTTTTAGTTTAGTTTAGTTAGTTTCAGTATTAGTTTTAGTTTTTCATACTTTGTCAGGTGCAAGATTCAAGGTACAAGAGTGACTATTGTGTAATAAAGACTCAACAAAAGATACCGTTTATAGAAATATATTCAACATCCAACTGTTCACAGACAGCAGCACTACATGCTAAATGTGTGAAATATTAAGGACACACATGAACATCAACAGGGAGAAACAAAGAAAAACATGAACTCCAAACTCAATAAATTCTACAATAAACTTCAGCATCAGTGCAGCAGATTAATAACACTTACATGTGGTGTTGGACAAAAACAAACTCTTTGAAGGAGTCAAAGGTCAAATCCAGCTGCATCCTGATGTTCTCACCTCCTGAATCTGCTTCTGTTTTGGAGCTAGCTTGGTTAGATGCTCGATAACTGTTCGACCTCATTTCTGCATTTATGCTTGTGTAGCTGGATTGTGTGTTAATTACCTTGTGATTGTGTGCTGGTGTTTTATATGCGGTGCCAGCTGGGACTTCTTTTCTGGTCCTCGCTCTTTGTGCTCAGTTTTTTGGCTGCAAACATATTTGTCCCTGTTTTTTGACTTTCTTCATTCCCTCATGTCCATCCCAATAGTTCCAGCAGTCTCCCTCCAGGAATTTGCTGACATTTGTGAGTCCTTATATTGATGCTTTGATCATTATTCCTGATTGTTATTCTCTGACTGATAATGCAGCCGGAAACACAAGGACGGAACAGGTTAATCACAGCATTGCAGCTGTGTGGACCCGACAAGTAGTCTCATTTCTCCAGAGGTGAACGTCAGGTTATGTCGGTTCAGCGCGACTCTGCTGCTTTCTCGTGCACACGCACGTGCGCAGCTGCCCGACTGCGCTCCCAGCTTAAACTCAGAGAGCGGAAAAATGATCAATCCACAAGGCTTTTAAATAAAATGACAAACAAGAAAAGGAAGGTCATTTTATCTATGATTTAGTTAGCCTTAGTTAGTTTTTTAAACTTTTTTAAACTTTTCATTATTTCGTTCATTTTGGTTAACTATAATAACGAAATTCAGTGATGCTTCAACACCACTGCGGCACCAAAAAAACTTTAATCACACAGTTCTGGGAGCTCAGAATCACTGAGTGCTGCCCCTCTGTAGGCTTCCAGATATTGTTCAGTCAGAAGAGAGCTGTCTTAAAATGGGTGGAGTTAAAGCAACTTGTTTCAGGATGAACTGAGCGTTTATTTTGAACAGTGATTGCTTTTAATGTTTCCACATATTTTTCTGTTTTTGGTTTAATGACAGGAAATTTGTTGGCCTCAGATTTTCACCAACAACTTTTTTCCTTTCTTCCTTTCTGCACTTCTTTCCTTCCTTTTCTTCTCATCTTCCTTCCTTTCCTCGCTCTCCTGAATAAAGCAGTCATGGCAGTGGGCTGGCGGTTGCTGGGTAGCAGTCCCGATAGAGCTGTCAATCAGATGAACGATGAGACCGTGAACGCTGCAGACTGCTGCTGTCTAAAGCTGCCAGCAGCCTTTTGTTCAAACACAAAACTTTATTTAACATGCAGCTCCATGACTCGCACACCGTGCACTGGCTTGATGGAGGTACTGATGTCATCACCACCAAAAGAAGGAGCGAGGACCAAATTTGTTTTCTTTCTTGCAGGATGGCCTGCTGTTTGTGTGTTATTGATCAATCGCTGTGTTATTGATCAGGCTGATAGTTCATCTGCCGCGGCGACCGGCCCTTTAAAGCTCGCCACCTTACATCAGTCGGCCATGTTCTACAGCCCATTCTCTGGAAGCTGAGGAGGCCTGTGATTGGCTGGAGGGAGGAGTAGGGTGAACTCGCATTGAGGCTGCTGTCAGCTGATGACCCCGTAAGTGTGGAGATGCCAGGTTTTCCTCCGAGCCAGTGATGGCGAAGCAAAAAGCGACAGCAGGGAGAACCACAGAGACGGGGAGGAGAAGCAGATACAAGGTTTACTGAGCACAAAGGAGAGACTTAACACACCCACACCCACACACACCTCCTCCTCTTCCTTCTCCCCTCGCCCTTATCGTCTTTGTGTTTGGTCATGAATAAATGACGTGTGTGTGTGTGTGTGTGTGTGTGTGTGTGTGTGTGTGTGTGTGTGTGTGTGTGTGTGTGTGGTGAGGGGAGGACTGCAGCGTCTCAACATGCTGATGGAGGGTGGGGGAGGGATGGGGATCTGGTTTGTATTCAGCTCTCAGCACCTGATTCTCATCCTGCTGATGCTGTCGACACACACACACACGCACACACACACACACACGCACACACACGCACACAAACACACACACGCACACACACACACACACACACACACACACGCACACAAACACACGCAGGCACGCACACAAACACACGCAGGCACGCACACACACACACACACACACACACGCACACACGCACACACACACACACACGCACACACACGCACACACACGCACACACACACACACACACACGCACACACACACACACGCACACAAACACACACAGGCACGCACACACACGCACACACACACACACACGCGCACACACACACACACACACACACACACACACACACACACACATGCGCACACACACACACACACACACACTACAGACCACTGTTGTAGTTCTGGAGGTTTGTGGTTTGGGATTCTGGGCCTGGTTCTGATGAAGGTTAAGCCCCGCCCTGCCGCCCACTTCCTGTTAATCTATGTGAGATTATACGACCTTGTTCCTCAATCTCAGACCTCAGCACCCCCACAGCGTTTGCCAGCCAGTGTGAACCTCATCACCCCTACCTGTTACCATGGAGATGGGCGACATGATGTGCACTGGCCCCTCCCCCTGCAGTGAGTTCAAGTCATTATTTATACAGGCCAACACCAAGAACCCTGACTCTGCCTCCAGACTGCACTGAAAGACCCACTAACTGGGGAACAGTGTTTAAAGAACATGTTCAAATCTGTCAGATGTTTGTGAGGAAAAGCTCCCAAATGTCAGAGGAACAAAGAAGAAGTTGTGCGATGTTGTGATGCAGGACCTCAGCGTGCAGGTTAACTTCATCGCACAGTGACATCATCCTTACCACTGAAGCTGATCGTGATGTGAACTCGTATGTTCCTGAGACCTAAGCCTAACCAAACAGTGAATGATGATCTAACTTCAGAGGAACAGAAGAACTGAGTGGTTCTCTGTGAGAACCCCTCCAGCCTGTCAAATGAGGAATAACCTCAGTTTGTGGACACAAATCAACAGATTCTGTGAGCGTTTCACAGCCTGCTGTTAGAAGGTTGTTGCTGATCTACATCAGGCCTTCAAAGAAGGCTTTATTACACATCTGTACAGGTTCTTATTTAGGCTTCATCTCATCTCCATAAAGGGCCACAATTGTTTGCACAAAGACACATTTTATTTTGTGTGTGTGCACCACCACAGGGGATCTTACATCAATCAATTCAGACTTTCAGCTTTAATTCAGGGTTTACATAAAGTTCAGGAATTACACACATTTTATAAACAGTCCCAAAAGGTTGTATGTCTGTGTAGATTCTCAGTCATCCAGGTCATAGTAGTCTCTGGAGCTTGAAAACCCCCATTCACACCTTTGTTCCAGTGACCTCAATAGGCCACAGGAAACAATGGAGCGGAGTCCTAAATTGGTTTCAACTGAAACCACTGATTAAATATGACCCACGCCCCCTTCACACCTGGGCACATGTGTTCACGCACATGATCAATAGAGGGTCATAACCACCTCCAGGGGACTACGCCCACAGGGGTTTAAATACCTGGGTCTCTCCACCATTTGGTTGAGAACTGAAGAAGCCTTTCGGATGAGAGGTGAAACGTCTTCAAGAACCAAAAAGAAGTCCAGTCGCCTTTTTCAAGCTCCAGAGAGTCCCAAAAGGTTCAAACTAATAACTCACAAACAGCTTCATGGCCAGGTGAGGCCAGTCCCTCATTATTCCATGCCATGATATAATATGTGAAGTTGATTCAAGGTTATGAATTTGTTTTTGGTAACTTTTCACTGCAACCTTAAATATGAGGCCCAGCGATCAGTTACTGTAAGTGAGGGAGGCCATGGTTACACTAAAAACCCAAATAAACCAATCAGAGAGCAGAACCTTTAGGAGAGGCCCCAAAGTCCACAGAAGTGCATGATGGAGAATTGTTTCCATGGTGAAGAAAAGCAACTCCACAACATCTAACCAGTAACTCTCCATGCAGTCCAAGAATGGACCTCTTTAGCACTCAGTAGAGACACTAGACGCCTCTGGAGTTCCCCCGAATCCACTGTATATCAAGCAAAGTCTGGAAGAGCCTGAATGGATCCCTGAGTAGATCTCAGTAGATTCCTGCTGCAGCTCTGTTTCAGTGTTTGTCCTGAAGATGATGATGATGATGATGATGATGATGATGATGATGATGATGATGATGCTGAGCAGCAGCTCAGCTGCAGTGTGAACCTGTTAAATCACTACAGCATCTTGCATCTCTTTTTAACCAGTAAGTGATGTCACTGCAGGATTGGGCGGGGCCTGCGGGCAGCCCTCACTGTGAAGAAATCCTTCCTCTGCGTGATTTCATGGCTTTAATTCAGGAGGCGATTATGTAATCTGCAGCTTTGAGGAGGAATCCCTGCAGCGTGGAGAGGAGCTGAGGAGGCGCAGCACACACTAAGGTCACTGAGTACAAATGAGCCTCCTCACATCAGCACATGCATCAGCTGCAACAAGGAAATTCTGTTCTCCACCTCCAAACTGGATTTAGTTACTTTGCTGTTGAAAATTCAGCCTGTCAGCCATGGTGGTTGCGAACACGCTGAATTTGAAACCACTTTGATTGGTTCTTGTCTCCGCGGTGCCACTCCATTTAAAAATCACTGAAATGATCCCGACGTGTCCCAGGTTCATATGAGCTTAAAGTGAGTCCTGCAGGATTATTGGTGGTTCAGGATTGGTTAAAGCTGTAAAACAGCATCAAACACAAATAGCTCTCACTGGGCGTTATTTAACATTATAAAAATATAATTGCAGTGAAGAGGACCAAACTATTTCCTCTAGAGAAATCTGACTGTTACAGATGTGCAGGGTTTCCTGTAGTTGGTCTGTTAAGGATCCAGCTGTGGCTCCAGCTGTGGATGTGGGCACAGTCCAGCAGATCTGCAAACTTTCCTTTGGCTGTTCACAGGAACCAGAGACTGTATGGAAAAAATGGAAGCAACCACAGTGACCCAGTTTCAGGTGCCAGTGTTAGTGTTTTGGCTGCCTAGGTGTTAGCTTTCTGTTTCCATATTTGGATGAAATGGTGGAGTGCTGAGTTATCAGCTTGGTTATCAGTCACACACACAGATACCTGCTCATCAAAATCCCAGAGTCTCACTCAGCAAACCAGAGCTCGGCCTTCTTGGACGGTCTGTTAGTACAACGAAGCCACAGCAGCCGTATTATTGGTCAGATAACTCCATTAAAAAGGCTCCAAAAGGCTCCAACAGCACAAACACAGTCCAGAGGTCCAGTTCAGAGACTCAGGTTAGCTGAGGAGAAGTCTAGCAGACAGCTAGCAGCTACAGCTGCCTGTGTCACCATCCACCTGTCAGTCAGAGAGGCCACGCCCCTAATAATACAAACAGGTGAGTTACAGAAACATCCTCCCCCGTACAGCTGCTACGAAGGTGGAAATTATCCACAGAGACCAAAGCAGTTTCTGTATCAGCTGTAAACATGTTTATTTCTGCTGGAAGGTTTAACATGGGAGTCTATGGGGACTGACTCACTGTGGCGCCTCTGCTGGACACCAGAGGAACTGCAGGTGTTGGCTTCATTAGCAGAACGGTCTCTTGAATATGATTAATGTTCTTCTGTGAGATTTTATTAGCATCCAGCTGATGCTGTGAAGTCTGCAGTACCTTCACCTTGTAAAATAAACCCACTGTACCCATCTGAGGACATCTTTTTTTTTTTTTTTTACAAAAGTAACAACCATGTAACAAAAGCCAACTTCCTGTTCAAAGAGGAAGTTTAGTTTATATACATATCAGGTCTGTCCAATCACAAATATCCAGGAGAAATTAGCTCAGGTCTCAGGAGGTTAAAATGATGGTGGGACAAATTTTCCTTTCACCACAAACGTGTTCACACACACACACACACACACACACACACACACACACACACACACACACACACACACACACACACACACACACACACACACACACACACAGCCTCCTGCATGTGATGAATAATTTAAGGCTGCAGGAGAAAGTGCTCGGTCACCTCTGAAACCCTCTCCAGCCTCTGAGGACGGTTTGTCGTCATCCTGCTGCAGCCTTCAGTCAATCAGCTGATTATTTCACAGATCTGTTTGAAACAGTGACTGTCCATCCTGCTGCTGTGAATATCTGCAGTCATGCTTTAGGCTCCAACGTTAAAATGTGAACACATTTACTGATCAGTGTTTGTCACACAAAGTGCATTAAAGAGATCAGTCCTAAATGAGATCAATACTTAACGTGAGCGCCCCACTTTTCCTTGGTACACCTGCACAGGGTTAAAGGTGGACAGTTTACCACAGTTCATCCTCTGCAGGTAACCTGAACTCTGTGACGTGAGTTCAGAGACCAGCAGCACCAACCGAACATCCAGAAGCTGGACCTGAACAGGCAGCTCATCCCGCTGCTCTCATGGACTTTCTCTTGAACCCAAATCATTTACAAGGTTAAAAAAACACTCAGACTTTTTCCGATGTTCGTTTCACCTTCAGGTTTCACGTCCTGCTTCCAGCTGAAGGCTTGAATCATTCGTCTCATCCAGTGTGAAACATCTGGCCCATGAGTTTGCTATTATCCTTTTCTCATTTAAAGCTGATGGTGTCGTCTTGGATCCAAACTGGCAGAAGCAGCTTTGGGTTCAGTGAAATCACTTCCTGTCTCTCTGAGCTCTTCCCAGCATGTTTGAATCTTTGTGCCACACTCAGTGAAGCAGCTCCATCAGCCTGTGACCGTCTCCTCCCTGTGTCTGCTGGAGGTTCGTGCTAACACTGAACCTGCAGGAGGTCCACATGTTCTCATGAACCAGTTACAGTGAGTCAGTCTGAGGCGTGCGTTCAGCCACAGCACGAGCTGATCTCCACTCCTCTGCTCACACTTTCCTCCATCATTCAGCTTCTACTGAGACCTCTGACAGACAGGACGTCACATGCTTTCTGTTCAGGTTCAGTTCCTGCATCAGTTCTTCAGAGGACATGAGAACATCAGAGTGTGGATCATACAGAGCGTTCCTCATGTGGGACTGAGACAGAGTGTAAGGCAGATCATCTGTGTGTGCAGTTTCTGTCTGTCAGAGGACCATCGTGTGTGCAGCACAGTGACACAACAAAAAGTCTGGAGCATCAAAAGCAGAGAATAACAGAGACAAACAGTGGAAATATTCTTTGTGATGGGCACAAATCAGAGGATGCCTCACTTTTTACTCCTCACACCTGCCGAGAGTCTGAATCTTCCTCCTCCTTATTTCTGACAGGCCTGGCTCAGGGGCACTGAGGCAGGATCAGGACAAAGAGAGAGAGAGAGAGAGAGGATGAGAGACAGTCACGTGGCCCTCTGCGGCTCTGCATCCAATGGAATGAATGGACTGTAAATAGGAGCCAATGAGGAGCGGGGGGCGGATATAAAAGACTGAGAGCCGCTTTAATCCGCAGCAGCAGCAGCAGCAGAACCGGATCCGCTCCAGACCCGCATCCCGCACACTGAACCACAGGTAGGACCACCTCTGAGCCCACCAATCACAGCACAGTCTCATCAATACAGCAGTGCATGAGCAGGAAGGGGCGCTCGCTGTGGGGGTCAGACAAATCAGAGGGAGACGGTGGGATAAAGAACAAAGGAGCGCACGGACGGACAGACGGACTGTGGGGCTGCTTTCTGTCCGTTTACAGGCTGCAGAGCAGCGGGGACCCCGTCCGTCCGTCTGTCTGTGCCTCTGCAGCCAAACGACCTTGCGCTCCGTCCTGCCAGGTGTTGCGCAGTCAGCAGCGCGCGCGCGCACAAAGCTTCTTTAACGTGATGCTCTGTTATTTACAGTCAGCTGATTCATCTGCAGCCCCGGGCTGCAGCTGTGAGCGCGCAGATTGCAACAAAAGGCCCCAAATAATCAGTAAATCCGCCTGAAAGCCGGCCGGGTGCAAACAGGCTCGTTAATCCGCGCCGCAGGATGCGGCTCTGCGTCACTTTGTGCACATTAAACAATCTAACCTTCATCACCGTACAGAAAACAAAGCGCGCATGCGCCGCCTCATTTTGACGGCTTTTCGGAGCTAATGACGTCATGATGCCCTGCAGATTTCTAACCAGTCAGAACCGGTCCGGTTCGGTCGGTTTTGGGTGCAGAGCGAGGCGCTGAAGGTGCCCGGGGCGCCGCGCTGCCGCAGCCGAGCTGTGAAGGGTTAACCCGGCCCGCTGCGGCATCACTCGGCGGCCTGCCGCGCGCCTTAATCCTCCTCCGAGCACCGGTTTACAGCCACACTGATCCCCTCTAATGAACCGAGCCGGACCGAGCCAGGCCGGGACCTGGATCCTGTCTGCACTATGCTCCAATACTGCTGATGAAAAGTAACTGAGAACTTTTAATGCAGTACCTATGTGAGGGTTACAGTAAAGAGCAGCGGCTAATCAATCTAATCAGGTCATTAATAATCAATAACGCTCTTTATTCTTCCTCCCTCACCGATAGTTTACTGGCATGTGAGTCCTTCTCTCGATGCTATGACCATTATTCCTCACGCTGAGATGATTGTTATTCTTTCACTGATACGTTTATGAACTGTACCGGAAATGCGCGCGGGAGCGGTCCCCGTCGGGTCTGTTTGAGGCGCTTCAGCTCTGCAGCTCTGACACCTGAAGGAATCCAAGTGATTGGATGCTGACTCAGCATCTGAGTTTTTAGCTTTCCACTAAGGGGCCAATCAGAGCTGGGCAGTTTTTATTAATCACTTTAATTGATGACGATTTATGTTTGCTCAGGAATAAAAACTTCATCATAAACAGCAACAAACTCATATTTATGAATGCTTATGGGCCGTTTTATTTTTAAAGTGGTGCAGTTTATTGGACTTGTTTTTAAATAATATTCAGATATGTGCTTTTAACACTTAAAATCAAGTCTTAAAACTATTTTATTTAACTTATCAAATGTTGGTCATCTTCATGAGCAGCTTCCTTCCAGTTTACCGACTGAGCTTTACTGTTAATCAGTAATAATAAGAAAACCCAGATGTGGAGCAAGTGCAGGAAACAACCAGCAGTATCCCTAACCCTGTATCTGAGCTACGTTAAACTGCATAAACTATTGGTCAGAGTTCAGGTTGGAGTCTGAGATTGATGCTGTGATTGGTTATCAAACATCTTGAGTGTAATCAGCAACTGTGTGGCAGGCGAGCAGCCCGGACGTCATCATGCCTTTCGGAAACACCCACAACAAGATGAAGCTGAAGTACACGGCGGAGCAGGAGTACCCTGACCTCAGCCAGCACAACAACCACATGGCCAAGGTGCTCACACCTGAAATGTACGCCAACCTGAGGGACAAGGAGACGCCCAGCGGTTTCACCCTGGATGATGTCATCCAGACCGGCGTTGACAACCCAGGTAACCCACCCCGACCCCACCCCCCACCAGCATTAAGACCCCAGACCCTGTTCTAGACCTCAAACAAAGGTAACAAGTCCAGGTGGCTCTATCACCAAGGTCAGGTAAACCCTCCTTCACCAAGTGACCCCTTTCACATAAATGGTTCTCAACAAAACAGGCTCCTCCCTAAACCAAGCAACTCCGCCTTCAGAAGGACCAGGTACCATAGTCCCAAACCAGCTGAGCCCATCTTCCTTATGACAGATCTCCTTCCCAGTTGCAGGTAATCCTTCCCAGCTCTCCTCCAGAGCAGGTAACTCCAGAGGTGACTGTTCCCTAAAAACCGATCCATTAGCCAATCAAATAACTCCACCTTCAGACACACAGACCAGTTCCCTTACCCCCAAAGCATCCTTCAGACCCTGGATCCACCTGCCTATTCCAGGTAAAGCTTCCCTAAAGTAAGACGTCTCCCAGACTGATAACCTTCAGACCAGAGATGAAGCTTCCCTCCAGCTCTTACATAAGCCAGTTTAGCCTTCACCACACTGTAACTTCCTGTGTTCATCACCTTCACATTCAGACGTTCTGTCAATAATAAACTCTTTATTGGATTGACTCATTAGGTCAGGGTAATTTCTGCTCTTTAAATCCCACCCAGAGGCAGGACGTAGTGTTGACCTTCAGTCCAGCAGCTGATCCTCCTCCTTTAATCCTCCTTAATTAATTTAGCAGCTTTTAGTGTGTTAAACACCGTAATACACAATCCTATGAAGAAATCACAAAACAGACAAAGCAAACAGATGAGCACACATTGAGTTATATTTAGTTTCTCTCTGAAGTCTTGCTGTCATTCTAAAGATCATTAACCCAAAGCATCCTCAGCCAATCTGTGCTGGGCAGGAAGTGACTGTCCATCCTTTCCTCCTACAGGTCACCCTTTCATCATGACCGTGGGCTGCGTGGCCGGAGACGAGGAGACATATGACGTGTTCAAAGACCTGATGGACCCAGTGATCGAAGACCGCCACGGAGGATATAAACCAACAGACAAACACAAGACGGACCTGAACCCCGACAACCTGCAGGTAAATGTCAAACTCACCTGAGTCCAACTCACCAAGGACATCTCATTATTATGGAATTAACGATGAGCGTCTCGGGCAGAAAAAATGTTCAGGACAAACAGATGTAAATGCAATCATTACAGAACATACCTGTCAAGGACAGGTGAACACAACTGTTACAGAAGATGTGGTTACTCTAACCTCACAGAACTTCTCTCTGCAAAAGATCTGCTGTTCTCGAGGCCTTTCGAAGGAACAAACCAAACAAAAAAGGAACTAAGCTCCAAGAAGTTCCAGGTTTTCAGTGAAATGACACCAAATACAACGATTCACTTCAAAAATCCACTGTCTCATCTCGAGTTTATCTAAGGTTTTCTGTATCAGTGTTCATATAAATGGGGTGGAGTTGGCACCAGGTTACAATTGCAAACATGGACAGTATAGAGATGCATATCTCTCCCAGGAAGAATAAATTATAATCCTGAATAAATCTGAGGATTTTAAAATATAACTCATCTCAACATCACTGCCCGTCAGTGGGACACAGGCAGGTCTCTAATTGTTGTGATGGAGTGTAAGACAGTGTTATTTTTTCAGCTGCAGATTTGCTGGTATTTTTGTTTGTTTTAAACCTTTATTTTACCAGGTAAAATGTTTGAGAACCAGTGCACATTTACACTTATTAAGCTGAGAGTAATAAATCAGAATTCAAACCTGTTCTAACCCAAACCAGTAGGCTGGCTGACAGCTTTAACACAGCTCCTCAGAGCCTGTTTCAGCACAAAGAGGTGGCAGAGTCACTTACCAATGCTCATCAGGGAAAAACAAAGAAAAAATACAGAGCATTACATCAGCACAGTCTGAGATCTTCCAGGAATGGTGACAGGATTTGAGAATTGATTTGTCAGTAGTGGCTTTTAGAGGTGTTGATCATAGTGTCATATTCCAGAGTGAATTAGCTTTGTAACCTGCAAAACTCAAAATTACATCCACCAGCTACTTGAGAAGAGTTAGGGTCTTTTTTTTTGTAATTCCACATGCTAAATAGGCACATTTTTAACTATTACAAGATGTTAACTTGAATAATGGAGCAGGACAGCGGCTGACTCTGAATGGTGGGGGGACGGGACGGCAGCTGACTCTGGATGATGGGGGGACGGGACGGCGGCTGACTGTTGACACACCTGTTCCTGTATCTGCTGTGTTTCAGGGTGGAGATGATCTGGATCCAAACTACGTACTGAGCTCTCGGGTTCGGACAGGACGGAGCATCCGTGGCTTTTGTCTGCCGCCACACTGCAGCCGTGGAGAGCGGCGCACTATCGAGAACCTCTCCATTGAAAGTATGTCACTTCCTGTATTCTCCCCACGCAGCAGCTTCACTATGCCCCCTGCCTGCAGACTGCTGCATTACCCCTCACTGTCAGTACTTCTGCTGCAGCCCCCTTTCACTTCCTCACTCTTTGACGCTAAACTCCTTCCTCCAAAGTTCTGTTCAAAGCAGAACCTGACCTCAGGTTTTACCTCATAACAATTATTCTTCTACATTAAACTGCTTCGTCTTAATCAGCAGAGTAACCAGATGAACCCCAATCATATATACATATATATATTTTTGTGATCAGAGTTCAGCACTGTTATGTAAGTGACTCGAGACTCAATTTCAGAGTGAAATGAGGAGAACGTGACATTAAATCAGGTTTTTATTGTTTAAGTTCACTTAGGATTTAAACCGTGGTGGTGTGTTCAGGGACCTTGTGATGCAGCAGCTTCTTGTGGTCCTGCTGAGGCAGACAAAGAAAACAGTCAGGTTTAATTTAGCCGAGTCTGCAACTGAAGAGGGCACATCTTTATTTAGATACTTCCCATGATGCCTCAGTGAGCATGTCAGTGAATGCGGCGGCAGATCAAACTCTTACGTAACACTGAGAGTCGTCCTGCTGAGACTCCTAATGAGGCAGACCGCTCGCCATTTAAAGACATCTTTCATATTCAAATGAGACTAAGCCAGACTGGACCGGTTGAAGCTGGCAGACCTGAGGATCTGCTGCCCCCTGCTGTCTGGAACTATGTCACTGAGGCAAAAACAGACCGGCTTTTAAAGACATCAGGAACTGGGATGGGTGAATTCGCCATACAGGGCGAGCAGAAATCTGACTGTGCTGCTCATGACCACCGCCCCATGACCATGTGACCTCTGTATGATCTCCTCACAGCTTTCAGACTCAGTCCTGTCCTCCTGAATCACCCAGAAAGCCTCCAAAGTTAGAATTCAGCAGCAGCTTCAACCAGCACTGAGCAGTTCAGGCTGCTCAGGTACCTCTGCATTAATGTCAGAGATTCAGGAAGTAACGTGTGGAACTTTAATGTGAAGGTTAATTGTACACAGTGGTGTACAGTGGTTTTCCTGTAAAAAGT
Organism: Archocentrus centrarchus; assembly: GCF_007364275.1. Taxonomy (NCBI): domain Eukaryota; kingdom Metazoa; phylum Chordata; class Actinopteri; order Cichliformes; family Cichlidae; genus Archocentrus; species Archocentrus centrarchus. The sequence goes on along the minus strand of NC_044369.1, from coordinate 35,172,984 downwards.
CAAGACACTGATCAGAGTAAAGGTGACATTCAGGTAAGGAGAGTAAAAATAAGGCATAATGACAGGTGCTGACAGGAAGCTTCACATGATTTGATATTTAAAAAACTGTTAGGTTACAGGTTTACTGAAACAAACCTTTAATCTACTCTTAGTTTGAAAGCTTTCCTTTTTTTTCCCCCAGGAGGGCTGAATATCGAACCGTCCTGTTAGAGATGATTCTGTAAATCAGCTTCCTGTAGCTCAGTTGATAGCTGTTCAGCCTCTCAGGCAGCACTTCCTGTGTGCGCATCTGTCAGTCGTGAAGTAGTGTTTCTGTGTACCTCTGACCTTTGACCTCCTGTGTGGTGGCTGCAGCTCTGGCCTCCCTGGAAGGAGACCTGAAGGGGAAGTACTATGCTTTGAAGAACATGACGGAGGAGGAGCAGCAGCAGCTCATCGATGACCACTTCCTGTTTGATAAGCCCGTGTCTCCGCTGCTGCTGGCATCTGGCATGGGTCGTGACTGGCCTGATGGCCGTGGCATCTGGTCAGTATGATGGTAACCTTTGACCTGCTCACATGCAGAGATGCCAGGTGGGAATAATGAAGTGTTGGTTTGGAAGAATGTGATTCCCAAGTTAGAAAAGCTGGCATAAATGAGGAGTTGATGCTGGATGATGCTGCCTTCAGGGTCACCTGCAAGAAACTTCCATCCCTGTGGTATTGTGCATTAACCCTTTACTCACCTGCAGGCACAATGACAACAAGACGTTCCTGGTTTGGGTGAATGAGGAGGATCACCTGCGTGTCATCAGTATGCAGAAAGGAGGAAACATGAGGGAGGTGTTCAATCGCTTCTGCACTGGACTCACCAAGGTTAGCATTTCACTTTTTCTGTTTATTTCAGCCAGCTGTGTCACACCTGAAGCATCTCACCTGTGTGTCTCTACTGCAGATTGAGGATTTGTTTAAAGAGCGAGGTCATGAGTTCATGTGGAATGAGCACTTGGGCTACATCCTCACCTGCCCGTCCAACCTGGGCACCGGCTTGCGAGCTGGCGTCCACGTCAAGCTGCCAAACCTGAGCAAGCATGAGAAGTTCGGCGAGATCCTGAAAAGGCTGCGGCTGCAGAAGAGAGGAACAGGTAGGTGCACGCACAGCAAACAGGACGGAACACCTGTCCCTCACTTCCTCATTCATCACTTTCTCTCTGTGTGTCTCAGGTGGCGTGGACACTGCGGCAGTGGGCGGCGTCTTTGACATCTCCAACGCGGACCGCCTGGGCTTCTCGGAGGTGGAGTTGGTGCAGATGGTGGTGGATGGCGTGAACCTGCTGGTGGACATGGAGAAGCACCTGGAGGCTGGAGAGAGCATCGACGACATGATGCCTGAACAGAAGTGACCTGCTTCACTGTAACTTCTGGCCCCGTCCTCCTCACCTGTCACCCCCTCTCCTCACTGTAACCACTCAGAAACCGTCCTGATGCTGCGGGACGTTTAGAGCCGCTCAGTTAGACCTCAGTCTTCCAACATGTGAAGGATTTTCTACTTCCTGTCTCACGTGTTGGACTCACCTAACACCTGAAATCTCTAATAAAGTCTCTGTGGCCCAAACTCTCCCGGCTGCTGCTCACCTGTGTTCATTCTCACATACACCTGCTCAGGTTCCACATCTATGTGGCGGTCATGGACCAATCATAGCTGGCCGCCTCAATGGTGTCTCATACTGAGGCTCCTGATGGTTTCATGTCACTCACTGATGACAACAGTGGTTTTTATTTTAGTTTAATTCAGAAAATGACAATAACCAAAAACTCCATGAAAATAAATCAATGACAGAAAAACTGAATTATCTTTTTTTTTTGAGCATGCTCAGAATGAAAACATCAGCAAAATCAAAAAAATACATAAACGATGAAAATCATCCTGGAGATGCTCTGCAGGTCTTTACTGCGGCACCTTCAGCTGCTGTGTGTTTGTGGGTCTTCAGTTTGGTATTTCATAACTGTAAAGCTGCTGCTGGGCTGAGACCAGGCGACCGACTGTAAGAACATCCCGTTTCTGTGCCTTGACAAACTCTTGGGCTGCTTTGGCTCATTATCGTCGGCTCTGTGAAGCTCTGCCTGAAGCTGAGCGGAGGGTTCAGCCCCGAACACTCACAGTTCATCCTGCTGCTCCTATCAGCAGTCACAGCATCAATGAGCAGCAGTGAGCCGGCTTCACTGCAGCTGTCATGCTGCCTCCTCCATGTTAGACTGATGACGTGGTATGCTTCAGATCATCAGCTGTTTCTCTCCTCCAAACTCTTCATCTTTCAGCTTCATCTTGGTTTCATTGGCCCAAAGACGTTTCCTCAGACCTGTGCAGGCTCTTTAGATGTTTCCTGATCTAATCTGTCCTTCCTGTTCCTGAGCGTAACCAGTGGTTTGCACCTTGTTGTAAACTCTGCATTTCCATCCATGAAGGCGTCTCTTGATTGCAGACCTTCACAGTGCTCCTCCTGCCTACACCAGAGTTTTCCTGACTTGATTAGATGTTGTGAAGTTGCTTTTCTTCACCATGGAAATAATTGTAGAAATAATTGTGCACTTTAGTTGTCTTCTGTGGACTTTCAGGCCTTCAGTGCAGTCCTTCTTTTTAACAGTGAACCAGACTGTTGATGTGGTCACTCCTGAAGTTTCTGCTCTCTGATTGCTGTATATGGTATTTCAGTTTGATGACGGCCTGCCTCACTTGCACTAACTTCTCTTTGTATTTCATATACAAGTTCAATACTTCAATTCAGCTCCAGATCTTTTCTTTTGCGTAATTTGTGGTGGAACAATGAAGGAAAACATCTCACCTGGTCACCAAACTGCTTGTCAGTCAGTTTTATACAATTAAATTAAAAAAAGGACTCAAAAACTTTACAAAAGTCATCTCAAATGGTCATCAGCTGTTTGACTCGAGGTGGACTACTTTTTAGTTTACTTGCAGAGTTGAAGAAACTGATGCAACTGATACCTCACAGTTTCAGGTGGAGGGTTTCAGACAGGTGTGGATCCAAGTCTTGGAGGTCATCAATCAAGGATGAGCTGGCTTCTGCTCCTTTGTTTCGAACCACATCGATCACGTCTCGAGCTCGGTCAGCCTTGGGTTTGATTCTGGCTGAATCCATTTCTTCCTCATTTATGATTCCTCGTTGGAGCAGACTGTCCAGCAGCTGGTTTAGAGTTGAACCCGACACTTTTTCCACAAACTGTTTCCGAACTGAGAGCAGACGCTTGTCTGGTGGGAGGCTCTGCAGCCTCGACAGATCACCTGTTCTTTGAAGTGTATCTGAGGGGACAAGCAGCAAAAAAGCTGTTTAGTAACTCAGAGAGTCTACCTACACCTGGCCCTACCACCTGTTCGGTGATGACATACTGACCCTGTTGCATGTCTTGGGTCTCGTTGATAAAAAATATGATTTGTTTGTTTAATAGTGTGTAGCACAGCTTTAAGCTAGCCTTCTAAAAACGTCCAGAGGCTGGTATTGCAGTATGGAGATAGAAGGTTGTTAACCTCCATCCATCCATCCATTCGCTTCCGCACATCCTGTTAAGGGTCACGGGGGAACTGGAGCCTATCCCAGCTGTCATAGGGCAAGAGGCAGGGTACACCCTGAACAGGTCGCCAGCCTGTTGCAGGGCCAACACGGAGTGACAGACAACCTTTCACACTCACATTCACGCACTCAGTCACACCTATGGGCAATTTAGATTAGCCAATTAACCTAACCCCAGTACTGGAGGTTGTTAACCTTTTGAAAGTAAAATCACTCAAAGCAACAACAACAACATATTAATGACTAACCTCAGACGTTCTCCTGGCTTAAGCTTTTCCTGTTTCACATGATGAGATGTGTCTCTGCTGGTCATCCAAATGAAGTACCTCACTGGCTGACCCTCATACTGTCATTGAGAACAATTTAACTTTTCACCCTAAACCTTTAAAAAGACACTTGCTGTGCCGCTCTGTTTATACTAGTTTAACCACATTAGACAGCCATAATCTCAGAGTTATGTACACTAACTTCACTGACTCTCCAAAACTGAACTGCTATTTAATTTATGTCCAAAGTTAAAGTCACGCTGTTCATTTCATTTTTATGGAAACATCTCAGTCTGAATGTGACACCTCTTTAACTAGCTTTTTCCTAACCCCTATCTCCTATTGATGTTACTTTTAGAACGTGAAGGAGTGTTTGGGCCTGGGCAGCGCTAATGACATCAGAATGAGAGCTGATGAAAAACTGTCAAAACCTGCTTTAACAGAACTGAATCATATATGCAGATAATAAGGCATAATAAGAAAGGAACACCTTCACTCATGATTTCTGATCTAATATCAGGTGGAGTTATGTTAAAGGTAGATAAAGACTTTACCAGGTAGATCAACAGTATATGTCCAGATATCTGTGCTTGCTTGGTCTTGGATCGTTATCGTGACTTCTTCAGTTTTTGCAAGAAGGCGGACCTCAAATGTTGGATGGTAATTTGGTCCAAAATCCAGGTCAAAATTTTCTTCCTACAAATTGGGACCACATTATGAGTTTCCCTAGTGTATCCAAAGTTATCTGAAGGTAACTAAAAGGACTTTTATGAAGCATGTCAGCAGGATGCAGCACACTGAATACTCACCCTAGGCTGGATCTTATAGGCGACTGGACAGAGAACAGTGTATCTGTGATCTTTGATCAGTTCACATTTGGAAGGCGTTGGGATGAAGTCAGAATGCCGGTGTTTTGAGCTCACCTTTAAAACACACCAGAACATTTTACTTAGGGGATTTACCCAATAGTAGATCAGTTTTACCTCATCACAGAACCTTCAAGGACACCTTACTAACGGCAATGTTTAATGAAGATAAATGGACTAGTTCTTATACAGCACTTTTCTCCTCTGTCTGAGCACTCAAAGCACTTATACAACACATTTACATTTACCCCATTCACACAAACACTTCCATGATTTACTAAGTTAAGTGCTTTATTATCTAACATTCACACACATTCATACTCCAACCCTTGCATTGGAGAGCAACTTGCGGTTCAGTATCTTGCCCAAGGATATTTTGGCACGCAGCCTGGAGCAGCCAGGAATTGAACCAGCGGCTAGGGTTGCATAAAAATGATTATTTTAGTAATCGAGTATTCTATCGATTATTCCATCGATTAATCGAGTAATCGGATAAGAAATACTTTTTTTTATCAACAGTTCATCTGCATATTTTAACTTCCGTACTGCAGTTTTTGCCGTGTGAACAAACAGCGGTGGATGGAGCAGCTACAAAGTTCTTTCTTCACCTTAACACTTGCTGATCAGGTGCTTGATGAAGGACCTCCAGCTGTTTCACAGATTTAATGGTGGTTACTAAAAGAAAAAGCTGCTGTTTTGGACGCTGGAAAAACGTTTCCTTGTGCACTACTTGAGCTCACCGTCTCTATATCAGCTTCGTCTCTTTGCGCTTGCGCAGTTCAAACCGCTGCCTGCTATGAGTGTGTTGAAAAACTAGTGGCTGCGGGAGCCATGGCGCATGTGTGAGTAATGTTGTAATGCTTTGTATTCACAAGCATTCTCAAAAATTCTACTGCAGGTCTATATTTAGTCACTAATAAGGGATTAAAGTATAAAAAATATTTTGACGGAGCCCCTCGGTCCTGGGGGGCGGGCCTTCCGGTACCGAACCATCGCTAGTGCTAATGGCCCGCGCTCGCTAGCAAACCAGTTCTGGTAGCTACAGCTGAAGTAAAGACAAAAATAACAGCTGAAAATCTCAGCGAGCACAACACACACACACACACACACACACACACTCACACACACACACACACACACACACAGACACACAGAAAGCAGTGGAGGCGTGGAAATGCACGTCAGCGATAGTTGCTACCCGTCCCGTAAAGTACGGAACCCCGCATGTTACGGAGCCGTATTCCACGGAGTCCCGTAACATACGTGGTTCTGTATTTTACGAGACAGGTGGCAACTCTAGATGATCCACTCTGTGTGTGTGTGTGTGTGTGTGTGTGTGTGCGTGCGATTCATACTCCAGTCCAGTAGGGGGCGGTAATGCAGTTCTATGTTGGTTTGGCACCCACCAATAAACCCACAAAAAGATGACGGAGCACTAATGCTGCTAATGCTAGTGAGGAGTGCCGCTTACACCGAGACAGCTGAGCGCTGCAGAGTTTAAACGAAGCATCGACACAGTAAATTTGTGTCGATAAGTTTTTAGAATCGATTTAATTGATGAATCATTGCAGCCCTGCCGCCGACCTTCCGATTAGTAGGTGACCTGCTCTGCCTCCTGAGCTACAGCCACCCCACCCCAGATGTTGTTGAGGATGGCTGACTTTTTCATATGAAGATAAACTAATTTATTTCATTTGGGAAAAAAATTTCTCTCTGATAGTGACAGCGGAGACACTGCTGTTAATTAATGATTATTCAAGACCTTGTATGTGAGGAGAAGGATTTTAACCCTCATCCTGCTGACTGGGGTCCGTGCAGACCCAGAGGTATATTTTTGTCATATGTCACAGGTGCCTATTTATTTATTTATTTTAATCATTCCAACTTTTTATGACTTTGTCAGTCAGTTTGTTCTTAGTAATGTCATATCATTGTTTTCTCTTTCTGCTCTGTTTGGTGCTTTTTAGAAGTAAAAATGTTTTGGGATCTCAGTGAAAAGCATCCAGTTCCACTTTTGCAGTTTTAATAAATTAAACTATTAATTCATAAACTATTAATTAATGTTTGTTATGGGTCCTAAATGAAGGTATCGCACAGTATCAAGGGAGTTAAAGGTACTCTGTCAGTCATTTTAAAGAAATCTGATCAGTGTCTCTAAAATGAGAAGCATCCTTTCTCAGAGTGATGCTGAAAAGTTAATTGATGCATTATTTCTTCTAGGCTGGATTATTGTAATTCATTATTATCAGGTCACTCTAGAACAGGGATCCTCAACTCCAGGCCTCGAGGTCCAGTGTCCTGCAACTTTTAGATGTGTCCCTGATCCAACACACCTGAAACGGATTGGCTTCACTTGTCACTCTTCTTTTAATGCACAGCACTAGCTTAGCACACACACACACATAAGATTCATAATAACTGTATTTATGTAGAGCCCTATATATCTCACTACAGGTGTTGGAGCAGGCTGGATTGGTAGTGTGAGGCCACATAGCGGGTCGCACCATCTACAGGAATGTGGATCGGCCCTCACCCGCCTCACTCTCCCATACCCCACCTGCCTTCCATTTTAATGCATCTCACAAGTCACTTTACACGGGTAGGTGGGACTCACACTTAAAAATAAATTCCAATCAGGAAATTGGAAAATGCATCCTCTGGGCTGAGTTGTCCTGTGCTGCTGAGGCTGAGTCTGGGTGTCCGGGTTGTTCTGGCTGTTGTGCCTCCTGGGCCTTGGGTCTGTCCACTGTCCCTCGGCTCCTGTGGTGCTTTGAGCTCCTTTTCTGGGTGCCTGTGCCGCCTGGGTGGGACCGGGTTGTGCTCTCGGCCTCTGTTGGCTTTGTAGAGACCCTCAGACACTGATGTAGACCTTCCTGCATGTTTCTGCCCTGGCACGTGGGTTCGCACTGCTTCTTGGCCTTTAATGCGGGTTGCTGACACTTGGGTTTTTGTTGCCATCCTGTGTTGTGATGTTTGGACTCACCATACTGACTGATTTGGTTTCTGATACTCTTTGTCCTTGTTTAAGGGTCTGGATTAGGGATGCGCTGATCCGATATTCAGTATTGGTCCGATACTGGCCTAAATTACTGGATCAGATATCGGAAAGAAATAAAAAAGTGTACTCCGATACATTAAATAACGTTTCGCTCACATTAGCTGCATTACAGGGCTCCGTCGTCTTCTTCTTCTTGTGGGTTTGCGGTTGACCAAACCAGCTTAGAGCTGCATTACCGCCACCTACTGGAATGGAGTGGATCAGCAAACAACCCCCTCAGATCCTCCGTCGCTGCGACGGATTCCCTTTGACACTGAGCGATCATCGCTGACATGTTTTTCCGCCTCCACCGCTCTCTGCCTTGTTTGTGTGTTGTGCTCGTTGTGCTGAGAATCAGCTGTTATTTTTTTCTCTACTTCAGCTCCCGGACATACTGCTGTTGCTGACCGTCCGGTACCGGAAGAACCCCTTCCCCGTCAAAATATTTTTGATACTTTAATCCCTGATTTGTGACTAAATATAGACCTGCAGTAGAAACGTATTTAGGAGAATGCTTGTAAATATAAAGCATTACAAGATTGCGCTCATGCAGCCCCTAGTTTTTCACGTGAACACTGATGACGCAACAGCAGCAGTCAGCTGATTTACGTGCAGTCTGTCTGCACAAGCGGAAAGAGGCGGAGCCGGCGAGCTCAGATGGAGCAGAAGGAAATGTTTTTCTAGTGTCCAAAAGAAGCCTTTTCGTCCCTGTAACCTCCATTAAACCTTTACTGGGAAACAGCTGGAGGTCCTTCATCAACCACCTGATCAGTAAGTGAAGAAAAGAGAACTTTGTAGCTGCTCCATCCACCCTGTTTGTTTCACACAGGGAAAAACTGCAGTACGGAAGTTAAAATATGCAGATGAACTGTTAATATGAAAAAAAAGTATTTCTTATCCAGTTACTTGGGTAATCAATATAAATAGAATACACAATTGCTAAAATAATCGATAGCTGCAGCCCTAATAAAATTTGCAACATGCCATAAGCATCACCTTCTCACACAGAAGCAACAGGATTCAGGTGATAGTCATTGTTGTAAGTAAGTAAAGTTTTTTTATATAGTGTTTTTCACAGACAGAAAAGCGCTGTACAATAATCAAAACACAATATCACCCCCCACCCCCAGAAAACACTATGTTAAAAACATAATAACATTACATATTAAAAGAAAAAGAATAAAAATAAAGTCAGAAACCAGAAAGCCTGGTTAAACAGAAAAGTTTTCAACTATTTTTTAAATGATGCCACAGAGTCAGCTAAATGGAGCTGGAGTGGTAAACAGTTCCAGAGCTTTGGTGCCACTGCCTAAAAAGCTCTGCCTGCCCTGGTCCTTAGTCTTGTATATGGGACAACTAAAAGACTTTGATTTTGTTGTGTGAGAGACTGTTGGCTTCTTTTTTAAAATTTTTTTTTTTAATGTTTTTAAATGCCTGGATCAATTTTAAATATTGGATTTATATCGGTATCGGCCAATATCCAAATGTAAAATATCGGTATCGGACATAAAAAAGTGGTATCGTGCCATCCCTAGTCTGGATGCAGGTCGTCACTGAGGTGCTTTCATTCTTGTTTATTATTTTTTTTTTGTAAAGGGGAAGAAAATAAAAATCTGATGAGTTGGGATCGCTATGTTAAATTTGGAAGGGAGCACATGCATGCCTTCACAAGTGCATGAACATGGGCACGTATGTGCACAGGGACATGGAAGCATGAGCACACACACACACACACACACACACACACAGACACTCAAAAAAAAAAAAAAAAAGAAAGGGGCCAATGATGTATTAGAACACTACCAACCAACACATACCCCAGCCTGTAGCAGATAGCATAAATGATTTTTATTTTATTTTTTTCGAGTTTCCTGCCTGTTCATGCTGCATGGCTGGGGTACCTGTCAGATTTTTTTTTTCTCTGAGGCCCTTAAAAAAAAAAAAAGAATGGGAAGCTTTTGATCTCTCAAGAAGAACAGACCAGACAATGGGCTGAACACTTCCAGGAAACCCTCAACCAGCCTCAACCAGCCAGATCCCACCATGACCTACAACTTTATGATGGAGGAGCTTGGGATCAATACTGGCAAAATTACGACTGAGGAAGTGAAGATCACAATCAAGAGCCTTAGAAACAACAAAGCAGCTGGTCTAGATGACATAACCACAGAGCTAATGAAGCATGACAGCCAACCAATGGTGGAAGAGCTGACCACACTATTCAACAAGTGCTGGCAAGGTGTCACAGCACCAGAGGGCTGAAGGCGCCTCATCAAGATTCCTAAGAAAGGCAATAACTCAGAATGCACCAAGTGGAGAGGCATCACCCTTCTTTCTGCACATAGGAAGTCATTCTGCATTGTACTTCTGCAAAGTCTGTGAAGTGCCCTTGGCCAACATCTGGGAGAGGAATAGGCCAGGTTCCAAAGTAGCTGACCGGGCACAGAATAGATCTTTCCTTTAAGAAACATCATTGAACAGGGCACTGAGTACTGATACACGCTTGCCGACAACTTCCCCAACTTCAAAAAGACTTTCAACAGGTCCAATTGTAACACGTCCCCTTCTATCTTCATCAACATCTTCAAGGACCTGTGCTTGCGTTCAAGCAGCTATGTAAAGGAACTGTAAAGGAAGTGGCCACACCAATTTCTTTGAAATTACCACTGGAGTCCAGCAAGGCTGCATTCTCTCCCTACTGCTCTTCCTCGTTGCTCTCAATTTCATCATGAGGAGTACTGCCACATACATTGGGGCTGGAACCCATTGGTCTTTCCAAGACTCTTTTGGTGGATTAGACATTGCCCTCCTCTAGGAAAACAAGCTGAACTTACTGCATGGGGCAACCGACCTAGAAAGATAAGCTGGAAACTTTGGCCTCAGAATCAGCACTGAGAAGTCAAAGATCCTGCATGTCAGCACCACAGACTTAGCACAGGAAATTTTCATTGGGTCATGAAAACTGGAGGGAGATGAGGGAGTCACCTCCCTTGGTAGTACAATCTCCCAAGACGGCAATGTGGATGTGGATGTCAAGTTCTGCATTGGAAAGCCAGCAGTGGTATTTTGGAGGATGAACAATATCAGGTCCTACTTGTCCATCTCCCTGAAGCTCAAACTCCGCCTACTCAGTTCTATCATAGTCCCAACAGTCATCTATGCCTGCGAGACCTGGAAAACGTCAGTGAGCATCAACAAGGTGAACGTCTTCCAGCTAAGATGCCTTCACCAAATCCTCAAGATTAATTACATGAACCATATTACAAATGAGAAAGTGCTCCAAAGAAGTGGCATGGTCAAACTCCACAACATCACTGCACGCTGATGACTCCAACTGGCCAGCCACATCCTCTGTATGGACAACAAGCAGATTCCAAAGACGGCAAGATACTGGATGACTCCTAGCACCAAAAGACCATGCGGACGCCCCAGGAACACCTACTGAAGAATGTTCATACAAGACTTGAAAGTCCTCAACACTTCATGGGACAATATGAAGGTTCTCGCACAAGATCGTGGTCTCTGGAGATCGCCTGATGTGCTACATATGACAGGGATGCACTATGTCTAAGTAAGTCTGTTTTTCCTCAGTGTGCCAGCCTTCCTGTGCTGTCAAGTTTCTGTTTCCATGTCTAATTTTTTCCTGTCTTACTTTGCCTGTCCTCTGTACCATCTGCTTCATTTTCAGTTGTTTCCCTTGTTTTGTTAGTTAGATTTAATTCATCTGTTCCCCCTTCTGTCTCCACTCTTCCCTCTTTATCTGGTGTGTTTATATTTTCTGCATTTTCTCCTGCTCTTTGTCAAGTCATCTTCCTCCCTCATGGTAGTGTGGCTCCCTGTTCCCTGTTTCCTGTTACTTTTAGTTAGATTCTTAGTTCTTGTTCTGCAGACACCTTTGATTTTAATTTCCGTTCCTTAAAAATGGAGACCTGCATTTGAGTCCAAACCCTGCCAGTCACACTGCCTATCATGACACACCAACTCTGTGTAGGTGCATCAGAAAGTGCGGAACATGAACTTGAACTCAATGTCCACAGCCTCCCTTGGAATGCTGTTTAAGTTCTGCCAGTGCTAGTAATTGAAGGTCTCATGTACTTGGGCCTCTTCCAGATACTAAAAGCACACCCTCATGATACGTTTGGTTATACCAGGCCTGTTCAATATCCTCCCCCACCTCTTGATTGAACTCACATCCAATTCCAAACCAGAACAACAGTCACCACAAGGCACTTGATATCGTAAGTTAAAGACCCTACAACAATACAGAGATGAGCAGTTAATAGGTCAGGTCCTCTCATCACCTGAGTGTCCAGAAATATGACTGCAGATACAATTACAAAATCAATCATCAACCTGTAGCCTAGGGTGTCCCAATGCCAAATGCATGTATGGACACCCTTATGCTCAAACAGGCCTTTGTGATGTGTGATTAGTACAAACTGTGCTTAGCACAGATGTCCTTTAATAGAACATTGCTCAGATTCAGATCAGGCAGCCTGTTCCTCCCAGTCACAATATCACTGCTCATATGAGCATTAAAAGCCTCCAGTAAGACAGTGGAGTCTCCAGATGGGACACCTTTCAGAACCCTACCCAAGAAGGCTGGGTACTGCGAAATGTCATTTGTTGCATCCAACAGGTGACATTTTATAACTCACCTGCTGTATTCAGCCTTAAAGTTTGCATTAATAGAGGCGTGGCCCCTTTGATTGACAGGTGGATGTGACACAGGCGGCTGTAGCTGCTAGCTGTCTGCCAGGCCTCACCTCAGCTAACTGGAGTCCCTGAACTGGACCTCTGGACCGTGTTTGTGCTGTTGGAGCATTTTTAATGCAATTATATGACCAATAATATGGCTGCTATTGCTTCATTGGACAAACAGACTATCCAACAAGGCAGAGCTCCAGTTTTGGTGCACAGTGAAATTCTAGAGGTTTACCTCTTCCACTGGAATGTTGCTTGGCAGGAGAATCACACTGAGGTTTTTCCTCTGTGTTTTGGGGTTTGGTGGTTGAAGGAACAGCAAAACCTGGCCCAAAACTGCTTTCTTGCTCCAAAACCTCTTCATGGTGTCCCAGACAAGTCCGAGGGCAGAGAGGTGAGGAACCTCCACAATCACATGAGTGTCTGTGATCTTTAGGGGCTTGAGGACGTCCATTCCATCATCAGAGATGTGGACGACAGACAGACAGTCGGAGAACGGAGCTGTGAAAACACAGAGCCAGCAGACATCTGTTTCAATCACAAAACCTCACTACAATGATAGTGCTAATCTCATTATACACATCAAACACTGAGATAGTGTCCCAGGTCAGGCAGTGAATCTAACACTGCTTAAATGGCAGTTGTTGGGTTTCTTTGGGTTCTGTATGGTGGTTATTACTGAGCTCTGAACAGATCTACTACTACAGAAACTACTATGCTTCTCACACCAGTCCAGTCTGCAGGATGTCTACATTAACATGTTTTTCAGGCAAACATCAGCATGGTCAGTCAGCAGGAAAATAATAAACTCTGCAGCCTGTAGGGGGCGCTAAGAGGATTATGGGGTTTATAATTGTGGCCCCTCACAAACAGCGCTTTGCTCACCATCCTTTGGTTCGCAGTGCGGGAGGTGGAGCCGACAGACTGCATCCTCTGAACTCTTAATGTTGAACAGCGGGCCTGCAGCCATCTTATTGGCTGGCTGTAGGAGGCTCTCATTCCATTGGACGGTCCTGTACAGCAGCTCTGCCTCCTGAGTCATATCAAACACCAGTCCAGTCAGAGTACACTGGAACACACCTGGACCAGGACACCTGAAACTGTACAGAAGAGTTCAACAAGCTCTTATATATGGTTATTAGTCTAAATGGCTGTAAACAGGTTGAGGTGTGGATTTCTTATCGTTACCTGTAGCAGACTCGTGCTGACTCCATTTGAACTGCAGGTGTGAAGCTTGTTGGAGACTGGAATTCAGAAAGGAACATCACCAGTAGCTTTAGGACCAACAACCTGACAGTAAATTCTCCTGTCTCTCTCTCCCCTCAGCAGATGACCCCCCCTCCCTGAGCCTGGTTCTGCTGGAGGTTTCTTCCTGTTAAAGGGAGTTTTTCCTTCCCACTGTCACCAAGTGCTGCTCATAGGGGGTCGTTTTGACTGTTGGGTTTTCTCTGTAATTACTGTAGGATCTTGACCTTATAATAGAAAGCATCTTGAGACTGTTGTGATTTAGTGCTATATAAATAAAATTGAATTGAATTGAATTAAATTGAATTGAAGAAAGACACTTAACAGTACACTCACTGAATTATATGTAACTACAAGGCTACAGTACAATTAGGAAAACTGTTCCAATCCTTATATTTAAAATAAATTTTAAAAAATCCTCCTGTAGGCCCACCACCAGCAGGAGGTGCTGTAGTGTTCAGGTGCAATGTGTGCCAGCTATTGCACCTGAATTCCCCTGCTAACAAGGCTAGCTATTGAGACATGGAACATCACATTTCTGGTGGGAAAGGAGCCTGAGTTAGTGTGTGAGGTTGAGCGGTACCAGCTAGATGTAGTCGGGCTCACCTCAACGCACAGCCTAGGCTCTGGAACCATTCTCTTTTAGAGAGTGGCTGGATTCTGTTCCAGTTGGGAGTTGCCCTGGATGAGAGGTAGTGGGCTGGGATGGGTATCCTTATAACCCCTCAGCTTGCTTGCTTGTTTGTACATCAGAGTTTTCACCTTCCTGGGCTCGATCCGCTGACTCTGTTATCCTACTGTGTAAATACTCTGGTCTGCTCAAAAGGACTTAACGCTTCGTACTGATGTCTACAGACATTTATTTCTTTTACAGGTCATAAAAGATGCATCAGTGGAACATCTGGAACACCGTGAAAACTAAAATAAAGGACAAAATGGCTTCGTTCAAACTCTCGCATTCATATTAAACATAAATCACACATTTCAGTTGTAACAAATATTAACAACATTGCAAATAATCATTACCGTGTGCGCCTGTTGACCAGTAGAATATCGTTAGCAGATTTGAGTCTTTTATCGACGATTTGTTACTCTCGGACTTCTCTTGTGTCTGTTCTGTCCCGCTACTGACAACACACACTTCCGGGTCATGCAGTTCCATGACTTAATACAAATATAGTTTTCTTTTAAGCACAGGTAATTTTACAAACACACATTAACTGAAATGCCATGTAACTTATTGTTATTAAATAATTGTGCCATTATTAAACCAAAATTAGTAAATAAAATCTCGTAGCATATTCCTACTTCCTGTCACTACAGCAACCCACACAGACCACCATAGTGTCAGCTACATACTGGGAGACTTCACTGCTCACATGGACAATGACAGACTGGATGGTCGCGACCGGGATGAACAGCCTGTGTGATCTGAACCCGAGTGGTGTTTTGTTATTTGGCTTCTGTGCAAACCACAGTTTATGCATAACAAACACCATGTTTGAACATAAGGATGTCCATAAGTGCACGTGGCACAGGACACCCTAAGTCGCAGGTCGATGATCGATTTTGTAATCGCATCATCAGATCTGCGGCTGTATGTTCTTGACACTCAGAGAGGATCTGAGCTGTCAACTGATCACCACCTGGTGGTGAGTTGGATCAGGTGGTGGGGGAGGATGCTGCACAGACCTGGCACACCTAAATGTGTAGTGAGGGTGTGCTGGGAATGCCTGGCAGAGGCCCCAGTCCGGGAGATCTTGAACTCCCACCTCTACATTTTGGATCTAATATGGAGGTGCATGAATATGCAGCAGCTCAGCACTCAGAAAGATGCAGTAGAGAAATTACAGTTAGGACTAGATGCAGCCGGCAAGAACTGCTACACATCAGTGTGTCATCCAAAAGTTGGTTTTTAGACCAGCATGATATCCAAGAGGAGATTGGGAGGCCACCTGGATCTACAAGAATAACTCTCCCGTCAGTGAAGCGACGGAGGTGGAGACAGAAGAAGCAGACGTTGGGGTGTTGAACAGGGATACCTGCTAGGTTAGCATGGGACCCAAACAAACATCCCCCGTCGAGTGTCTTTGTTGCTAACATAAGATCACTCCCCAACAAACTGGAAGAGCTGGAACTGAACAGCGTCGCAACAGAACATCAAGGATTGCTGTGTTATGATTGTAGTAGAGACGTGGCTCAACCAGCTGATCCCCGAGGATGCCATCATGCTAGCAGGCAGCACGACTCACCGAGCCAACAGAACAAAGGACTCCATTAAGAGCAGTGGGTGTTATTTTACACAAATAACAGCTAGTGTAAGTACAACAATCAGACACTCACTGCTCCCCATACCTGGAACATTTATCTGTGAGATGCTGCCACTTCCATCTGCTGAGAGAATACTCTGTAGCAATTACCATTGCTGTTTACATTCCACAAGAGCCCTGAGCCACTTGCTAATGATTATTAGTAAGTAACAGAGCATCTGTCCAAAGGCAGTGTTTGTAATAGCTGGTGATTTCAACAAACTTACACCAGCATGTACTATGTCCCACGAGAGGAAACAACATCTTGGACCATATGTACAGTAACATCCGGCATGGTTATAAGGCATCACCTCTCCCCCACGTGGGCCAGTCTGATCGTGTCTCGGCATTTCTGAGTCCAGCATATGGACCTCTGATCAACACAGTGAAACCATCGACCAGAACTGTACAAGTGTGGTCGAAGGAAGCCTCTGAAAACTTGCAGGATTGTTTTGAGTGTAAAGACTGGTCCATTTTCAAAGATGAGGACATAAACACATACAATTCTGCAGTGCTGTTTTTTTTTAATCAAAGCCAGTGTCACCACCACCAAGCACATCCAGCTCCTCCCCAACAAAAACCATGGATGACCAGGAAGGTTCAGCTCCTACTAAGGGCCCAGAACAAGGCCTTTAAATCAGGGGACCCAGAATAGTAAAAATCTGCAAGGGCAGAGCTTAACCCTTTAATACTGGGCCATCAGTGCTGATACACCTGATACCTGCCTTTAACAGCCTTTCACACCGAACGTATCAACCATGGCCCCTGCTGGGCATAGCAAGGAATACACCGGATCCTGAACCAGAGCACTGGCAACAGCATAACTACCGGCTACAGCACCACGCTACAGCCACCATGACAGAATGGAAACAGACCTTGGTTAGATGTCTGGTGACTGTGCACTCACATACCAACAATCCTCACATTTACCACACTGAAAATAGGGTGTTAATGTCCACCTGGTATCCTCCCTTCTATGGTGATCATGACTGGAATATATTTCACCAAGTAGCTGTGTCACAAAAGTTTAGGCCCCAGCTCCTTAGCCTTGCACATGACAAGTTCTCTGAGCATTTAGCGATAAAGAAGATGTACTATCGGATTTTGCGTCACTTCTTTTGGCCAGGGATGAAGAGGAATGTTACTAGGTATTGCTGCCTGTGCCGCGTCTGCCAAGTTGGGGGAAAACTGAACCAAGCCATTCCTCCCACTCCCTTGCACCCAATTCCAGCAATGGGGGAACCTTTCGAGCACATACTGCTTGATTGTGTAGGTCCGCTTCCCAAAACAAAAGCCTGACATCAGTACATGTTAACTGTGATGTGGGCTGCCACACCTTATTTGTGGATTACAGTTTGGCATTCAATATCATCCCTCCATGCAGACTGTTCCGCAAAATGTCCAGCCTGGGTCTTCCACATGACATCTGCCTGTGGACATGGGAAGTAGAGTCTCTGCTGGGCCTTTTTTACCAGTGCTGCTGTGTTGGTGGTCCAGGTGAGGTCCTCAGAAATGTGGGTCCCCAGGAACTGAAGGAGGCTGCTCTCTCTACACAGACTCCATTGATGTAAAGTGGAGCATGGTCCCCTCTCTGCCTCCTGAAGTCAGTGACCATCTCTTTGGTCTTAGTGGTGTTCAGCTCCAGGTTGTTTTTGATGCGCCAACCTGCCAGCTCCCTTATTTCCTCCCTGTAGGTTGATTCATCACCCCCCTGTGATCAGGTCGACCACCGTGGTGTCGTTGGTGAACTTGATGATGGTGTTCGAGGGGTGGATGGGGGCACAGTCGGACGTGTAGAGGGCATACAGGAGGGGCTCAGCACACAGTGTGGGGGGAGCTGATGCTGAGGGTGGAGGAGCAGAGCTGACCCACCTTAAACCACCATCAAGTTTGCATATAACACAACAGTGCTAGGACTCCTCACCAGGGGAGATGAGGAAGGGTACTGAAGGAAAGTACAACCTGCTCTTAAACACATGTAAGACAAAAGAACGGGAGAAGAGGGGAGACCACCTCCTGAAACAGTGCAGGTAGCTTTTTCCTGTAAATACCTGGGCACACTATTCACATCAGAACACCAGCCAAGTCAAGCCAGGTCAAGAAGGCACGCCAGCATCTCTACTTCCTGAGAAAGCTCAGGAAGGTCAACTTGCATAGCAGACCCTGGTGATCTTTCATTACGGCTGCATAGAGAGTGTCTTGACATACAGCATCCTGGTGTGGTTTGGGAACAGCTCGGCAGCTGACAAAAAATTCTGCAGAGAGTAATCAATCCAGCGCAAAAGATCACCAACTCACCCTTACCGGCCCTAGAGGAACTCTTCTGTTCTCACTGTCCAACCAAAATGGCAAACTGAAGGACTCTTCCCACCCTGCCCACCCCGCTTCAGCTCCACCCCACAGGCAAGTGATACACGGCTGTCAAAACAAGCACTGCAAAACTGTTAACAGTTCCTTTCCCAGAGTCATCACTGAACTGAACTCTTTCCTCAATGACAACTCTGTGGATGGACAGATGGAGGGAAAATTTTAAAAATTATATTTAAAATGTATATTTATAAAGTCAGTTTGTCCAATTACTTTTGACCCTCTGAAAATGGGGGACTGTGTCCTGCCTGTAATTCCTAAACAGCTGATGCAAGGCTTTAGTTTAAGCCCTTGAATTAAAGCTGATTCATGGTTTGATTTAAAATCCATTGTGGTGGTGTACAGAGGCAAAACTACAAACAACAAAACAAAAAAAGCCAGAACATATCAATGAAAAAAAACATATGGACCTACAGTAAGCATATATCAGGAACATCGAGATCCGGTCATTCTTCTCTCACCTCCATCGCGTCCTCGTGATCCATGTCTGCTGTGTTATGATCTAGTTCGAAACCTGAGTCCACTGAGGGCAGAAGACAAACAGCTGACATCAGCAATCTTTACAGTAAGCCTCTCATTACTCATTCTAATTGAAATAAAAGCTATAATAATATAATAATAATATGATATAATAAAAGCTGAATCCTGACCATCATCATGAAACAGGACTTCATTTATCACACACACACGAATAAAACTGATTAACTCCAGCAGTTAGGAGCACAAGTGTGTTTTAGATCTTAAACACAGGATGAGAATTTGTTTTCCAGAGCTTGAAACAAAACGTCTTTTATTAATATTTGTGTGAGGAGATGAGCACACACACATTCCCACTGACAGGGTTTCAGTACTCACAGGTGTCGATGGAACTCCTAACTTTCCTCTGGATTCTGCAGACAAACACCAACAATTAAAGGAGGAAGAGAAAGATGTAGTTTGAATTAACTTTACTAAACCTACAAAATACAGTGGTATGCAAAAATGTGGGCCTCCCTGATAATTTCCATGATTTTCCTTTATAAATCATTGGTTGTTCAGATCAGCAGCTTCAGGTAAATGTATCATATATCAGATGAACACAGTGATATTTGAGAAGTGAAATAAAGTTTATAGGACTTACAGAAAGTGTGCAATAATTATTTAAACTAAATTACGCAGGTGCATAAGTTTGGGCACCCCAACAGAAAAATGACATCAATATTTAGTAGATCCTCGTTTTACAGAAATAACAGCCTCTAAACCAGGGATCCTCAAATCCATTGACTGGAATCCATGTGACCCTCAACTTTAACAAGATTCCCAGTACCTGCACTGGCCCCACAGCCCCACAGCATGATGGGACCACCACCAAATGTTACTGTGGGTACCAAGTGTTTGTCTTGGAATGCCGTGTTCTTTTTCCACCATGCGTACCGCCCCTTGTTATGTCCAAATAACTCAGTTTTAGTTTCATCAGTCCACAGCACCTTATTCTAAAATGAAGCTGGTTTGTCCAAATGTGCTTTAGCGTCTCTGTTTGTGGCGTGTGTGCAGAAAAGGCTTCTTCTCCATTACTCTCCCATACAGCCTCTCCTTGTGCAAAGTGCGCTGAATAGTTGAACGATGCACAGTGACACCATCTGCAGCAACATGATGTTGTAGGTCTTTGGAGCTGCTCTGTGGTTTGACTATGACTGTTCTCACCATCCTTCTCCTCTGCCTATCTGAGGTTTTTCTTGTCCTGCCACTTCGGGCCTTAACTAGAACTGTGCCTGTGGTCTTCCAGTTCCTCACTATGTTCCTCACAGTGGAAACTGAAGCTGAAATCTTTGAGAGAGCTTTTTGGATCCTTCCTCTAAACCAGGATGTTGAACAATCTTTGTCTTCAGCTCATCTGAGAGTTGTTTTGAGGCTCCAATGTTGCTACTCTTCAGAGAAGATGCAAAGAGAAACACTTGGAATCTGCCACCTTAACCCTTTCTCATAATTGGATTCACCTGTGTATGTAGGTCAAGGGTCAATGAGCTTACAAAACACATTTTGTGTTCCAATAATTCGTGCTAAAGGTAATCAAATCAATAAAATGACAAGGGGGTCCAAACTTATGCACCTGCCTAATTATCTTTAAATAATTATTGCAGACTTTCTGTAAATCCATAAACTTCATTTCACTTCTCACATATCACTGTGTTCATCTGCTATATGACATATTTAACTGAAACTGCTGATCCCAACAGCCAATGATTTATAAAGGAAAATCATGGAAATTATCAGGGGTGGCCAAACTTCTTCATACCAGTGTAACTAATGTCTCCAAGGTGGACCATATTTTGCGTTGATTACCATCACAGCAACCAGTCAGAACTAAACTGCACAGAGGTCAGTTTTTCATTTTAAATCCTTCACGTTTTAAAATGTGTGTGACTCTCATAAAGTGCAGCTTCTTGGCACAGATGTTATGTCGGATGCCTTTTTTGACACCACACTCCCAGGGATTTGTGTCTCCTACTGGTCTTGAACCAGGAATCTTTTGTGTGTGTTGTACAGAGGTAACATACTGATTACTCTATGTTAGTGTTAGAAAATGGACTCTATGTTAGTGTATGTTAGTAAGCAGGGTGCCTTTGGGGAACCTTTTTTTCGGTTGTCTGTCAACATGCATTAAGTAACAGCAACAGCAAGCAGCAGTGCTGACAGATAAAGGCCCATCCACACACACACACATGCACACACACACTCGTGCACATTTTGTTTATATGACGCAAGGATCTCACAGTAGGAACAGTGAAATTGTACACAACAGCTCAGCTGTTTGTTTGCACAAAAAACTAATGAGAGCATGACGACATACAAGGGTACTGAAGTCAGTGTAATGTCAAAGAAAACGTTCCCAGAGTGGCTGTAAACAGAAGGACGTGTGATTTCTTATTGTTACCTGTAGCAGATTCGTGCAGACTCAGTTTGAACTGCAAGCATGAAGCTTGTTGGTGACTGGAATTCAGAAAGAAATCAGTAGGGTTAGGACCGATTACCCGACTGTGTCTTCAGTGAAGGAAGAAACTTAACTGAAGCATGCTGTCCAGTCTGAATCATATGTAACTACAAGGCAACAGGACTGGGAGGAAAGTTAAATGATAAATTAGAGTTATAGACAGGGACAGGTACAGAGCTGAAAGCAGCCTGATAACATCGACGTCTGTGCAGCAATGGAATAAAACCAGCTCGTTTCTGCGCTGACGAACTCTTTGTCAGCTCCGTCATTTAAACTGCTGAAGAAGTCCTGTGCTAAACATTATAAACATAAAAACATACTTAAACTTATAAAGATATCAGGAACATCGAGATCCGGTTATTCTTCTCTCACCTCCATCGCGTCCTCGTGATCCGTGTCTGCTGTGTTATGATCTAGTTCGAAACCTGAGTCCACTGAGGACAGAAGACAAACAGCTGACATCAGCAATCTTTACAGTAAGCCTCTCCATGAGATCCTCAGCAGCTCAAAGCTTCCTGTCATCACTTTTCTCTCAGGCTTTCTATTCTTTCCTGCTGCTACAAATGAAAGCAGAGCTTTGTGTTTTCTGGGGTGCTGCAGCCTTTTACTCATTCTACTTGAAAATAAATTTCACTCATTAAGATAAAAGCTGAATCCTGGCCATCATCATGAAACAGGACTTCATGCATCACACACAGACGAATAAAACTGATTAACTCCAGCAGTCAGGAGCACGAGTGCATTCATGTGTTTTAGATCTTAAACACGGGATGAGAATTTGTTTTCCAGAGTTTCAGTACTCACAGGTGTCGATGGAAGCTCTGCTCGACCTCTCAAGGACACTGCAGAGACAAACGCACCAACAGATAAGGACTCAATCTAATCCGATCCAAATGTATTTATAAAGCACATTTAAAATGAGGTTGACCAAAGTGCTGGAGGTGAAAAGGGGATAACACAATAAAATTAATACACACACCAAACACATCAATAAATATATCTAAGAAATCACAAAACAATAAAAGATAATACAACAGCCTAAAAAGCTCTCACTCTGGCCTGAAAGAACAAAAATGAGGTTTAAGACAAACTTTAAAAACATTAAAACTTGGACACATTTGGGAGTTCCAACAGGACAATGACCTCAAACACATATCCGAACTAGTTTTAGAATGGATAAAGCAGGCTAGCATTAAGCTTCTAAAAGCGCGAACCTCAACCCTATTGAAAATTTGTAGCCTATAAATGCCAGGGGCCCAACTAATTTAAATAAACAAAATTAATTCTACCAAGAAAAGTGGTCAAATATACAGCAGGATTACACCAGAAGCTCGTTGATGGTTACCAAAATCATCTTGTCAAAGCACAACTAGTGATACTAGTTATGGAGTTCCACAGGGTTCTGTGCTAGGAACAGTTTTATTTAAATTATACATGCTTCCCTTAGGCAGTATTATTAGAAAGCATACCATACCATCACGGAGTCCACAGGAGAGCTGCCTCCATCATCAAAGACCCCACCCACCCCAACATGGATTATTTACACTTTTACCTTCAGGCTGGAGGTATAGAAGTGTGAAATGCAGGACCACGAGACTAAAGAACTCTTTCTTTCCCACGGCCATCAGACTCTTAAACGGCTGAGCTGGAAACTTCCCCATAGACACCACTGCACTTCTGTCACTGTTTACCTGTCTGCATACAGCTGCACTTGTATGTTCAGACCATTCTACACGGACTATTTAAATATAGCACATATGCTATATTTTTTTTTTTTTTTTTTATTGCATGTTTATTTTTATCTATTTTCTTGGTGTTCTAACATCCAGTGTGGGCAGCAGAGTAAGAATTTCATTGTACAGGGAAACAGTGTTTCTTTACTGTGCATATGACAATAAAACATTGAATCTTGAATTGCATCAATTTTCATTGTTATGTAGATGATACTCAGCTTTATCTATCAATGAAGCCAGATGACACACATCAATTAGTTAAACTGCAGGAATGTCTTAAAGATATTAAGGCCTGGATGACCTCTAATTTCCTGCTTCTAAATTCAGATCAAACTGAAGTTCTTGTACTCGGCCCCACAAATCTTAGAAACATGGTGTCTAACCAGATACTTACTCTGGATGGCATTACTTTGGCCTTTGAAAGTACAGGTCTTAGAGCGAGCCCCTCCCTCTAAGACCGCTCTGTGAGGGGAACATGAGAGCCAGACCAGAGGTCAGAGGTGAGACCACCATCTCTAACTGTCCATCAATTTTCTCCAGGTCATTCACATCATATTCTGTGTGTGTGTGTGTGTGTGTGTGTGTGTGTGTGTGTGTGTGTGTGTGTGTGTGTGTGTGTGTGTGTGTGTGTGTGCGTGCGTTTAATTTGTTTCCATTTGTTTTGAGAGAGCAGATTTCTCCCATATTGGCACCATCTTATCTCAAAGACCTCATAGTCCCGTATCACCCCAACAGAGCACTTCGCTCTCAGACTGCTGGCTTACTTGTGGTTCCTAGGATACTTAAGAGTAGAATGGGAGGCAGAGCCTTCAGCTTTCAGGCCCCTCTTCTGTGGAACCAGCTTCCAGCTTGGATTCAGGAGACAGACACCCTCCCTTGTGTTTTGTCCTGTCTCAGATGACCCCCCCTCCCTGAGCCTGGTTCTGCTGGAGGTTTCTTCCTGTTAAAGGGAGTTTTTCCTTCCCACTGTCACCAAGTGCTGCTCATAGGGGGTCATGTTATTGTTGGGTTTTCTCTGTATTGTTACAGGGTCTTTACCTTACAGTATAAAGCACCTCAAGGTGACTGTTGTGATTTAGTGTTATATAAATAAAACTGAATTGAATTTAAATGTGCAATATGTGCAGTATGAGAGCATCTTATGCACTGAGGTCAGAGAACGCTGCTGCCATGAAGCGCTGCACACTGTCTGCAGCAAAGTTTAGGTAGTATGTCCGTGTGGGTTCCCAGTCATTCAGGTCACAGTCGTCTTTGGAGCTTAAAAAAAGGTGACTGGACTTATTTAAGTTTCTTGTAGAGGTGAAACTTAAAGAACTCTAGTATTTTAGATAGGTCTTATCAATGTCACATCCTTAGGAGTGCAGGACACAGGGTTTTTGAGGAGAACATCACTTTGGTCTCTGTTGGCTTGACTTCTTTCCATTGTGCATCCTGGTGCCATCTCTTCCCAGGTAAACAATGCACCATCTATCCACATGATGGAGAAGGCAGAAGCCTATCCAGCTTTCACTGTCATTGTCCCTGGGCCTTGGACCCAGGGTTTTGAGTCTTTGTGGTTTCATGATTTATTCTTGCTTCTCTGTGTCCTGACCCTGTGGTTTTCTGGTTTCTCTGTTTAGTTCTGTCAAGTTAATCTTGTCCTCCCATTCAGTTCTGTCTTTCTTCCTGTGCCTTTAGTTCCCTGCAGAGTCTTACTCTGCCTGCCACACAGCCGACTAATGACAGTCATAAGGTGAGAGGCTATCACAGAACTAACACAGAGGCAGACAACAATTCACACCTACGGCTAATTTAGAATCACCAGCGAACCTAATCTGCAGGTCTTTGGACTGTGAGATGAAGCTGGATACCTGAAGAGATCCCACAGAAACATGAAGAGAGCACGCAGACTCCACACAGAAAGAACCCAGTTGGCTGTAGAGTTCAAACCCAAGACCCTCTTGCTGTGAGGCAACCACCACACCACATGGATCTGCTACGTCTATGTCCAAGAGAATGTGAGGATCTGCTTCCACCTGACTGACGTAAATCTTGTCAGTGTTTTTGCCTCTTTCCACATTTTATGATATTGCCTTTTTTCTTCTTCCTCACACCTGTGTCAACACAACATCAACCCCTGTGTAATAATGACAGTTTATTTAAATATTGTCACTTCAACAAAAATGACTGTGATGTTGTCAGTTCCTCTGTATAACCTGAAAGACTTCATCTTTGCCTTCATCTGGTTCACTGAGCACACTGAAAAGGAGATCCTCTGAAATTCTTGGCAATCATGAGGTGAGATGTTTCCTTCATGTTGAGTTTTCTAGAGTGAAGGAGATGGAGCTCACTGGCTATTATTTTCTTGGAGATTTGCTCCAGTAAGCTCTGGCCCAATGTACTGTAGCACATGGCACTAAATAGAACAACTTCATACTTGACAAATATCCCAGCTTGTGTTGGTACAATGACAGAAACAAGACTTAAACGAGGACCCACCCTTTGAGTGTGGTGCCCACCAGTGGTGAAAATGGACTGCTGATGCCCTCCATGACAAATAAAGGAGGTTGTCATTAAGAACATGTAAAACACAAGAACTGCTCATCAAAATTATTTCAAGCTCTTTCCCATGCTCTTGCAGGTCTCCAGAAATATACCCACAAACTATGAGTTAGATCAGCAGCTGTTATTAAGCTGGAGAACGGAGCTGCTTCATTCACTGGAGTCTGAACTAAAGTGTACTGGAAAAGCTGCAGCTTCAGTTTAAGGCATGAAAGCAGAACCAAGTTCAATTTTTATTTATTTGTTTACCTGTCTGAAGGTTTTCCAGTCCAGGTTAGTTTACTTCTGACATCCTGAAATGGAGAAAAGCACAACATAAAAACTCTGTGCTCACAGAGAAGGACTTAAAGCATCACATAATTACTCTTTGTCAGCAGGAAATATTGATCATAAGATCAAATGGGCAATACAGCGCCAGCAGGATGAAATGTGACTGCACACCAAACCTCTCATCTCCTTCTCTCCACAGTGTCATGTCCTGGGTCCTTTTGAACCAGCATTTTTTGGTTTATGCTTTGTTTTGTATTGGACTTATCCTTTCTGAGTTATGAATTAGGATTTTAGGTTATCATGGTTTTCTGTTTAGTCATTTGTGTTTGGTTCTGTGTCCCTCTGGTGTCACATCTGCGTTATGTTTTTGCTTTCCATGTTGTGCTCTTCTGTCGTTGTGCCTCTGTAATATATTTTGTTCTCATGTTTTCGTCCCTTGCCTTGTGTCTTGTGTTTAGTTTGGCATCCTGGTGTTTTCCCTATGTGGTTAGGTTTTTGTCATGTTTAGGTTCTGTCAGTGTGTCACGTCTGCGTCTTTGTTCCCTTGTCTCACTTCCTGTCTTATTTTGGTAGCGTCTGGTTTCTTGTCAGCGTCATTATGTTCACCTGTGATCCCATCTGTTGTCACTCCCCTGATTATCAAGTCTATACAGTATTGTCTGTGTTCTGGTTAATACTTTGTCAGGTTGTCGTCAGTGTTTACTGGTCAATGCTTATGTGTGTGTGCTCAATGTCAAGTCAAGTCATGTTATGGTACATCTTGTTTTGTTTTATAGATTGTGCTGCTGGCTCCCGCCCAGCCCGTCCTTGTCTTCATTATTTAATAAAGTCTAAAGTCCAAGCAAAGCCCCAGCCTTGGGTGTCCTGCTTTGGGGTCCTCTCCTTGCCTGTCACACTGCGGTACATGACACACAGTGGATCATCTGCCTCCATCTCACCCCATCCCAGCATCCTCATCTTTCACTCCAACCATCTGCATGTCTTCCTTCACTACATCTATAAACCTGTGGCCTTCCTCTTTTCTTCTAACATGGTAGACCAAAGCTGTTTGTTGTCTAAATTCATTTATGTAATTGCATTAAGAGTAACCATCTAATTTTCACAGAGCTCTAGAGGAACCAAATACAAAGCTTTGAGTGGAACAAGACAGAAAACCAAGATTTTTAATTCTGTTGAAACAAAGAAGAAGATATTTCAAGAATCAAACTGCCCCATTTGCCACAACACTAAACACACCGACCGTAAATAACACTGATTATCTCATTACAACCTAATATTGTGATGGCAACCCTTGGGTCCTGATGGTCACGTGGATTTTAATTTGATAAGTATCACCCACCCACACTCTGGGCAACAGAACGCCCCAACATCACTGACCTCCCCAACAGAACATCGTTACACTGCAACTGCTTTCAAATGGCCTTAGGAATATGACAAAGAGCCCAAAGTATGGATGTGGACTCACAGATAAAATTCAACCTGAGCATCTGGGGGATGTGCTGAGGTCCCACGTCCATACCCCAATAGCTGAGAGAAGTTTAGCAGCATTAGGAGGACCTCAAGAACCAAAGTGATTTCAATGTTGCAACTGATCAATGTCTTTTATAGATGAATTTGAAAACCTGTTTCTGAGTAAAAGAGATGCATCTGCAGACTGAATTATCTGTTCAAGAGCTTTTTTAATAGGAGGACTGTCCTTATACTCAACTGCACACAGAGACACTGAAGAACCAGGTGACCAGAATCCAAACCCAGCATACAGAGGTTCAGTGAATGTGGAGCTGAAGGTGTGCAGGTGGATCAGAGTGTCAGAGGAGACTCTGTAGAAGGACAGAGTGCCAGCAGGACAGTCCACATACACTGCTACTCTGCTAGAGCCAGAGGAGGAGGAGATAGGTGTTCTTCTGTCATTGTGCCAGATGGAGTAACAGCCATTATCAGAGCACCTCAGACTCCAAGAGTGGTCACTGCTCCCAAAACTACAGTCACAACAGTGTCCTTTCCTTCTGATTCTTCTGTAACTCACTGATATATAAACCCCTCCTCTCCACTCCACCTCCCAGTAACAGCGACCAGTCAGACCATTTCTGCACAGCAGCTGAGGATGCTCAAATCTGTCTGGATGATCAGGATACAGCTGGTCCTCCTTCACCAGAGCCATCTTTCTGTTGTCGTCAGACAGTTTGATCTTTGGATGTATTGTGTTTGCAGCAGGTGTGAGTTCACAGAAATCTGGAGAGAACAGAAACCAGCTGCAGTTATTGATCCATCATCATGACGTCAGAGATGAAGATGGTTGAATGTATGCTGCTTTGTTTTCATCAATCACATCACAAACACACTTACACTTCCTCAGACCTGGTCTCAGCCATCGGACTCCTGCAGGCGCCGCCCTGAAGGGGGGGGGGGGGGGGGGGGGGGGGGGGGTCAGAGCAGCACAGTCTCAGCATGAACACATGGGCGTTACCAGATGTGACAATAATGTATGTTACTCTTCGATAAAATTTGCAAGCATAAAATCTAAATAAACTGATGACTTTTAATCTGTTTTCTGTAGATTTATTTGGTGGTTATTTAATTTCAAACCAGTGGCATCTTGTAGCATGTAGCCGTGAACACTACAGCAGTTTCATACACACACTGTTACACACTGATAAAAAAAAGCAAAAAACCTTTCTCAAAATCACAGACTTTTCTTTAACATAGCTGGATCAATCCAAACTGAATGAATTATGACCATGAAGCAGGAAGTAACACTGTGTTTCCTGGAGATGCTTGAAGACCAGCTACACAAATATTTATATTAACCAGTGTTTCTGTAGTCAGTAAAGTACAATACAATACAAAGTGCCTTGAGGCGACTGTTTGTTGTGATTTGGTGCTATATAAATAAAAAGGCATTGAATTAAAGGAAAAAGATTGCTATTTGTGCGACAGTTCACACCTACACTAAACTTCCAAAAGTCTTCAGTCGTCTGCCTTCACTCACACATGAACCTGAGTAATACCCATTCTTAATCCAGAGGGTTTAATATGATGTGCCCCCCCCTTCCCCTTTGCAGCTGTAACAGCTTCTGCTTTCCTGGGAAGTCTTTCCACAGGTTTAGGAGTGTTTATGGGAATTTCTGACCGTTCTTCCAGAAGCACATCTGTGAGGTCAGACACTGATGTTGGAGAGAAGGTCTGGCTCACAGTCTCTGGTCTAAATGCCTTTACACACCGGGCGTGTAAATTCTGTGCGAATGTTTCTTGCGTTAAAATATTTTCTGACTCGCCTGTTCTTAATGCAGCCTTTCACACCGATAATTTGCAGCGTTTATTTTTTCAGATCAAGCTCAAGTTTTCTGACTTTCGCAAGCAAGCAAACAGATCTGACCAATCAGAGTGCTGCATTTAGCAACATGTGAGCTC
Source organism: Archocentrus centrarchus (assembly GCF_007364275.1). Taxonomy (NCBI): domain Eukaryota; kingdom Metazoa; phylum Chordata; class Actinopteri; order Cichliformes; family Cichlidae; genus Archocentrus; species Archocentrus centrarchus. The sequence goes on along the minus strand of NC_044369.1, from coordinate 35,143,698 downwards.
ATAGCGCAAAATGCACAATAAGGCCTCCTATCGGTGTAGAGATGGCCTTAAAATCTCCTTTTGTAGATGTTTAGACCACAAGAGCTCAAACTGTCCCACTGACATCCTGAAATATGTGTGAACGTGGCCGTGATGCAGCTTCAACTCCAGGATCAAACCATGAAACTCTCCCTGATGCTTCTTTCTTGAGTTGGATGAACCCAGAATCGCTCTTTTTTCCTTCTCTTGTTTAGAAACTTCAGGACATCATTACATCATCGCTTGATGTCAACTGCATTTTTTTCACAGTGCATTTTATGAAGATGATTTATTAACAAAAACAAAACGTGTCAGGTGTGTATGTAGGTTACATGACAAACTTGAATCTGAAAGATTCTGAATTTCGTGTCGTTTTTACACAACGCATCCGGTGTTTAACGGCCTTAATCCATCCCAAAGGTGTTCTGTCAGGCTGAGGTCAGGACTCTGTGCAGGCCAGTCAAGTTCTTCCACACCAAACTGGCTCATCCATGTCTTTATGGAGGTGCTTTGTGCACTGGTGTGCAGTCATGTTGGAACAGGAAGGGGCCATCCCCAAACTCCAGAGAACACGTCTCCACTGCTCTAGAGTCCAGTGGCGGCGTGCTTTACATCACTGCATCGACACTTTGCATTGAGCTTGGTGATGTAAGGCTTGGATGCAGCTGCCATGGAAACCCATTCATGAAGCTCTCTGCACACTGTTCTGGAGCTGATCTGAAGGACACATGAAGGTTGGAGAAAATCTGCTATCACACAGTCTCTGTGGCTGCAGCAGACCTCACTCTGGGTGGCTGTAGCTCAGTAGGTAGAGCAGGTCACCTACTGATCGGAAGGTCAGCGGTTCGAATCCTGGCTGCTACATGCCAATGTATCCTTGGGCAAGATACTTAACCCTAAGTTGCTCTCCGACCGTTCTGTCGGAGTATGAATGTGTGTGAATGCTAGTTAATTAAAAAAGCACTTAGCTTAATTAATGATGGAAGTGCTTGTATGAATGGGAGTGCATGGGTGAATGCAAACAGGTTGTATAAGCGCTTTGAGTGCTCTGATTGAGTAGAAAAGCGCTATATAAGAACTAGTCCATTTACATACCTTAGATTTTTCAATTTCCATTGTGGATCCTCCAGTCGAGCTGCCAGCAGGGCCACTGCTGAGTCTCCTGGATGATTGTAGCTCAGGTCAAGGTCTTTCAGATGGGAAGGGTTAGAGCTCAGAGCTGATGTCAGAGACACACAGCTGTCCTTTGTGATAAGAGCCTGAAAGACTGAAGGCACACAAAACAACACATTCTGTGTCACACGGTTCTCTTTCATTACTCTAAAAATAGAATAATGCAACAGGATTCTGTTTAACAGAGGAATATTATAGAGTTTTAAATAAATTCATGAAGTCATTACACTTAGTTTAGGGTAGGGTTGTGCCAATAAAAAATAATCACAGAGACTGTTGATAGTCAGACAGGCAAATGATGAAAATTAGCTTTAAAGGATCATTATTGGTTGATTTTTAATGTGCCCTGACCTCAGAGTTTCCAGTTTACAGTGTGGGCTCTCAAGTCCAATAGACAGAAGTTTCACTCCTGAATCCTGCAGGTCATTGTTGCTCAGGTCCAGCTCTCTTAGACTAGAGGACTGAGAACTGAGAATAGATGGCAGAGCTTCACAGCTTCTTTCTGAGAGGTTACAACAGCTCAGGCTGAAGCAAAGATGATACGCAGAAAAAGAAACAATACATTAAGTTACAGTCAGTATCAGCACACTTGAACAACCAGGACTAAACATGATCTGCACACTTACAGAGCTTTGTTGGAGGCTTTGACCACTGGCAGCAGCCTCAGCAGAGCCTCCTCTGAAGCAGAGTATTTCTTCAGGTCAAACACATCCAGATCTTCTTCTGATGACAGTAAGATGAAGACCAGAGCTGACCACTGAGCAGGAGACAGTTTATCTGTGGAGAGACTTCCAGATCTCAGGGCCTGTTGGATCTCCTCCACTACAGAATGATCATTCAGTTCATTCAGACAGTGGAACAGATTGATGCTCTTCTCTGCAGAAGAATTCTCACTGATCCTCTTCTTGATGTACTGAGCTGTTTCCTCATCAACATGTGAGCTACTTCCTGTCTGTGTCAGCAGGCCTCGTAGGAGAGTCTGATTGGTCCGCAGTGAAAGACCCAGAAGGAAGCGGAGGAACAAGTCCAGGTGTCCATGTGGACTCTGTAAGGCCTTGTCCACAGCACTCTGGTGGAGATATTTTAGTCTAGGTTTTTTTTTAAATATTTTAGACCACCAGGATGTTGTTTGTTGTTCTTCCAGCAGATTGACTCCAGAGTTGATGAAGGTCAGATGGACATGAAGAGCAGCCAGAAACTCCTGAACACTCAGATGGATGAAGCAGAACACCTTGTCCTGGTACAGCCCTCTCTCCTCTTTAAAGACCTGTGCGAACACTCCTGAGTACACTGAGGCTGCTCTGATATCAATGCCACACTCTGTCAGGTCTGATTCATAGAAGATCAGGTTTCCTTTCTGCAGCTGATCAAAAGCCAGTTTTCCCAGAGACTCAATCGTCTTCCTGCTCTCTGGACTCCAGTGTGGATCTCTCTCAGCTCCTCCATCATACTTGACCTTCTTCACTTTGGACTGAACCACCAGGAAGTGGATGTACATCTCAGTCAGGGTCTTGGGCAGCTCTCCTGCCTCTCTGGTCTTCAGCACATCCTCCAGAACTGTAGCAGTTATCCAGCAGAAGACTGGGATGTGGCACATGATGTGGAGGCTTCGTGATGTCTTGATGTGGGAGATGATTCTTCTGGCCTGCTTCTTATCTCTGAATCTCTTCCTGAAGTACTCCTCCTTCTGTGGGTCAGTGAATCCTCTGACCTCTGTCACCATGCCAACACACTGAGGAGGGATCTGATTGGCTGCTGCAGGTCGTGTGGTTATCCAGAGGTGAGCAGAGGGAAGCAGTTTCCCCCTGATGAGGTTTATCAGCAGCACATCCACTGAGGTGGGCTCTGTAACATCAGTCAGGATCTCAGTGTTGTGGAAGTCCAGAGGAAGTCGACACTCATCCAGACCATCAAAGATGAACACAACCTGGAAGTGTTCAAAGCTGCAGATTCCTGCTTCTTTGGTTTCAGTGAAGAAGTAATGAACAAGTTCCACCAAGCTGAACTTTTCCTCTTTCAGCACATTCAGCTCTCTGAAAGTGAATGGAAACATGAACTGGATGTCCTGGTTGGCTTTGTCTTCAGCCCAGTCCAGAGTGAACTTCTGTGTTAGGACTGTTTTCCCAATGCCAGCCACTCCGTTTGTCAGCACTGTTCTGATTGGTTCAGCTCTTCCAGGTGAGCCTTTAAAGATGTCTTCTTGTCTGATTGTTGTTTCTGGTCTGTCTGGTTTCCTGGATGCTGTTTCAATCTGTCTGACCTCATGTTCCTCATTGACCTCTGTAGCCCCTCCCTCTGTGATGTAGAGCTCTGTGTAGATCTGATTCAGCAGGGTTGGGTTTCCTGCTTTAGTGATGCCCTCAAACACACACTGGAACTTCTTCTTCAGAGTAGATTTGAGTTTAGGCTGACACTTTTGAAGAACCTCTGAGTGAAACAAGAACACTTATTATCTCTGCTGTTTATTGGTTTACTCAGTAATAAGAGTGAGCCCGGTGAGATCATCATATTTTATAATTGAAATTAGAAAAAAATAATACTTGTCATGTCTTCAGTTGTCACAAATGTATCATCAAGTACAGAAACTTCAGAAACAGCTGTAGGACCAGATTTATATTTAGACTGCTTTTCTTCTATCAGTCTCTTTGAACTAACTTTAGTAATTGCTTTGTCCAAACCATCAACATATCTATTAGATCCCAACAAGCCTGTTCAAGAGTGTCTCATCATTAACTGATACCTCCAATTTAAGTAAGATCATATTCTTCATTAGCAGGCTTTTAAGGTGCTGTAATTTAACCATTATTTAAAAACACCTGTCCTTGAACCTTTTATTTTTTTGTTACAGATGCTTACCTTAGGTAATATTATTAGAAAACACTGCAGACATTTTCATTCACGTGCATGTGGCACCAGGATGCCGTAGCTTGTAGGTCAATGATTGATATTGTAATCGCATCATCAGATCTGCAGCTGTATGTTCTGGACACTCGGGTGAAGAGAGGAGCTGAGCTGCCAACTGATCAACACCTGGTGGTGAGTTGGATCAGGTGACGGGGGAGGCTGCTGGACAGACCCAGTGGACCTAAACATATTGTTCGGGTGCGTTGAGAATGACTGGCAGAGAACCCAGTCCGCAAGATCTTCAACTCCCACTGCCAGCAGAACTTGGACAGCCTTCTCAGTCTGAATGGACCATGTTCTTCACCTCCATTTTTGAGGTGACGGTGCACACTAGAGGTGAAGGGAGCCATCAAGCTGAAGCAGGAGTCCTATCAGGCTTAGTTAGCCTGTGGGACTCTGGGGAAAGCTGATGGGTACCAACAGGCCAAGTGAAACATGACTCGGGCAGCAGCCTAAGCAAAAACTCATGTTCAGTGAGGCCGTGGAAAAAAGGCTTTTGGAAGCGATTCTGGCAAACCATCAGGCGACTCAGGAGGGGAAAGTGGTGATCTTCTCAGGCAGTGTATAGTGCGGGTGGGGTGTTGGTGACTTCACCTGAGGCTATAGTCAGGCGGTGGAAGGAATATTTTGAGGACCTCCTTAATCCCACTGACATGTCTTTAGTGTAAGCAGAGTCGGGGGACAAGGGCAATGATTCGCTCATCACTGGGGGTGTGGTCACTGAGGTTGTTAACCCTTTAACACCAGGCCATCACTGCCAATACATCTGTTACCTGCCTTTAAGATTAGATTTAGATTAGATTAGATTCAACTTTATTGTCATTACACATGTACAATACAAGGCAACGAAATGTAGTTTAGCATCTAACCAGTAGTGCAATAAGCAGTAGTTAAACAGTAATAGAATATAATGAATATGCTTGTGAGTATATTAATGTGAATATATTAGAGGTATTATAGACATACAGTTAAAATATAAAGGTGCTATACATATGTATGAAAGAATTTATCAATTTAAATCTCAATATGAGATGGATGTTTTTATGTCCGCATTTCAATACAAAATGTGCTACATGAGTAAAACTATGAGAATATGCAATATACAATTATACAGTGATGTACCATGTAACAAGTGATGTAAATAAATGTGGTACAGTCAATGTCCAGGATGTAAGTGAATGTTAATGGTGGACAGAGTTCAGTAAGGAGACAGCTCTGGGGAAAAAGCTGTTCTTCAGTCTGGTCGTCCTGGTCCGTAGGCTTCTAAAGCGCCTGCCAGAGGGCAGAGTGACAAAAAGTCTATGAGCAGGGTGATAGGGGTCTTTAAGAATACTGCGAGCACGCCGCAGACAACGCTTCGTCTGGATGTCCTCAACTGATGGAAGTGAAGTCCCTGTGATCTTCTGGGCCGTTTTCACTACTCGCTGTAGAGTCTTGCGGTCTGCGACAGTGCAGTTTCCATACCAGACTGTAATACAGCTGGTCAGGATACTTTCTATTGCACAGCGATAAAAGTTCACAAGGATGGTCGAAGACAAGTGTTGTCTCCTTAGTGTCCTCAAGAAAAAGAGGCGCTGGTGAGCCTTCTTGACCAGGCTAGAAGTGTTTGTGGTCCAGGAGAGGTCATCTGTTATGTGTATTCCCAGGAACTTGAAACTGGCGACACGTTCAACAGCCATCCCCATGATGTAGATGGGGTCATGTTTGTCACTTTTTATCTTCCTGAAATCTACAATAAGTTCCTTTGTCTTACTGGTATTAAGGAGCAGGTTATTGTTAGCACACCACATGGCCAGATGCTCCACTTCCTCCCTGTAGGATGTCTCATCGTTGTTGCTGATGAGGCCGATCACTGTGATGTCATCAGCCTTTAACAGCCTTTAACACCGAGCATATCACCACTGAGATGTCTGATCAAAAGTACTTTGCATGACCATAATTGCGTGACGATTTGTCCTTTCAGAAAAATTTAAGTGGTTTCTGAAAGCTGAGAAATTGCACCCAACATAGGATTATTACAGTAAATGCTGCCTGACGTCCACGAATGGTGGGACATTTGAAATACATTGTGTTGTCGAAGAAACATTTGGCATTAAAGGGTTAACCAACTCCTTGGTGGCAGGGCCCTTGGGGTGGAAGAGATTTGCCCTGAATTCATGAAGGCTCTGGATGTTGTTGGGCTTGGTTGACACCCCTCTCCAGTCCATCTGGGTTGGTAGACTGGGGTGGTGGTTCCCACATTTAAGAGGGTGGATCAGAAGGTATGCTCCATTAAAGGGGGATCACACTCCCCAGCCTCCTCAGGGAGGTGCCAGGGTGCTGGAAAGGAGAGTTTGTCCATTAGTTGAACCTTAGCTTCAGGAGGAACAATGTGGTTTTTGCCCTGGTTGTGGACTGCCTCTTGTATCCTCTTGAGGATATTCGAGTGTGCGTAGGAGTTTGCCCATCCAGTCTACATGTGTTTTGTGGACTTGGAGAAAGCATTTGACCACATCCCTTGGGGTATCCTGTGGGGGGTGCTGTGGGAGTATGGTGTGTCTGGCCCAGAATTGAAGCAGCACGTATGAGGATTAGCACCACTAAGTCTGAGCCCATGGTCCTCAGATGGAAAAGGGTAGGGTGCCCGGGTCAGGGACGACTTGCTGCCCCAGGTGGAGGAGTATCTCTGGGTCCTGTTCACAGGTGAGGGAGAGGGGAGTGTGAGATAGACGGATCAGTGCAGCATTTGCTGTGATATGGACTCGGTACGGTCCGTTGTGGTGAAGACAGAACTGAGCATAAAGGCGAAGCTGACAATTCACCAGCCAATCCACGTCCCTACCCTCACCTATGGTGGTGATGAGCTTTGGGTGTCATGATCTGCTGCAGCTGGCAGGAGTGAGGACCTCAAAGCAGACACCAAAACATGGAGATAAACTCAAAACACAGTTTTAATGCTGGAGACAGGGTAGCGGACACACAAGGGAGCAAACAAAACTGACTGACTGGCTGGCTGACTGACTGACCGCAGGACAAGCACAGAAGACTAACGCTGATGAGAATGACGCGACAGGGACTGACTGGAACACAGACAATATAAACACACTAGGTAACGAGGGGATAAGGAACACCTGGGAGAGAGACACAGGAAGGAAAGCTAAACACACAACACTAGAACTTGGACAGCACCAAAATAAGACAGGAACTACATGAATGAACAAAACCCAATACAAACTGGAAAACATAACAAGAACTCAATGAAAACAGAAACCAACAAGAACTAAACACAAAATGCTGGGCACACGGCCCACGATCATGACATTGGGTAGTGACTGAAAAAAATTAAACTGCGACTCTGCAGCAGTCACTACTCCTCCACATCAAAAAGAGCCAGTTCAGGTGGTTCCGGCATCTGACTAGGATGCAGCCTGCGTGGCTCCTGAGTGAGGCGTTCCAGGCATGGAGGAGGCCCAGGACACATGGAAAAGTTACATCTGGCTGGCCTGGGAATGCCTGAGTGTTCCTGTCAGTGTTCCTGGTTCTGGGCTTGGGGTCCAGTGTTTTGCATTTTTTGATCCTAGTAGTTCTATTACTGTCAAATTTCTTCAGTTGTGTTTCATAATGATTTAGATTCTTAGTTCATTTTTGGTTTTGCAGTTTTAATTTTTCCGTAGTTTTTAGTTTTTGTCACAGTGTTTGTGGTTTCCCTCAGTGTGCCGGCCTCCCTGTGTGTCTGCTATGTTTAGTCACTTCCTGTTTTCTATTGTATTGTATGGTCTTTACCTACCTGCTGATGACACTTGGGCTGACAGGTCTTTCAGGGTAACTTGTGTTTGAGGAAATGACTTTATTAAATGTGACAATTTTCCATTTTCACAAATCCTGCATGGCTTTAAAATAACATGAAGAATATAAAAATGGCGTTTGTCCTCACACAAGGGTGCCTTATTTCTGCTGTATTATGACATGATGAAATATGTTATGTCTTGTTCATCTGAGACTAAGGACCAGATGAATTCTTTTATGATGTGCTGATAAGTCAAACCTTGACATTTCTTTCCTTTCTCAACCTTGTGAAGGCACAAACCCCAAAGTTTAGGTTTTAATACATTTTGTAAAATCAGACACCGTTCTGTCTGCATATCAGTGTTCTGTGTTTCTCTTTCCTCTCGCTGACCTTTGTTCTTCTTCATCTTCTTCACTATCAAACTCGTCACCATCACAGCATCCTTAGAAGCATACATGTGGATCATTAAATCCACTGTTCCCATTTTGTCTTCCTTCTCCAGACTGGTCCTTGTTATGGCTTGGAAACCAGCTACAGGTACATTCTGCAGGATCCACTGAAAATATCCCAGATCCTCCTCATCCAGTTCCTGCAACATCTGCAGTAGCTGCTCCTCTACAGGTACCTCCATCTTTGCACTATAAAGAAACAGACATTTTTACCTGAAGGAAGAGAACTCATCGGGTTATGAGGTCATGTTGAATCACTTATTAACTCATTAAAAATGGCGTTAACTGTTCTGACTGTTCTGGATGGATCCTTAAATGACCTGAAGCTCTGAGCAGAGTGAGAGGAAACAACAGCTGTGACATGTTCTGGGTCAGGAACAACTTGCTGCCCCAGGTGGAGGCAGCAAGGAGGCACACTGCTCAAAATCTACTAAGGTATTCATGCAGAGGAACAAGTACAACGTTCTGGAATGGCCATCTCAGTGCCCAGACCTGAATATTATTGAAAATCTGTGGTGAGATTTAAAGCGGGCTGTCCATGCTCGGAAACCCTCAAACCTGACTGAACTGCAGATGTTTTGGAAAGAAGAACGGTCCAAAATACCTTCGACCAGAATCCAGACTCTCATTGGAAGCTATAGGAAGAGTTTAGAGGCTGTTATTTCTGCAAAAGGAGGATCTACTAAATATTGATGTCATTTTTCTGTTGGGGTGCCCAAACTTATGCACCTGTAAATCCTATAAACTTCCTTTCACTCAAATATCACTTTGTTCATCTACTATATAATATATTTAACTGAAGCTGCTGATCTCAACAACCATTGATTTATAAAGGAAAATCATGAAAATTATCAAGAGGCCTAAACTTCTTCATACCAGTGTAATGGCCTTTCTGCCTTGTTGTCTGTATTATTAGTTATACGTATGTTTGTTTATTGTGACTTCTGCTGTTTGTGTGTCTATTTACTCTGTAAAAGCTGCTACTTTAGTTTCCCTGACAGAATATTCCTAAAGGGATGAATAAAGTTTAATGTGATCTCCACACATCACAGATTGTTTGAGGTCTTTTTTCCTTCATTTAAAATAAAGCGTCTGTTTTGTGTGTGCAGTGACAAGTGGGCTAAAAACAGGTGACATCTCTATTTTACTCACTGAGTTAATAATAATTTGTGTGTCCCAGTGATCCCAGGAGCTATGTTGCCCGGGGCTTGTCCCCCTGGTAGGGTCTCTCATAGCAAACTGGTCCTGGGTGAAGGTCCACACAAAGAGCAGTTCAGAAGACCCCTATGGCTGCAACAAGGGAACAGTTTACCCTGCCCGGGATAGGGTTACCGGGGGCCCACCCTGGAGCCAGGCCTGGGGAGGGAGCTCGAGGGAGAGCGTTTGGTGGCTGGGCATTAGCCTGTGGTGCCCAGCCAGGCGCAGCCCAAAGTGATTACATGGGCCCACCCTGTTGTAAGCCCACCACCCGCAGGATGCGTCGTAGGGGTCGGGTGCAGTGTGTGTTGGGCGGTGGCCGAGGGCGGAGGCCCTGGCGGACTGATTCCCGGCTATCGAGACTGAATATTGGGACATGGAATGTCACCTCTCTGGTGGGGAAGGAGCCTGAGCTAGTGCGTGAGGTTGAGAGATACCAGCTAGCCCTCCTGTTGTCCTCATTTTCTGTATACACCCCGTGTCCTCCGGGTCAAAATGACCCGTCTTCACTAAATCCCAATATAAGATAAGAGATAAGATAAGATAAAACTTTAATAATCCCACGACGGGGAAATTTGTGCATTACAGCAGCTCAATACAGAGAAAAAATGAAAAGGATGAGTAAGAACAAATAACTAAACTAAAAACTAAAATTCAATAGAATAAAATAAAATAGCAAAAAACTATACACATATACATAAGCACTATATACATAAATATATATATCAGTGTCAATACCCACATTTACATATACACACATATACACACACGTCAAAACACTATATAAAGATATCAAAGCAGCTTAATTGAATTTTAAACACCAAATTTCATCTTGCATATTGTCATTCACCACAAAATGTGTGAATACCTGAGTTTTCCCTCTTCACTTGAATTTCTATATTTCTCTTCACTTGAATTTCTATGACCTTTCTAAAGAAAAAAATGTGCAAAAAGGAGTTTTGAATGCATTTTTATTCATCCCAATGACTCAGTTTCTTTTTTTTGTCCAGTGAACAATTTAAGACAATGTAAAATGCAAAAATATAAAAATAACATAACCTAATCAACTAATTAGGTGAAGAAAGTGTCACATGTCACATTATGACCCCTCCGTCCTTCTGTCACATCAAGCACAACTCGCATGCCCTGGTTCTTCTCTGGACATTCACTGGTCAGCTTCCCAGTATAGACTTGCATTTTCCAAGCATAGGTTGATTTGGCATCGCAAACCACCCATGACTTGATCCCATATTTTGCTGGCTTGTCACTTTTATTACAAATATGAAAACAGATTACCTCTAAATGGAACCAGTTGCTCATCCACTGTTACGTCAGGCCCTGGATTGTAGAGGTGGGGCAGCCGCTCCACCTACTTGTCCCATACCTCTCTTATGGCTGCAAGTTTGTCTGTCACACGTCTTGCTGGTCTTGATTCAGAGTCATCAAATCATAGCAGTCTTGAGTAGGTGTGAAAGAGTTTGAGTGGCATTGTGGCTTGGAAAATTGGCCTTCCACTCTCTACATCCCATAGACTAGCTGCAGCCTCACCTCGGGACCTGTATACACCTGCTAAGATTAGCAGCCCTAAGTAGGCCTGCAGGTCAATCTCATCCATCTTTTTCCAGCTGTCTCCATATTTGCGAAAACCCTCCAGATTTGTCATCTCCAGGATTATTTTTTCTGTTGCTGGTGTGATAAACAGGTAGAATGTAGAGACAATGTCATGGGCGTGAGAAACGGCGTACCTTGTCGGTCCTGGGGTCAGCTTTATGACGTTTTGTTCTGCATGCCTGCCGTGTTGGTCATATGCTGCTGAGGACCATGTTATTTTGCCATTTTTTGAAAGTCTTTCTTTCAGCTTTAGGGTTTTCTTCTTCTTCTGAAGATGATTCATCGTGCTCTGGGTTGTATTCCTCCCCATCTTCTTCTTCGGATACATCCTCCACTTCCTCTTCTGAATCAGCGTTGTCTTGCTGGACATCTGAGAAAATCAGCTCTATAGCCTCTTCAACGTTATAACGCACACTCATGGCGTCAGCACAGACAGAATTCGGGGTCCTGTTATCTGCAGCACCTTTATAACCTCTGGAAATAAACAGGTGGTCTTTTGAAGTCTGCGAGAACACCTCCTGATTTGCCTTGTTTACTTCTGCTACTGATTGATCAGAGACACAACTAAACCACTGTAACATTCTGTGGTTTCTAAATAACTCTGTGACCTTGATTTCAACTCTATTTGCCTCACGGGTCATTTTGACCCGAAGACCACCTTTGTAACTTTTTTTGTACAGCTTACATGGAAATGTGAATAAAAGCAACATTTCACTTTTTCTACTGTTGGGGCCAATCTAGGAAAAGTCATAAAATTTCAAGTTAATAAAATAGCATTTAGTGGATTTTTTGGGGGGGTTTAACACAGTGGCGGGTCATTTTGACCCGAGGACAACAGGAGGGTTAAATATAGTTGGGGTCACTTCAACCAGTCTCCTGGAGAGGGGCTGGACTCTGTTCCAGTCTGGAATTGCCCTCGGTGAGAGGCAGCAAGCTGGGGTGGGTATTCTTGTATCCCCCAGGCTTGCTGCCTGCATGTTTTCACCGGTGAACGAGAGGGTAGTTTCCCTGCGCCTTTGGGCAGGGGAACAGGTCCTGACTGTTGTTTGCGCTTACGCACCGAATGACAGTTCAGAGTACCCAAGCTTTTTGGAGTTGCTGGGCGGGGTGCTGAGAGTGCTCAATCCGGTGACTCCATTGTCTTGCTGGGAGAATTTAACGCTCATGTGGGCAATGACAGTGAGACCTGGAGGGGCGTGATTGGGAGGAACGGCCACCCGATCTGAACCTGAATGGTGTTTTGTTATATATATATATATATATATATATATATATATATATATATATATATATATATATATATATATATATATATATATATATATATATTAGGGGTGGGACTCGATTAAAACAATTAATCTAATTAATTAGGAGCTTTGTAATTAATTAATCGAAATTGATTGCATTTTAATCGCATTTTAATATTTAACATGAGAAATATTAATTTAAGTTTAGTTGATGAATGAATCAATATACATAAGCTTAAACTTCAAAATGTTGTTTATTTTCCCACCAGTCTACTACACAGACCAATGAAGGGTGGAAGTGCTCCTGTGATAAGCAAACTCCTGAAATTAAAGTTAAGCATCATAACTGGATAGTTTTATTCAACATTAATGTCTCACTTAATATAGTTGGATATTAATCATTCTCTCAGCTGTATTCCTTGATGTTGAAATGTGTTATGCTTGTTTAAAAAGCTTATTTTGAATTAAAGACTTAAAATTAAACCACAAAAAGGAGAAAAAGTTCGTTCTCCGTTTAACAGCTGCTTTTACACAGCTGTGCTTCGCAATCACGGTTGCTAGGCGACATGCAGAGGTGAGGGCAGGTGACGCTGATATGAAGGCTAGCCGCTCACTTCCGGCCTTTGCGGTCTTCGTGGGCTGCGAAGGACCCGGTCTGCATAGGACTGTGCGTCGATGTAATTTGTATGCCTGGAATTTGTGCACTGAGAAATGTTCCACGGTGCAAAGTGCGATTAAAATGCGTTTTATATATATATATATATATATATATATATATATATATATATATATATATATATATATATATATATATATATATATATATATATATATATATATTGCATGCTTTTATTGTTGTGGGGTTTTTACTTCCTGCTACAGCAATCAGGGGAATGGGAAACACCTGCTTGGTGACCTTTTTAAAGGGCGGACACAGTAGAGAAGTGAGACTGGAAATGAAAGAGAAATGAAACTGGAGCAGGAAGAGCAAGAAAAGAAAATGGACTCAGGGATTTGGGCTGAGTCTGAGCGGAGGGAAACTTGAGCAGAGGTGACCCAGCAGACCAGACACACGGATGCCAAGAGGAGAGGCGGCAATTGACTCGTCTGTGGATTTTGGAATCGGGGAAGTTGGAGTGAGCCATGGAGTTGTGGCTCTGGTCCAAGCAGAGTTGGGCCCGATGCAGGTGTGGCCTCCAGTGGGACATCCTGGATGAGAGGACTGTTTGCTGCAGTGGGCTGAGAGAATTAGTGTGGGACTGGAATGTATGCATAATGCGTAGCTGGACTGCAAAGTTTACCCCTTTTTTAGTTTGTGTTGCCTTTGCCCTCTGTTCATTTTTTTATTGTAAACAAATTGCATGTTTTGACAGTTCATCGGTTCAGTGTACCCTTTGGCTACCACCTATTTTTGTGTTTTTTTAAAGCTGCTCTCCACCTGATTTAACTGAGGCGTGGGTCATTACAATCAGTGGCTTTGGGTGAGACCAATCACCTTCGCCCCATTGTATTAACAGACCTACTGAGGGCAGTGAGAACAGTGTAGGTGTTTCAGGATCAGATATGAATGCTGACAGAATCTGATCATTCCTGAAGCTCATCAGGAAGCACACACTTCACTTTTGTTCAGTGAGACATTTGTGCACCACTACAGTGGATTTAAAGGCAGACCATTGATTGAAGTTTAGACTTTCAGCTTTAATTCAGACAGACATTTTTACACAGAGGCCCAGAGGCTCAGAAGCAGTGATGTCAGTAACGCACTACTTAGTAACGCGTTACTCTAATCTGACTACTTTTTCTTGGTAATGAGAAATCTAATGCGTTACTATTTGCAGTCCAGTAATCAGATTAAAGTTACTTATTCAAGTCACTGTGTGTTACTATTTTCTCATTTTCCTCAGCACAAAGATATATTTTTGCTTTCTTCTTGCGTCGGTTAAGTCCCGTTTTCAGCATGAAGACAACAGCACAGCGACACAAATGTAAACAATGGAGGGAGGAGAGAGATGTGCGTTTTCTAGCTGAAATACAGGAACTATTGTTTGTGTCAGCTAAAGATTACAATATCAAGGTTAGTTGTGCACTCTGTGCTGGCGACAAAGTGCTTCAAAAACACTACGTGAAATATGAGGAAACATCTGGAGTCATGGTGCAGACAAACTTACAGAGCGAGTTGCAACAGGTTGAACGAAGCAGAGCTGCGGCTAATGCAGGAGCCTCCCAGCACCCAAACAACAAAAGCTGGACTTCAGTACAAACCAGTAAGCAGTGGCGGTTTCTGATATGGGTGACATGGGCAGCCGCCCAGGGCGGCTTTTCATCTAGGGATTTTTTTGCCAAAAAATCATTTCCTGTATTTAAACGGTTGTAAATGACTTGTTGACCTATAATCTGTGAAGCATATATCAAACATCTCTCTCATGAATGATATCAGGTCATTTCAAATGAGAAAACGCATTTCTATATATTCAGGTTTTTTCAAGGGAAAAACTGTCATTGACATTAAAAATGTGTTTTTAAACAGAAATCTGGCTCAAAAGGCTGCAGAAATCACAACAAATATAACATCACAGATCTATAAAGCTATTTGAAGTGGCAAAAAATGGTACAATAACACAGACTCCTAAAGATTGTTGAAAAACGGGTTATTTCTGCATTTTATATAAAAGCCCTTCATAAATCATGCTGACTGCACTCTATTTACCAATATAAGCAAAGACATTACACATAAAAACACACAGAAACATCAGGATCACTTTATGACGGACGATCACTTTTTGGCACAAGTAACTAATAAAGTCATTTGCAATTTAGTGTTTATTTACTTAGTAATTTACTGCGTTTTCGCTCATATCACTCGGGCGAACTACATATACGACAAACAGATGCTGTTGGACATTAATTTTTACTACTCAAATGTTGTTTTGGACCATCCATTCAACTTCGACGAGCTACCTCCGGAGTTGAGCAGAACACTGCGTACAAGCGAGCTGTTCGTCCCGACCGGAAGCGCTCAGCGCCGGCATAGAGACCGTAAACAAAGAAGGGGTAAGCGCGGAGGTTTGCGTGCTAAGCTAAGGCTAAATCCACACCGGCCGGCGCTTCCTACCATCTTCCTGGCCAATGTGCGGTCTCTGCCGAATAAGATGGACGAGCTAAAACACAGGAAAGGCTTATGGTCTGCAGCGTCATGATTTTTATGGAAACTTGGCTAAACAATGATGTTTCGAACAGCGTGGTGGAGCTGGAGGGGTACGCTTTCTTCAGAGCTGATAGAGTAGCAGCAGCATCGGGTAAGAGCCGCAGTGGTGGTGTTTGCATTTATGTAAACAAAACATAGTGCATGGACTCTGTCATAGTGAACACCTACTGCTCTGCTGACCTGGAATATCTAGTTATAAAGTGTAGACCCTTCTATCTTCCACGTGAGTTTTCCTGCATTATTGTTCCTACAGTTTATATTCCTCCGGATGCTAATTCTAACGTAGCTATGAAAGACCTTTGTAATGCTGTTGACAAACTTCAAACTTTGCACCCAGATGGAGCTTTTATTGTTGCTGGGGATTTTAATCATTGCAGTTTAAAATCTGGATTTCCAAAGTTTCATCAGAACGTCCACTGCACCACAAGGGGACTAAAAACTTTGGACCATGTTTACACTAATGTAGCTGATGCCTACAAAGCCACACCCCTCCCCCACCTGGGTCAGTCTGATCACCTGTCTTTGTTCCTGTTCCCCAAGTACACACCAGTCATCAGGCGTGTGAGATCCACCACGAGGACAGTTAAGATCTGGACGGAAGGCGCCGACTCAACTCTTCAGAATCAATTCCAGCACACAGACTGGAGCCGGTTTGCTGTCCAAGCCACTACGGATCACACTATCTGCATTGACTCCTACAGTAACTCTGTGCTGGACCATATTAACAGCTGTGTGGACAGTGTGACAACATACAGAAAAATAAAAATATTTCCCAACCAGAAGCCCTGGATGAATAGCGAGGTTCGCCTTCTGCTCAAAGCAAGGAATACAGCCTTCAAGTCTGGAGATCGAGCAGCCTACAACACTGCACGATCCAGTCTGAAGAAAGGCATCTCCAAGGCTAAACATAACTACAAACAACGGATTGAGAACCACTTCAACTCCTCCGACCCTCGGTGTATGTGGCAAGGGATCCAAACAATCACGGACTTTAAACTACTTAACTCCGCTCCCTGTGCCGACAGCGACTCACTCCCTGATGAGCTTAACAACTTCTACGCTCGCTTTCACCGGGGTAATAACATGGTTGCCTTCAAAACACTCTCTACCACGGATGTCTACTGCATGCTGAACAAGGTGAATGCTAGGAAAGCTGCTGGCCCCGATGGAGTACCTGGACGTTTGCTAAAAGCTTGTGCTAAGCAGCTTGCTGGGGTCTTCACTGACATTTTCAATCTGTCTCTGGCCCTGGCTGTGATTCCAATGAGGTTCAAGACAGCTACCATCGTGCCAGTACTAAAACATTCAACTGCTTCAGCACTGAACGATTGCTCTTACTCCTATCATCTCCAAGTGCTTTGAAAGACTGGTCTTCTCTCACTTGAAAGCCAGTCTACCCACTACATTAGATCAGCATCAATTTGCTTATCGTCACAACAGGTCAATAGAAGATGCTATCTCCACTGCACTTCACATTACACTGACCCACTTGGACTGTCATAACACCTATGTTAGAATGCCTTTCATTGACTTTAGTTCAGCATTTAATACAGTGATTCCATCCAAGCTGATTTTGAAGCTCAGTCAGCTTGGCATCAGCACGTCACTCTGTAACTGGATTCTGGACTTTCTAACTAAGGTGCCGTTTACACGAGACCGTTTTCATTTTGAAACAGTGTCGTTTTGATGCGTTTCGCCCTTCTGTTTACACGACAACAGAGTGAAAACGATGTGTTTCAGAAACGGGGTCCAGAGTGGAGCGTTTCAGAAACGCACCGGCTTGCGTTTTCGTGTAAACACTTGAAACCGGGGTGATTTGAAAACGCTCGACTCGCACATGCGCACTATGGTTGCGACGGCCAGTTTTTCGCGCACGCGCAAACTGATAAACAGTACTCGCGGATTCACGAGTGCTTCTTATGCTTTTCCTGTGTTTTTACCGTTTTGTAATTCAGCGTTGTGTGCAGCAGCGATCCAACCTCATCATCTGTCCACACAAAACCTCTCACATTGGCCGTTTTGTAAGTAATGAACAATTTGCCGCACTACCTACTGTGTCACTCCACGCATGCGCGTCTTGCGTAAACAAACTTTGCAAAGAGAAAACCAACGCCAACTTGTGGCCTGGCATGGGAACTACATCGTTTTCATCGTTTCACATGTCCTCGTGTAAACGCAGATCGTTTCTGAAACGCCATCGTGTAAACGAAAGGCTGAAACGCATCAAAACGACACCGTTTCCAGTGAAAACGGCTTCGTGTAAACGGCACCTAATAGACCCCAGTCTGTTAAGTTAGGTAACCTCCACTCAGCCTCCATCACCCTGAACACTGGCGTGCCACAAGGCTGTGTGCTGAGTCCCCTCTTATACTCCCTGTTCACCTACGACTGTGTTCCAACTCCATAATCAAGTTCGCGGACGACATCACGGTGATAGGCCTAATCAAAGACAACGATGAAACGGCCTACAGGGAGGAGGTTCAGCATCTGGCTGCATGGTGTGAGGACAACAACCTGGAGCTTAACACAGGGAAAACGAAAGAGATTATTGTGGACTTTAGAAGAACAGCAAGTCAGGCACACACCCCCATGTGCGTCAATGGTGCTGTGGTAGAGCGGGTGCCCAGCTTCAAATTCCTCGGCGTCCACATCTCTGAAGATCTCTCTTGGTCCCTCAACTCATCAGTCCTGGTCAGAAAGGCACAACAGCGCCTTTATTTTCTACGGAGACTCAAAAAAGCCTACTTGTGTCCCAGAATACTCCTGAACTTTTATCGCTGTACCATTGAGAGCACTCTTACAAACTGCATCTCTGTGTGGTACGGCAATTGCTCCGCAGCTGACCGGAAAGCTCTTCAGCGGGTGGTTAAAACCACCCAACGGACCACCGGCACTCAGTTACCCACCATACAGGACATTTACAATAAACGGTGCGTGGGCAAAGCGAGGAACATTATCAAGGATGTCTCTCATCCCAACCATGGACTTTTCACCCTACTTCCGTCTGGCAGGCGTTACAGGGGCCTCCGCTCTCGTACCAGCAGGCTCAGGAAGAGCTTTTTTCCTGAGGCTGTAACCCTGCTAAACTCCAGCACACCATTGTAAAAATATCACTGCACTTTGTACCACATTTAACTCTGTACTTTTTACAAATGTTTCATTTTGACTGTAAAAATTTGCAAATACTGAATCAGTACAATCAGTATTTGCAAATTTGCACATGGCACTATTGCACTACTTATACAGCACAACAATAATGCACATACTGTATATACTTGCCATACTTATATACTTCACCTTATTTATTCTCATTCATTACCCATTCATGTAGCTATTTTAGTCATTTATTTCTCTGTAAATACATGTTAGTCTATTTTGTATAATAAACATTATCTGTTTAATAGTCTTAATATTCTTATATGTCTCCTTATTTCACCTATCTGGTCACTTCTGCATTTTAACTGTGTATTATATGTATATAATCCCTATCTTGCACTTCTGGTTAGATGCTACTGCATTTCGTTGGCTCTGTATTTGTTTACTCTGCACAATGACAATAAAGTTGAATCAGAATCAGAAATAACTTGTAATCTAACTTAGTTCATTCTATAATTAAGTAATCAGTAAAGTAACTAAGTTACTTTTTAAAGGAGTAATCAGATTACTTTTTCAAGGTAACTATACCATCACTGCTCAGAAGTAACTGGACAGACTAAGATGATTGTAAAAAAAGGATTGTTTCTAACACCTGGATGAAAATCCTCTGCAGTCAGTGACTGCCTGAAGAACCATGTTCATCACCACATGCTGTGTTCCCTCCTGGAGATGCTCTGCAGGTCTTTACTGCAGCACCTTCAGCTGCTGCGTGTTTGTGGGTCTTCAGTTTGGTATTTCATAACTGTAAAGCTGCTGCTGGGCTGAGACCAGGCGACTGACTGTAAGAACATCCTGTTTCTGTGCCTTGACAACCTCTTGGGCTGCTTTGGCTCATTATCGTCGGCTCTGTGAAGCTCTGCCTGAAGCTCTGCCTGAAGCTGAGCGGAGAGTTCAGCCCTGAACACTCACAGTTCATCCTGCTGCTCCTATCAGCAGTCACAGCATCAATGAGCAGCAGTGAGCCGGCTCCACTGCAGCCGTCATGCTGCCTCCTCCATGTTAGACTGATGATGTGGTATGCTTCAGATCATCAGCTGTTTCTCTCCTCCAAACTCTTCATCTTTCCGCTTCATCTTGGTGACAGCCTGAGACTTGAATAAAGCTAAGCTCACATATCACAGTTTAGATCCTGCTGATCGCTCGGTCATCACAGCATACCAACAATGATCTCCACCTACAGCTGCTGTACCTGGTGCAAACAGCAGCCCAACAAACACACACACAGACACACACTCAGAGGATCTTTTCTAGGTTGGGGCAACCCTGTTGTCATAGTAAAGGCAACCTTTACAATCAGTTGAGCGATATTTGACCAATTCAATGCTGCATTAACTGTGCTCTTTACATGAACACAATGTTTGTGAAACCTTTATTAAATAGAGATTAAAATAAACATTTTTTAAAAATATTTTTAACATCAAACAGACAAGTGTGAACCATCTGTGCAGCTGAGTCCTGCCTGCGTCTGCGCAGTCTCACTGAAAGCCTCCGACTGCTGGGAAATAAAACACTAAGCAGCCAAACAGCTGCTCAGTGTTTGGCCCGTTTATCTCAGACTGAAGTCCATCAAACACTCTACACTCTGACTTCTCTGGCCGTGCTGGTGATAAACGTGCATGTGCGTGAAGATCAAAGACTTTTTAGATTCAGGGCACAGCCTCACAGTCTCACAGCCTCACAGTCTCACAGCCGCACAGTCTCACAGCCTCACAGCCTCACAGCCTCAGTCTCACAGTCTCACAGTCTCACAGCCTCACAGTCTCACAGTCTCACAGTCTCAGTCTCACAGTCTCACAGTCTCACAGCCTCACAGTCTCACAGCCGCACAGTCTCACAGCCTCACAGTCTCACAGCCTCACAGTCTCACAGTCTCACAGCCTCACAGTCTCAGTCTCACAGTCTCACAGTCTCACAGCCTCACAGTCTCACAGTCTCAGTCTCACAGTCTCACAGTCTCACAGCCTCACAGTCTCACAGCCGCACAGTCTCACAGCCTCACAGTCTCACAGCCTCACAGTCTCACAGCCTCACAGTCTCAGTCTCACGGCCTCACAGCCTCACAGTCTCACGGCCTCACAGTCTCACGGCCTCACAGTCTCACGGCCTCACAGTCTCACAGCCTCACAGTCTCAGTCTCACGGCCTCACAGCCTCACAGTCTCACGGCCTCACAGTCTCACGGCCTCACAGTCTCACAGCCTCACAGTCTCAGTCTCACGGCCTCACAGTCTCACAGCTGCACAGTCTCACAGCCTCACAGTCTCACAGCTGCACAGTCTCACAGCCTCACAGCCTCACAGTCTCACAGCCGCACAGTCTCACAGCCTCACAGTCTCACAGCCTCACAGTCTCACAGCCTCACAGCCTCACAGTCTCACAGCCGCACAGTCTCACAGCCTCACAGCCTCACAGTCTCACAGCCGCACAGTCTCACAGCCTCACAGTCTCACAGTCTCACAGTCTCACAGCCGCACAGTCTCACAGCCTCACAGTCTCACAGCCTCACAGCCTCACAGCCTCACAGTCTCACAGCCTCACAGTCTCAGTCTCACGGCCTCACGGCCTCACAGCCTCACAGTCTCACGGCCTCACAGCCTCACAGTCTCACAGTCTCACAGCTGCACAGTCTCACAGCCTCACAGTCTCACAGCCGCACAGTCTCACAGCCTCACAGCCTCACAGTCTCACAGCCTCACAGCCTCACAGTCTCACAGCCTCACAGTCTCAGTCTCACGGCCTCACGGCCTCACAGCCTCACAGTCTCACGGCCTCACAGCCTCACAGGCTCACAGTCTCACAGCCTCACAGCCTCACAGTCTCACAGCCGCACAGTCTCACAGCCTCACAGTCTCACAGCCTCACAGTCTCACAGCCTCACAGTCTCAGTCTCACGGCCTCACAGCCTCACAGTCTCACAGCCTCACAGTCTCAGTCTCACAGTCTCACAGCCTCACAGTCTCACAGTCTCACAGCTGCACAGTCTCACAGCCTCACAGTCTCACAGCCGCACAGTCTCACAGCCTCACAGTCTCACAGCCTCACAGTCTCAGTCTCACGGCCTCACGGCCTCACAGCCTCACAGTCTCACGGCCTCACAGCCTCACAGTCTCACAGTCTCACAGCTGCACAGTCTCACGGCCTCACAGCCTCACAGTCTCACAGCCTCACAGTCTCACAGCCGCACAGTCTCACGGCCTCACAGTTTCAGTCTCACAGCCGCACAGTCTCACAGCTGCAGAGTCTCAGAGTCTCACACTCTCACGGCCTCACAGTTTCACAATCTCACAGCCTCACAGTTTCAGTCTCACAGCCGCACAGTTTCACAGTCTCACAGCCTCACAGTTTCAGTCTCACAGTCTCACAGTCTCACAGCCGCACAGTCTCACGGCCTCACAGTTTCAGTCTCACAGCCGCACAGTCTCACAGCCGCACAGTCTCACAGTCTCACAGCCGCACAGTCTCACAGAACATTTCCAGCTTCCTCTGATTTTTCCCATCGAAAAGCATAAATACACAAATAAAGACAGTTGCAACACACAAACTCCACCGCCATCAAGTGTTTGGGTGGAGAAAGCACACAGGCATCAATGCCACAGCGCTGTCGGCCCCTGGAGCAGACTACGTCGTATCACGACTGCAGAAAGCACCAGAAGTGCCCACAGCAGCACCCAGGAGTGCTTCGAAGCTGAGAGTCGGGCCTCTGGGACAAGTCTGTAGTTTGAGATTAAGCTGATGTCACCTCCTGAATTCCACCTTTGCCACAGGGGAGAGGCTGAAAGGATGGTGGCGGCTTAAGAGCACACCTTAAAATGAGACTCATTACCCTCCCCTCCCTGCACCGCTACATCCTGTCAGCTCCCCCACCCACCCAGCACCACCTGAAAGGTGGACAAACTTTACTGATCCCAGATGGGGGAACAAAATGTCCACGCACCGTTTTCTAAATGAGGAACATCGTTCATCAGTCTGCCGGTTATGAAATCGTTTCTCAGCCGTGGTTATCCAGGTAAGATATCACTTCCTGAAACACTCACCTCAGCACGGTCTCCGTGGAGAGCAGCACCTGAAGCCCAGGCGCTCAGAAAGGACCTGAAAACACTGAAGTCGGACTGCAGCCTCATCTGGCTCCTCAGTTATGACACTGTCACGTGGGCTAAAACCACAGACTCCTGTAGGTTACAGGAAGGGTGCTGTGACCCAAATATCAGGACACACCTGACATCAGGTCGATCCAGGCCAGACCTGCAGCTGTGCTGCGGTGTCGCACAGATGTGCACAGATGTGTGTGATGTGTTAGGAACACCACAAACCGACATTTCCGCCTCGGTGAATACAGCTGTGTACCCGCTGCATTCAAACATGCTGTTGTGCAGCCTATTATTAAAAAGAAAACTCTGGAGACCAATGTTCTTTCTAATTACAGGCCAATTTCTAAACTATGTCCAAAGTATTAGAAAAGGTTGTTCTTAATCAACTTCAAACCTTTTTAATTATGACTGGTGTCTGTGAAGAGTTTCAGGCTGGTTTAGAACCCATCACAGCACTGAGACAGCACTTTTAAGAGTTTTTAATGATCTTCTTTTAACTGTTGACTCAGGTTGTTCTGCTGTTTTGGTTCTTTTAGACTTGATGCTGCCTTTGACACCATTGATCACAGCACACTCTTGTCTAGACTCGAACACATTGTGGGTCTTAAAGGCATAGTCTTGTCGTGGTTTAAGTTTTATTTGAGTGAGAGGTCTTTTTCTGTAGCCCTGGGGGAATACTACTCTTCCTCAGCACCTATTTGTTGTGGTGTACCTCAGGGGTCCATTTTGGGTCCAGTCTTGTTTCATTGTATATGCTGCCTTTGGGATGGATTTTTAGGAAGTATAATATTCCTTTTCATTGTTATCCTGACAATATCCAAATTTATTTCCCTATCAAAGTGGATGTTTCCGTCCCACTGCAGCCTCTGTTTAACTGTTCATGATGTCAAAGACTGTCTAACTCAGAATTTTCTTACTTTAAATGAAAACAAGACAGAATCTATTGTGTTTGGAAGTCGTATCCTTGTGGATAAGTTAGCTGATATCCTTGGTCCTTTTGCTTCTTTCTGCTCCTCGAGTGTTAGAAACCTTGAGAGTGTTTTTTGATAGTTCCTTTAAATGTGAGAACCAAGTGAACACAGTTGTAAAGAGCAGTTTTTATCAGTTATGGCTAATTGCAAAGCAAAATCCTACCTTCCTCCAAAGGACCTTGAAAACCTTATTCATGATTTCATCAGCTGTAGATTGGACTACTGTAATTCTGTCTATTCAGGTCTGGAACGATCATCTCTCCATCGTTTGCAGGTAGTCCAAAATGCTGCTGCACATCTTTTAACAGATACTAGAAAGCATGAACACATCACTCCAGTTTTAGCAGGTTTACACTGGCTCCCTGTCCAATCTCGTATTGATTTTAAGATTCTTTTACTTACTTTTAAAGTCTTAAATGGAACGGCACCCAGCTATTTAGCAGCTCAAACTACATAACCCTAAAATAGCGCTGAGATCAGCCAGATGCTCTTAGTGCAACCGAGGTCTCGTTTTAGGCATAGAGAGGATCAGGGTTTTGCACATTCATACTGCAGAGCCTGTTCAGTCATTTGAATCCTCTCTAAAAACTCACCTTTTTACTTTGGCTTTTAATTCACGTTCAGTTTGAGTCCCATCAGGTTTTATGTTGTGGTGTTTCATGTTTTTAGCTTGTCATTAGTCGGGTCATTCTCTGAATTCGGTGCACTTTGGGTTCTCAGGTTACTGAAAAATAAACCTCAAAAAATAGTGTTTCTGAACATTGCAACTACTAAAGAACTATGTGAACCTCTGAACAGTGGCGGTTTCTGATATGGGCGACATGGGCAGCCGCCCAGGGCGGCTTTTTATCTAGGGCGGCATGACCGCCCCCCTCCCCCCAACACATTGCGATCGCCACAGCAGCGCCTACCTCACTACTCCACTTGTGGGGTAATGGGCGCCCTCTGCCTGCTGTGTGGTGCATGTAGCTTCCTGCAATGGTCAGACAGGTTGTAACAGAAGGAAAGGGGCAGGCGGGGGATTCTCGCCTCTCGGTTGCTGAGCCTAGAATTATGGAACCCTGCAAAGGACACAAAAAAAAACAAAAAACATGACAGGGAAAAAAAAAAAAGAGGCAAGTTTGCGAGATCTCACAAAACTTTTTAATAATAGTACATACACTTCCGCGTTAATCTTGATATGGCAGTGTCAGTGAGGATGAAAGGTTTGGCGAGAGACTGCCAGCAAAAGTCGCCTTTAATTTATAATTCAGCGGTTCCTGTTGGCTGTAACCAGGCCAAAACTGTACAGGCATGAACAGAGGTGGGCTGTCACTGCTTCACTTGATCGCTACACACACAGCGCTGCCCCACCCCCTTCTCCCCTCAGCCGGGGGTGCGAGTCGAGTGAAGCAGTGATGGCGTGAGAGCGAGACAGTCAGCCGGGTTCATTCATTCATGCCTGTACAGTTTTGGCCTGGTTACAGCCAACAGGAACCGCTGAATTATATGCTCGCCCAGGGCGCCAAACAGGCTAGGACCGCCACTGCCTCTGAGAAAATATGTTTTCCCACCTTACAAATGAAATCCCAAAAATTATTAGTTATTTCTTTGTTCCTTAGGTTGTTTTAAATTCCACCCCATAACGGGACAGTTTTATTCTTGTATGAGTATGACTCTAAAACATAATCAAACTAATTCTTCCAGTTCCTTTGTCATCAACTGTCCCTTGTGTAAACTAACTTATTGTAAGTATATTTTATTTGATTCTAAATAATAATAATTTGACTGTCAAGTAGAATATGGCAACTTAATGTACAAGCAGTCTTCATAAATCATGAAAATACACTTTAGCATAAACATTAGATCAGGCTTTTTTATGTTTTCTACTTGTCCTCTAAACTTTGCATACAGTTAAACAAACATTAGTCTAATATTTGTTATTACTATCAAAAAATGTATAACAACGTATCAAGTAACGGGGTTGAACACACTGTAACGGGGTTGAACACACTGTAACGGGGTTGAATAAATGACATTTAATCAAGATGAAATTGACTTTAATTCATTAAAACAAACAAGAGGAAAGAAACATAACAGTAGATATATAATATTTAACATTGTTTTAAAATAACATCACATATAGATTGAACAGATCTGTCTTGTGAGAAGAAAAAAAATGAAGGACAGCAAAGACTAAATGCTGTATACAAAATCTGTTTCACTGTAATCAGTTTAACAGTGTAACGACATCACAACACAGTTACACTCTTAACTATCAATGTTAATATTAAAATAATTTTATATGTGCTTGAATCTGCCATCTGTGCTATCTGCAGTAAAAAAAAAAGTGCATTGTTGTCAGCTCTTAAAAATGGCAATTGAGAATTAACTAAACTCTGAACTGAAAATCGGTACTTGGATAAATTTTGAAAGTTGTCAGTTTGATTTAAATTCTAAGCTAAATTGATAGAACTGTTCACACAGATTACAGAACAGTTTAGTTTTTGAAAATCGGACCAGGGGTTCATGTTCTAGAGGGATTTGAATCCAGCAAATTTGGGGGCAAGTCGTTAATTCATTTTAATGGTAAAACAATGAAAAATCTGATTTTATTCTGTGACTTTGAAATAAAATGTAGTACATCTTCAAATAGGCTTTCAGTCACTTTCTTAGCAATTGCACAGGTACCTATTCGATTTGGGATTACATTTGCATTATGCCTGTGGCATTGGCACTTAATCTTGACCTTTAACCTTCAAGGTCACGCGGTCATGTGAAAATTTAGTCATGTCTGAAATATAGCAAGTAGTATATCAAAATGAAGGGAATTTGACAAAGATTATGAATCTGCAAAGGAAAAAGGCTGATGGGGCCATATTAGCCAGCAATTACTTGTAAAACTTCCTCCTAGTACAAGTCAAAACTTGATTCCCATAATTATCAATAAGAACATGAAAATCCACCTTTCTCTCTGCATTTGATTTAGCCATCTGATAGCCGCAATCTGAAAATAATCATGAAATAACAGTTAGAGAAAAGGGGCTGCCTGACTTAAGAACAGTCCAACCCTCAACCCCTTAACAATGATTCAACCCCGTAACAGTGGAGTTTGTTATGTGGTTGAATGTTACGGGGTTGAAGATTTTAGCTAAATATAGCCATAGGTCCACATTAGATAGGGTATGAAGCAGCATATGGCATGAGGAAAACAAGAAATTAATATATTTTTCTAAGACAACTCTTTGCTTTTTCCCAAAAAATAATTAAAATCATTTATGCATGTAACAGTGTTGAAAGGTTGAGCTTGACGATGTTAGTCTGTGGATAAAAACAATGAAATATAGGTAAGAAAGTATGCCAACACTTACCAGTCTTTACAGTGTGAGCGGGAAAAGACTTGAGTGATGTCACTTCCTGGGTGCTGAGGAAGTTGAGCTGAACCATTATTTTTAAAAAGGGGGGAAATGGTATGCTGTTACGGGGTTGAACAAAACTGGGGAACATGATTAAAAAGTACTATTTTATAAATAAGTCATATATATATATTTTTTTTTAGGTTAAAGAATACCGGCAAATTTTTATATTAGTAGAAATAACTTGCAGTTAGTGGCTATTTTTATTTGTTTTATATTCAGTGAAAGAATAATGTTGATCAGTGGTGACATGCTCATTTGGCTGACCTCTATATCTCGACAATCCATAAAAATTTTTAAAACACATTTTTAAAAAAAATATTTGTGTGTTATATTGTAAAGACACATGGATATTTCCATTTCTTGTTTTTAAAGAAATATTGTTGTTTATATGAAAATCTTTGAGGTAAACCTGGGAGACGCAAAGTGCACCGAATTCAGAGAATGACCCAGTCATATTTATTGTATTGTATTTATTATATTTGTTTGTTTTTATGTCTTATGTTGAGCTCTATTTATTTTATTGTCTTATAGATTCCGTTTTGCTTATGCTGCAGTAAACCTGTGAAGCACTTTAGTCAACTCTGTTGCTTTTAAGTGTACTATATAAATAAAATTGACAGTGTTTAAAGAAAAACACGATAAAACTGCTTCTGTCAGTTTAACTGCCGCTGCCCCGCCCACCAGCTTCTGTCGGCGCCCGTCTGAAACACTCCCTCAGTAAAACATTCAAGACAAACCAGCTGCAAACATCTGTACGACAGCCACAGATGCTCCAGTTTCATGTTTTTCTGCAGCTTTTATTTTGTAAAGCAACAGCAGCAGAAAACAAACACTTCTTTAAATGGAGACAGGAAGTGGCTGCATCCTGCAATCCTTTTTGGACCGGGCCATCATGTGACCTCAGCTCACAGAGAGAGAAGGGGCGTGGCTCCTCCAAGCTCCTGTACCTTCACAGAGACTCCACACAGAAAGGTGAGCTTCGTTCAAGGTATTTAATGAGACACAGGTGAACCTGAGGAGCAGCTGACCATCAGCTGACCACTCACATGTACAAAACTAATGAAAATATCTACATTCACAAACACCAACCTGTCCACGAGGCCCCGCCCACCGCCCGCTTCCGGGCTCTGGAGGCAGGGCAGAAACACCGGCGGGCTAGGTTCTTTCAAAATAAAATTAAAGAACACCAGTACAGTTCCTTTGTCGTCCTTTGAGTAGACTCCCATGAGAGTCCCATGATGCTTTGCAGCAGTCAGTCCATTCATTCAGAGCAGTGACGAAGAACTGCCCCTGCTGTGGGGGTGGGGGGTGGGGGGGTGTCAGGGAAATCCCGTACAGAGAGAGAGAGAGAAACAGGTCATCATAAGAGCAGCATGTGACATCAGCACCCAATAATCAATAACCAATAACGCTGCGTACCTGTGCGTCTACAGTTTGAGCTCATTGGCGATCTTGGAGGCGATGTTCTTGAAGGCGATGGATGTTCCTGAAATCCTTTTGAAGCGGACTCCGTTGAGGGAGAGCCGGGGCAGCTTGCACACCTCCATCTCCCATTGGACGAGGCTGTCGGCATGGCCGTCTCCGTGGACGCAGAGCAACAGGAAGTGCTCGCGCTGCTCATAGTCGCAGCTGTTGGCATCGAGGACCTTCCTGATCTCACGCATCATCTCGAGAGGCTCCATGGATGACGTGGTCTTCATGCTCCACGTGAACCTCAGCGAGCGAGGCTTCGAGTCCTTCAGGTGAGGAGCGGCGGGAGAACCAGGCTCCTCCTTCAGCTCCGATGACACGTTACGGCTGCAGACAGACAGACGGACAGCGTCAGGGGGAATCCCGCCTCTCTGCTGCAGCTCATTTATCATCGGTTCATTGTGTCAGCTGACAAACACACTGCTCTCTGATTGGACAGCCTCTGTGTTTATCATCAACCCTCCAAACACAACAAAGAGAATTATGACAACCAGAAACACCTGTCTGACTCACCTGGACCCTTCAGCTCTGCCGTTCCTCTCAACCTCTGAGCGGCCTCTGCCGCAGGAAACACGGAAGGGAGAGAGAAAGGATGGAAGGGAGGGAGGGAGGAAAGGGAAGAAAGAGGGAGGAGGAGAAGCGGAGTTAGCTGCAGCAGAGGAAGAAAACACTGGTGTCTCTGACAGGGTTCAGACCTGGTTCCGTTTAAACTCAGCTGTGAGGCAGGTTGTGAAGGTTATTCCGCCCCCTATCTGTACAGCAGACTGTTGCAGCCACTCTCTAAAAACAGCTCCTGGCTCGCTGTGACATACCTGCGTGTGAATTTGGAGGTGAGCTTGGAGAACAGGTTGGTGGAACCTCTGGCCCGTGATTGGGCGAGTGGCGCAGCATCATGTGACAAGGTGGGGGAAGCAGGGGGGCCGTTGTAAGTGGCGGTGCGTCTCTCTCGGAGCTGACCGCCGTGGAATGTGCTGCGACTCGCCGTGCCCCGAGGAAACCGCAGCCGATCGGGAGGGGTCGCGCCGCTGCGGACGCTGTGAGTGGAAGCTCCGCCCCCTGACCGCTGGGTGGGTGTGGTCACTGAGCTGTGAGGAGGGCAGCAGAGGCTGTTAGAGACGAAGTGCATGAATCAGCGATCGCGACTCACCTGAGCGACTGTACCTGCTGTCTCTGCCGTTGAGGACTGCAGCGTGGCGTTCTGTGGAGCTGCACACATACGTGTTCCTCCTCGTCATGCTGGACGACCCGCCCTGCCACACAGAACCAATCAGGAAATACGAAGAACAACAAGAACATGCCAGAAACAGTCGCTGTGTTCCCATTCAGTGTCTCAGATAATAATCAATAAATAATCAGTACCCAGTAAGTAATAATCAATAACTGAGACCCAAGCAGGCAGACAGCAGGGCCTAGCTTAAAAAAAAAACACTGCACAAACTGATCTACAGGCGGCGCTGCTGCTTCACACCTGCATCCACCCTTCTCTACCTTCCACCCAGGTGCACTCACAGGGGGCGTGGCTGAAGTCTTCCTCCTTTCAGGGATGTTGGCCAAGTTGGGGTTGTTGGTGCTCCCCAGCAGAGGACTCCCCGCCTCCACAGGACTGGACTTCCTGTTCTGACCTCCTCCTTCCGGGTTCGCCTCGCCCTCTGCTGACGCGGTGGCCTGACTCCTAGTGGGAGGAGCCACGGAGACAGGACACACTAAAGAGGAGAGGAGGGGTTAGCGTGGCTTGGGTCGGAGCTTGGTTCTGGTCCAGGTGAGGGTGGGGGTGGGGGTGTGTACCTTGGTCGCTGTATCTCCTCTGTTTGGAGGAGGTGGAGCGCAGGGGGGCGAGATGAGCCGGAGACTGGCTGCTGCTGGACGGCCGGGCTTTGAGCAGGGAGGAGTCGCTCGCCTCCGCCTGCAACACAAATGCAGTTGCACCTGTGTTACACCTGCTACACCTGCCGACTTCACCTGCTGTCACCGTGGTAACCTCTCACCTCAGTGGCCTTGCGTCCCAGCAGCAGGTAGGTGGCTGTGATGTCATCATACTTCATCTTGGAGAGCGAATCATTGATCGCCTCTCTGGAGTAACCCATCCCCACCATCAGGTCTGACAGATCAATATACTGATCAATACTGTGATCAATACACACAGTCAGAGTGTATGTGTGTGCGTGTGTGTGTGTGTACCGATCCTCTGTTGGTCTCTGATGTCCAGCTCCGGCTCGATGAAGGGCTTCAGCTCCTCTTCGTCAGAGCTGCTGTTGATCCATCGATCCTTCATGATTTGCTGAAGAAGAAACATCCACACAACATTCAGGTGACCTTCAGGTGAAAACAATAAGCCCAGCTGTACAGCTGCTGTACTGATGGTCAGTTGGTTCAGCATTGATGACATATTGATGATGTATTGCTGCAGTAATTGATTATGTATTGAAGGGTCAGTATTTATAAACTGTATTACTGCTGTATTGATTATTTATTACTTTTCAAAATGACAGGCACTGCAGCGACTGTTCCTTCAGTCAGAAATTTGTGCCTTTATTTTGGTAGGATTTCAGAAGTGTAACTTTATCTCTTCAAAATAGAACTTTGTTTCAGAGTCGGACTCGAGGGCGGCCGAGTGAGGCAGGAAGGTCAGAGGTCACACTAGCAGTCAAGGAGCCTGAGCAGGAGCAAAGTGACCGCACACACTGTCCATTATGGATAAAATCAGTGTGTAAACTAGAGCTCTGAGGCTTTTTCATCACCATATGTCGAGAAGAGGAAATGTACATCATTCTGAATATGTTGCAATGACCCACTGACACAGTCTGTGCCCACAGCCACAAACACCGGTGACATTAAAACACTAATTAGGCACACAGACCACAGGGAGCAGCCCCCACAGCTGAAAGCATCCATGCTCGATGTTCATGCGATCATATCTACGGCGTGACACGGATCCGGATATACAGTGGTCCCAGTTACAGGCTCTTCCAGTCCATCACAGAGCCAAATGAGACGGATGCCTCTGATGAGCCGAGACCTCAGCGGGCTCGTGGGTGAGCTCACATAATTACAGACTTCAGGTGCGGTCATGTGGCCCCAGCTCAGGCTCCTCAAAGGCCGGGACGTCCACCTCTGACCTTTCACCTTCCTCGACTGTGAGGAGTTATTTCAGTGTTCAGACCTGCTTCCTCCATCTGTTTATGAAATTAAAGACATTTTTACGTGCAAATAAAAACAGTATCATCACATCCTCAATTAAAAAACAGACAATTAGCTGCAACACGTTTCTGTCTTTCAACACCAGAACGCTGCTTTAATGATTCCTGATGGAGTGCTTTACCTCTGGGTGCAGGTGATGAGGAGATAAGCTGGCAGTGTGTATGAATGCAGCAGCCCTAGGCTCAGTGATGCTGCGTACTATGTTTGTGTCATGTATACTGGCAAAGTCGCACAAAGCTTATGAACATCGAACTCGAGCAGTCACGAGCGCACTCCGGCAGACTCACAACATCCTACTGGATGTAGGCAGACTGCTGGCTTACTTGTGGTTCCTAGGATACTTAAGAGTAGAATGGGAGGCAGAGCCTTCAGCTTTCAGGCCCCTCTTCTGTGGAACCAGCTCCCAGTTTGGATTCAGGAGACAGACACCCTCTCTATTTTTAAGATTAGGCTTAAAACTTTCCTTTATGATCAAGCTTATAGTTAGGGCTGGATCAGGTGACCCTGAACCCTCCTATTGTCACCAAGTGCTTGTTCATAGGCGGTTGTTTGGACTGTTTGTTTTCTCTGTATTATTGTAGGGTCTTTTCTTTACAGTATGACAGGGATGTCAAACAGCTGTGCTAGCCCAGCTAAGGAAACAACCATTCAAGCAACCGGTACCAACATCTTTCTGGCAAACCCCCGATCCATCGTCCACACGGCTGGAGCTGCTGCTGGAAACCGACCGCTTCATTCAGAACTGCTGCGTGTTAATGGTCACAGAGACGTGGCTACATCACTTC
Organism: Archocentrus centrarchus; assembly: GCF_007364275.1. NCBI lineage: Eukaryota > Metazoa > Chordata > Actinopteri > Cichliformes > Cichlidae > Archocentrus > Archocentrus centrarchus. The sequence goes on along the minus strand of NC_044369.1, from coordinate 35,111,063 downwards.
ATCCTGGATGCTACAGTGTAGCTAGCGGGCCGTACCATCCTTGGGTAAGAACAGAGGCGATGGGCTGTGTAACAGATAATAGGACCACAGACACCCACTGTTCCCCTGACACTCGTCTGCAGACCCTTTTTTCTACCAAGGGAGCTAACCATAGTGACCATCACAGCAGTGCACCGAATGCTAACCCTCTCCTTTATGATGCTGTCAACAGACGACAGCAAGCCCAGCCTGATGGAGCTCAGATAACTGCTGGTGACCTCAGTCAGACATGTTTAAAGACAGTCCACCCCAAATTTGTACATTATGTAACACACTGGGGCGAGTTTATTCTAACTTGAAGCACAGAGTCCAGAAACCACAATCAGTCCTACAGAGAGCGTGCAGCAATGCCGCTCTGATAACTCTCATGCGGTGTGGAAGGGGTTAAAACATCTAACCAACCACAACAGTCCTGTGACCACCAGCCCAGAGACCTCACTGTGGAGGAAATAAAGAATTCCATTGTCTCCTTCAGGAACAGGCAGTGAGCCGTGTTCAGGACTGTGAACATGAAGAAAGCTGCTGGGCCTGATGGAGCCCGTGCTCACCGGCTCTCAGCAGTCTTCACTTAGATCTTCAGCCTTCCCGACACACGTCACATTCCCACCACGCCTCAAGTCAGCCACTGGAATCCCCATCACAAAAACTCACATCCACAGTCTGAGTGAGTACGCGGCAGTAGTGCTCCTGTCACAACATGCCAAAGCCCGCCTTCCTCCTGGCTTTGCACAGAGGGGAAACAGATCCACTGCTGATGCCCTCCATACCACTCTAAGCCACTTAGAGCTCTCAGGGACGTCAGCCACTCCACTCAGTCTCTGTGGTACAGCAGCCCAACACGGTGCAGAGGGCAGTACGGACAGCAGGAAAAATCACTGACCGCCTTCTTCCCTCGCCTGATGACATCACCGGCTCTTGCCTTTCCAGAGAGAAGAGGCTCATCAGCCCCTCTGGAAGAAGATGCAGGAGCAGCAGACTGAAAAACAGCTTCTTCCCATGGGCCATCAGGCTACTCAAAACCCACAATACACCTGAAGCAGTCACTGAACACTGCTGATCCCAGTGCAGTATCGACCTGCACTGCAAAGCACAACAGTCAAAATACCTGTATTATAGCCATCTATTCCACTTCCTACCTATGCTACTGTTAAAGGGTTATTACCTATTTATTTATCGTTTTTATTTAGCACAGTGGTTAGCTCTGCTGCCTCACAGCTGGAAGGCCCTGGGTTCGACTCCACCATCTGGCCGGGCCTTTCTGCATGGAGTTTGTTCTCCCCGTGTCTGCGTGGGTTCTCTGGCTTCCTCCCACAGTCCACAGACATACAGTCAGTGGGGTTAGGTTACCTGGTGAATCTAAACTGCCCACAGGTGTGAGTGGTTGTCTGTCTCTCTGTGTTAGCCCTGCGACAGGCTGGAGACCTGTACAGGTGTACCCTGTGACAGCTGAGGTAGTGGAAGAAAATATTCTTCTTCATTACTCTTTTATTCTAATAGTATGACTGTTTATGCTTGTATGCACCAAATTCAGCAGTGCTCCCAATCTCATTGTCTGTCTGTGCTTACAGTGACAATAAAGTTTATCGCGTGCAGACTTTACCTCCAGCGTTCCTCTCTTGCCCGGGTTCAGCACCAGGAAGCGTTTCAGCAGGTTCTCGCAGTCTGTCGACATGTAGAAGGGGATTCGATATTTCCCTCGCAGCACACGCTCCCTCAGCTCCTGCACACACACACACACACACACACACACACACACACACACACACACACACACACACACACACACACACACACACACACACACACACACACACACACACACACATCACCAACATGACCTGGTGCTGCAGGACATCTTCAACCCTCCCTGCTCCTCACCTTCAGGTTCTGCCCGTCAAACGGCAGAGAACCACTGACCAGAGTGTAAAGAATCACCCCGAGACTCCACACGTCCACCTCCGGACCGTCATACTTCTTACCCTGAAACAAACACATGCACAATATACATCACAAATACACACACTCTGTACTCTGCAGCTTCACAGTAAGCCACGCATACGCCACGGACACCTGCGTGTATACCTGGAAGAGTTCAGGTGCAGCGTATGGAGGAGACCCACAGAAGGTGTCCAGTTTTCCTCCCACAGTGAACTCGTTGCTGAATCCAAAGTCTGCGATCTTTATGTTCATGTCGGCGTCCAGGAGAAGGTTCTCCGCCTGCAGGAGGAGAAGGAACGCCTCATTAGGAACATGTGCACACCTGTTTTTGCCTACAATCAGAGAGGGACATGTGACGTAAACCCACTGCAGACAGATTTGTTTCTCTAAAACATGTTAAGAACTCCTCGATGCTCCGACACACGCAGCATGCTGAATGTTCAGCCTGTGTGTGTGTGTGTGTGTGTGTGTGTGTGTGTGTGAGAGAGGAACTGATATCTGGTCAGTTCAGAGGCCTCCACTCGCTCATAAAGCCTACCTTAGTTTCTCCTTGGTCCCTGCTGCTAACTCTAATGGAGCTACTACAGCTTACTGTGAGAGGACAAACAGAAGCGAGTGAGTGCCCCCTACTCTAACTACATGTTGTAGTAATACAAGTGCACTATAACAACAACGAGACAATTTTAACAGCAGCTTTACAGAAATAATCTGGGGCTTTTCTGTGAAACTACAGACTGTATATGAAAGATGGAAACAACTGCCGTAAGATCCGTGTCAGTGCGCTGACCTTGGACGAGAGGTCATCACACTGAACTATATTATCATAAAAACCAGCAGTGAAATGAATAAAGCCTGCAGTGGGACAAAGAGACGCTCTGGAATCAAACCGAACTGAACAAATATATAAACTGCAATAACGCCGGGCTCAGCTTGAAGCCTCGAGCATTTTCACCGTCACCATCTTGGTGTCCTTAAACTGGATGTGACCATTGAGGGGCATCACATTAGCCCCGCCTTAATTCCTCCCCTGCTTCCTGGTCCTCTGTGACTAACAGGACCATGATCCCCAGAACGAACTTCATGTTTCACTCAGTGAGATCTGAAAGCAGCGACTGAGACCATCAACTCATCAGGAAAGAGTTCACCGAGCTCAGACATCAGCTGAGCAGGAGACACTTCTATACAATCAGACCAGAACACTCGCCCCCTGCTGGATGTTAGGAACAATGCAGTTCTAAGGAGCTGCTTCCAATATTCTCAGTTTGATAACCTGTAAACAGGAAATAGAAGACTTTTAAAGAATATCGTCTTCAGCCACTTTCAGATTTGAAGGTGACTTTTTGTCCCAGAGACCCCTTAAAATAAAGTTATTCCTTTAAATCAATTCAATTTTATCTACATAGCATCAAATCACAAGGTGCTTTATACAGTAAGGTAAAGACCCTACAATATTACAGAGAAAACAGCAGAACCAGGCTCAGGGAGGGGCAGTCACCTGCTGAGGGGGGGCTGAGGGGAGGGAGACAGAGATTAATAATAAGTAATGATTAAATGCAGAGTGGGGTAAAAACAGAGTGCATCATGGGAACCCCCCAGCAGCCTAGGCCTATAGCAGCATAATTAAGGGAGGGTTCAGGGTCACCTGATCCAGCCCTAACTATAAGCTTTATCATAAAGGACAGTTTTAAGCCTAATCTTAAAAATAGAGAGGGTGTCTGTCTCCTGAATCCAAGCTGGAAGCTGTTTCCACAGAAGAGGGGCCTGAAAGCTGAAGGCTCTGCCTCCCATTCTACTCTTAAGTATCCTAGGAACCACAAGTAAGCCAGCAGTCTGAGAGAGAAGTGCTCTGTTGGGGTGATATGGTACTATGAGGTCTTTGAGATAAGATGGTGCCTGATTATTCAAGACCTTGTATGTGAGGAGAAGGATTTTAAATTCTATTCTAGATTTAACAGGGAGCCAATGAAGAGAAGCCAATATGGGACAGATGTGTAGTTTTATCTGAATTTAGAAGCAGGAAATTAGAGGTCATCCAGGCCTTAATGTCTTTAAGACATTCCTGCAGTTTAACTAATTGATGTGTGTCATCTGGCTTCATTGATAAATAAAGCTGAGTATCATCTGCATAACAATGAAAATTGATGCAGTGCTTTCTAATAATACTGCCTAAGGGAAGCATGTATAATGTAAATAAAATTGGTCCTAGCACAGAACCCTGTGGAACTCCATAATTAACCTTAGTGTGTGAAGAAGACTCCCCATTTACATGAACAAATTGGAGTCTATGAGATAAATATGATTCAAACCACTGCAGTGGGGGTGTCAGAATAACTGCCCTGAGGCGTCAGGATGGCTGCTGAAGGCTGTTACCTTGAGGTCTCGGTGAACGATGTGCTTCTGATGGCAGTACTGGACTGCAGACATAATCTGTGGAAACACAAAGTGATGCTGAAACACTGGGGTATCATAGGAAGGTGGTACTGCTGATGTGATTCTATGGTAACAGCAGTGTGTGTTACCTGTCTAAATTTAGCTCTAGCCTCCTTCTCCTTCATCCGTCCGTGAGCTACAAGGTAGTCGAACACTTCACCTGTATACACACACACACACACACACACACACAGACACACACACACACGTTAGAGGTTACGTCTGCCCCAGACTCTGACTGGTTTAAAGTGTATGAAGAACTGACCTCCACTGGCATACTCCATCACAAGGTACAGAGTCTTCTCTGTCTCAATCACCTCGAACAGCTTAACTACACACAAACACAGGAGAGACATATCCATCAGTTGGAACAGTGTGTGAAGAGGATCAGCTGATCTGCAGCTCTTTAACACGGAACAGTAACGTCGGGTGATTTTTCACCCGTATGAACGTGATGGTCTAAATCTCATCTGAACCTGATGTTTCAGTGCAGGTTTCCTGACGGTGCCCACTGGATCAAATCCAGCTCCGTCTGAGCTGCCTTTCTTCTGAGTGATGTTAGCTGACCTGATCTCAGTGTAGCAGTTTTCTGGCTGGCCTCTCTAACATTTTCTAAATCCTGTGTGAAGCCACCACATTTTAGTTTCTGTCCTTCGTGGAGCTGGAGCCGGTCGCTGGTGATGCTACTGATTAGTGGAGCTAACGCCAGCCAGTGAAGAGAGCCGCTGAAGCCCTCAGAGCAGAAACTGTCTGTGAAGCTGCAGTCTGAATGGGTCACACCCATCCAAGCATGTCCATATGAAACTAAGCTAAGTGCTTTTATTGTCTAACATTCACACACATTCACACTCCAACACTTGCATCGGAGAGCAACTTGGGATTCATTATCTTGCCCAAGGATACTTTGGCATGCAGCCTGGAGCAGCCAGAATTGAACCGCCAACCTTCCGATCAGTAGGTGACCTGCTCTACCTCCTGAGCTCCTAAACAGAAGGTGTCACGAATCAGCCCGATGAAAGCAGACGGGCGCCCAACGTCAGCAATCAGAATCTCTTAAACAACATCTCAGCCTAGCGTGGCTCCACCGCTCACACTTTCATCTGTTTAATGTTAAAGAACTACAAACATGGCGTCTGAGCATCAGGCTGCCTGTGACTTCTCGCATGGCTTTACCTGTTCAGACAGGTGTTGTGATGAAGTGAGGAGTTACTCACCGATGTTGGGGTGATTTAAGATCTTCATTATTCGGACCTCCCTGTAGAGCTGAGACACACAGACAGGAAACAGACACCGTCAGTAAGGAAACAAACAGGAAGCACCTCCCCCCAACAGGCCTGAAGGAGCAGTACAGACACATTTACCGTCGGTGCTGCTCCGTGGCTTTGTCCAGTATTATTCAGGAGTTGTTCATTTATGGCTCTCTTCTGTGGGTCATTAGTTGTGGATTTTAATCATTTTTATGCAGAAATAAGTTAAAAAACAGAAATGAAGCCTGAAACTTCCTGTTTCAGTGATGAAAGAAGAAGCATCTGAGCGACTGATCATTGCTTGTAGCACTTTAACCAAACAGCCTTCTGCTGCCTCACCACACCACAAGCCCAGGAGCTGCAGAAAGGACTCCTGATGAATTCAACAGCACAGAGATACACGACTGCGGTCAGCTGAGGCTACGTCAGGGTCGTTCCATCTCAAACCATCTCAGATCAGCCTGAAAAAGTAAAGGTGCTCTTCTTCATATGAGTTATGATTGAGCTCCCTGCTGCGAGCTCCTGTGGCTCTGTGAATACAGACTCTGAGGAGCGGGGCTCGGGTGAGCACAGACTCCAAACCAGCTGAACGCGTCACACACTGAACAGCAGCAGGGTCACCTGCATTCCTTCAGGTGAGTCTCAGCGGTGCATCAGGAGTCTTTGTTTCACATTCCTGCTCACACAAACCTCAAACATCTCTCTGCTTCAGCTGACACACATGAATGTGACTATTTCTAAAGCAGTCCTTATTTATTAGTTATTATTATTATTATTATCATTACTTAATTCTAATTTCTGCTTTCATCAACACATGAGTCTGGGTCCACGCAGTGCCCGAGCTCACTGAACTTACTTCCTGTCCTGTTTAACTGGTCAATACTGCAGTGAGATGGGTGCTCACCTTCTGCAGGCTGCTGGGGTTCAGCTGGGTCTTATCAATGATCTTGATGGCTACCTGTCAAGACACACACAGGTGATCAGTACTCTGTTGGGTTGGGGGTATTTCCCAGCAGCCCCTGGGCATGCATCTCACCTCCCGTCCCGTCGGGATGTGTCGAGCCAGCTTCACTTTGGCAAAGTTTCCCTTTCCGATGGTTTTCAGCAACCGGTAGTTTCCCACATGCGGCGACTCGTCTGCACCGGACGACGAGGATATTTTACAGCGTGCGGAGCGAACGGAGCGGGACGGCACCTCGCTGCGCCCGTCATCCACTGAGGCAAGCTGGGGAAGAAGCACACAGTTATCACGGAGTGATTTACGTGTTCCTGAAACTGTCCCAACTCAAAGTAAGGAAGTTAAAGTGTTCATGTTCCACATGCTGTGGACTCGAGACATACGCTCTAACGCATCTGACGGAAACACAGGTGATGAAGAACAAACGTGACAAACAACCGCTGCAGGGCTCAGGAGAGGATTTAACCCTGAGGTGGATTCATCAGAGTCTAACAGCACGACTTCACCTGCAGCACCGACTCTACACCACGCTCCCCCAGAACTGACATCACTGAACCTGCATCACTGCGCTCGCTGACATCACTGCACTTGCTGCACTATAAAACAACCACACAAAAATGCTTCAGGTGGTGCAGCTGTGGAGAATCCCACTTGTTCACCTGGAACTGTGTTTGCTGAAATAATCGGAGACACGGCCGATCTCGGCCTCTTCACTCTCAGCTGCAGGTCAGCAAATACACCAAGATTTTGTTTTCCTGTAAACTTTAAACAGGTGAATTTATGTGTTTTTCCTGGTAAATCTACAAGTTTAAGTGAGTATATTTGTGTGGGGTCATAAATTAATGATTGCAAATAAATACATTTGTGTTGTTTTCTTAGTACATTTACAGCTTTAATCTTGTAAAGTTTGTTTAATTATAAAGTTTCAAACACCTGAGCCTCGTCTCAGAGTATTAACCTCCTTATTTTCCCTTTATTGGTTTAACATGCAGTCGTAGCTTCTCTGAAACACAAGGGGGACTACATAACAAACACACAACAGCATAAAGGACAAAATGACAGCATCAGTCCAGCACACAACCGGCGTCTCCACAGAAAGCAGCAGAACCAGGATCTGCCGGCTCCGCTGACCGCTGTCAGTGTGCTACAATCAAACAAGTGTTCAGATTACTGCAGTCACTTCACTCCAGCAGCTTATTTAGATTTTAACTGTAAACAAGCGGACAAATAAACGCAGGTTTAGAGCACATCAACATAGAGACCTCTTATTGTTGTTGGTTTGTTTACTAACTTTTGCAAACTCTCTGATGACGCACACACACGCGCGCGCGCTCACTCACACTCACGTGCTCGGCGTCCCGCTCGTTCACGGTGGGCAGCGGGGTCCTGGCGGACATGTTCCCGGGTCAGAGTGAGCGAGGGTCGGTGGGTTCTGTCATGAAGCCCCCGCTCCGCTCCAGAACACCTGCGTGAACCTGAGCCCGGGTTTAACTGAGCAGGTTCCCACCCAACATCACCGTCCCCGGTCCTGACTACAGGCCCGGCGGGTTATCTGTCCCGGCTAGGCTCGGCACGGCTTCTTTTCCGGCAGTCTGTAACCGACATCGACCCAAACGGAACCGGAGCAGCAGTTCCTCTTTGCTGGCGGCTAGCCTGCTAGCTGCCCGGCAGAACCGGGTGTGCGTGTGTGCGGGATCAGACCCCGTCCGGATGCGTCTGCTGGCCTCTGGTTCGGTGATACGGAGTTGGTTTGGTCAACGCGGCACCGCTTCGGTTCGGTCCGGTCAGCGTCTCCTCATCCCCTTCGGGTAGGTTCCCCGTTAGCCGCTACACTAGCCTAGCCGGAGCCAAGATGGAGGACTAACCCAGCCCAGCGCGCTGACGGGATGTGACGTCAGAGACAGCGTGCGACGGGATTGGTTAGCAGGGCAAACCGGCGGCGTTTGTTGTTGCTAGGGTGACTGCAGAGAATCCGGATGGAGGCCTCCAGCGGTAAGAGGTTATCCAGGGGTGAATCCGTGTAAAGACGGGAAAAGTCCGAATAACCGACTGATCGGTCACAAATTCATTTTATCAGTTTTAAGAGAGATTTAGCGCGAGGGTGATAATACTGTAACTAAGATTATGACAGCTACGTACACACACACACAAACTGTTTTTAGTTTTAGTCCACTAAAGTATAAAGGGTAAAATGTAGATGCTTTTTCTCCAGTTCCCCTGAATCATTTAAGTCATTATATACACTTAGACGAAATGAAACATTTAAGATAAGATAAGATAAGATAAGATAAAACTTTAATGATCCCACGACGGGGAAATTTGTGCATTACAGCAGCTCAATACAGAGAAAAAATGAAAAGGATGAGTAAGAACAAATAACTAAACTAAAAACTAAAATTCAATAGAATAAAATAAACTAGCAAAAAACTATACACATATACATAAGCACTATATACATAAATATATATATCAGTGTCAATACCCACATTTACATATACACACATATACACACACGTCAAAACACTATATAAAGATATCAAAAATATTATATACATTTGTAGCCGGTAAGGTACACAGCATACACGGTATGCATTATATGGGTGAGTGTAATAAATAAAATGTATCTGGACTGTATGGATAAAGTGATGGCAGTGGAGGTAAAGTGTCCAAGTGACTCAAGACATTATGAAGTGTTGTACAGTCTAACTACTGTTGGGATGAATGACTGTGAAAGCGCTCCTTCCTGCAGCGAGGATGTTTCAGTCTCTGACTGAAGGAGCTGCTCAGCTCACCCACGGTCTCATGCAGAGGGTGATGGGGGTTGTCCATGATGGATGTCAGCTTTGCTAACATCCTCCTCTCACCCACTACCATCACAGACTCCAGAGGACATCCCAACACAGAGCTAGACCTCCGCACCAGTTTGTCGATCCTGCTCCTGTCCCTTTCGGTGCATCCACCCCCCCAGCAGGCCACTGCGTAGAAAAGGGCAGATGCTACCACTGAGTCATAAAAAGTCTTTAACAGAGTCCTGCAGACACCAAAGGACCTCAGTCTCCTCAGCAGGTGGAGTCGACTCTGGCCCTTCTTATACAGGACATCTGTGTTTGTAGTCCAGTCCAACTTGTTATTGAGATGAACACCCAGGTACTTGTAGGAGACCACTGTCTCAATGTCCTTTCCCTGGATGTTCACCAGTGCTGTAGGGGGTGGCTTCCTCCTGAAGTCTATGATCATCTCCTTCGTCTTGCTGGCGTTGATTTGGAGTGCGTTGTTCTCACACCAGCCGACAAAGTCACTGATGACCCCCCTGTATTCCTGGTCGTTCCCATCTGATACGCATCCGATGATGGCCGTATCATCTGAGAACTTCTGTAGGTGGCAATGGTCTGAATTGTACCTGAAATCTGAGGTGTACAGACTGAACAGGAAGGGTGAGAGGCCCGTGCCCTGTGACGCCCCCATGCTGCAGACTACCACATCAGACACACAGTCATGGCACCTCACATACTGTGGTCTGTTGGTGAGGTAGTTGATGATCCATGCTACCTGTCCACTCCGGCTCCCTCCATCTTCCCTCTCAACAGTGCAGGCTGGATGGTGTTGAAAGCACTGGAGAAGTCAAAGAACATGACCCTCACAGTGTTCCCCACCTGCTCTTGGTGAGAGAGGGATCTTTGCAGCAGGTAGATGACGGCATCGTCCACCCCGATGCCAGGCTGGTAGGCGAACTGCAGGGGGTCCAGCGCTGAGCTCACCAGTGGGCGGAGGTGGTGCAGGATGAGCCTCTCCATGGTCTTCATCAGGTGAGAAGTCAGGGCCACAGGTCTGTAGTGGTTGGACTCCCTGGGATGTGCGATCTTTGGCACTGGAACTATGCAGGAAGTCTTCCACAGTTCAGGAACCCTCTCCAGATTAAAGCTCAGGTTGAAGATGTGCAGGACCACCTGACAGAGCTGGTCTTCACAATCCCTGAGCAGTCTGGAGCTGATTCCATCTGGACCCGCTGCCTTCCTGATCTTCGTCTTCCTGAGCTGACTACTCACCTGATCAGATGTGAGGTGGATGTGAGGCTGGGTTTGGGTGGTTGATGGGGCTGGCTCCGCTGTGGGTGAGGGTGAGGAGAGCGTAGGCAATGATGGCATTGCACCAGGAGAGAGGGGGGTCAGCATAGGGAAGGGGGCAGATGGGAGCTGAGGGGTGGGGGAGGTGGTCAACGACCCACAGTCAAATCTATTGAAAAACAGATTCAAGTCATTAGCCCACCCCCGGTCAGCAGACACTGTGGCTCCTCCATTGTCCTCAAAGTGGCCAGAGATTTTTTTCATGTTTCTCCAGACTTCTCGGACTTTGTTATGTTGGAGCTGTTCCTCCATCTTCCTCCTGAAGCTCTCTTTGCCTCTCCAGATCTTGTATTTTACATCCTTTTGCACTGTCCTCAGTTCCTCCTTGTCTCCAGATCTGAAGGCCCTCTTCTTCTTATTCAGCAGGGCCTTCAGCTCTGGGGTCACCCACGGTTTATTGTTGGAGAAGCACCGTACCTTCTTGGTTGGCACAGTGTTCTCCACACAGAAGTTCATGTAGTCTGTGATGCAGTGGGTGAGGGCGTCGATGTCCTCACCGTGAGGCCTGCAGAGTTCCTGCCAGTCTGTAGATTCAAAACAGTCTCTCAGGGCCTCACTGCAGTCCTCAGACCACAGTCTTATTGACCAGTTATGGAATATTATTGTTTGAAAGACAAATACACACACAAACAGATTTAACAGGTAACATCTTTATTTACATGACCTTGGTTATTGAGCATAACAATAATAATATATTGATGTTGAGTAAGCCTGCTCTGCTTATAAAACATATGCATTGTTCATAACAAATCGCATATAAAACTGGGTACCATAAAAGCAGCAGTGCCATTAGTGCAAAAATAAACACTAAACATATAACAAAACAGCTGATGTATTAATAAGTTAGTATTGACAGGTTAATTAATTTAACAGGTGAAATTCTCAAAAACATTCAAAAACCTCTCATTGCCCGTTGCTCCGTCTAGCTCCCTCTGGATTCTCTCGTCTGTCACCAAGCACAGAAACGTCTGCAACTCCTCATTCGACCACGGTGGAGTTGGTGTGCGTGCCTCCAGTTTCTTGCTGTTGGGTTTTAAAAATGGCAGGCTTGATTCTGGTGAAGGAGTCGCTCTCATGACTCCGCTAGTGACAACACTCCCTGGCCAATCAGTGGCATGCTGTTCTTTGACATCACATTTTCGGATCGCCTTGGATCGCTAGGAACCCCGACTGGGTGGGTACTGAAAAAGTACCTGGTACCTGGACCTAATAGAAAAGCCTACAAACCGGACCAAGTCGAGTTGAGCCATGCTGAGTAGGTACTAGTGGAAACGTGGCATTAGTTCCATTGTGAGTAGCAACAGTTCACAGGCTAGTAGGGGAGAGTGGGGTAAGATGAGCCACTTTTTACTTTTTTGGTTCTACAGACAAAAGTAGATGACACAGGAGTGCAGTGAAAACATCAATTTATAATTTGGATTGTTGTCTAACAAATGAAATTATAAGAATGAATCTATAACAAACAGCTTTGGAAATATGACATCACAAATAAAAGCTTTCCAGTGGCTCAGTTTGCCCCGAGCACAGGGTAAGTTGAACCAGTTCACAGGGTAAAGTGACCCGTCTATTTTTCCCAGTATTAAAACAGACATTAAAAAAAAAAAAGAAATTCCAGACAAAGCCATTTAAATTGAACTGAAACAACACAAAACCAGCTGGGTATGGTTTGATTTTCTTTTATTTACCACTGATAAACAGTGACTTTAAGGTGAGGGTGCAAATGGTCCGTGTACTTTGCGAGCAATGGATTTTTGTTTAGCAATTTTGTTTTTTAATTTATAAAAAACAAACGGAAAACAAAAAAATGAACTGTTATCTGATTTAATTTAAGTGCTTAAAAAAATTAAATTCTGGATATTAAATCTGGTGTGGAAATTTTATTTATCATTTTGTGGTGAATTTTATACATTCTTAGCATAATAGCTCTTCTGCAATGTGACAAAATATGGCTGACAGTTATTGGCTTTTGGCCATAACCTTTAGCTCACTTTGCCCCATAGCAGCCATTTTGGACAAAATGGTCCAGTTTAGCTAATAAGTCTAATCTTTAACAAAAAGATTGACATGGTTTTATAGTTTGGGAATCCACCAATATATACCATGGATAATAATACCTTAAAATAAATTTATCTTGATATAATTTTCGTTGAACATGAAATGCTAAAAATTTACTTTGACAAGGAAAAATTGGTTATTTGTGGAAAAATCTTACCATTTGTCACATGTACTCCTGCCTTTTTCAGTATGATTGAAATGATGTTTGCCACCTGAAAGCAAGGTCACATGACCCTAGACAAGCATAGTTGCTAATATGCTGTACAGAGGGTGGCTCATCTTACCCCACTGTCCCCTGTGGTCTTCGCAGGTTTGGATCAAATTTGTGCAAGTGTGTGTTTCATTGGATGGCTACCCGGCTTGTCCAGCCTTTCCAAATAAGCCAAAGTAGTTATGATTTGCATGATTTCCTAACTTGTGCCTGCTTTTCTGAAAACTGATTGGATGTCATACTTGCCAAACATTTTTGTCTCATTTTTATTCATTGACAAAAGTGTCAGTTTTGTCTTAGTTTTTATCCTTTCATGGAGTATTTATTAGTTATCGTCTTGTTTTTGTCATGAAGAAAAGGTTGCTGAAAATGAACACTGATGTGGCCTCAGCTCAGCCTGACAGTGGAGAACAAATGACTTCCTGTGTATTTATACTCTCAGAGGGCGCCAATTCTGAGAGGCTACCAGGAGTTTTATAGGAAAATACAGAAAAAAACTGATTCAAGTACAGCTAAAAATCAGTGTTCAGTTCAGTTCAATTTTATTTATATAGCACTAAATCACAATAACAATCGGCCCAAAGGTGCTTTATATTATACCAGGCGTCGGCAACCCGCGGCTCATTCAGGCTTAATCTGCGGCTCTGTGCGGCTGGCAGAAGTAAATTATAAGAATCCAATTGAAGTGCATTTTATTTTTGTCAGTTCGGTTTTTGTTGTAGTTTTAAATTAGAACATTATTGTGAGCTTGAAATATTAAAATAAAATCATTTTATTTATTTATTTTAGTTTCTCAATAGATGCGTCACTCCTGGTAGCCGCCACCAACTTCCGCATGTATTTGCGGCTCTCACTGTTTTGTTTTTACGTGGAAACCGGGTTCAAATGGCTCTTTCCGTATTACAGGTTGCCGACCCCTGTATTATACGGTAATGACCCAACAAGGAAACCCAACAGTCAAAATGACCCCCTATGAGCAGCACTTGCTGACAGTGGGAAGGAAAAACTCCCTTTAACAGGAAGAAACCTCCATCAGAACCAGGCTCAGGGAGGGGGGGTCATCTGCTGAGGGGGGAGAGACAGAGATTAATAATAACTAATGATTAAATGCAGAGTGAAGTATAAACAGAGTGAAAAAAGCTGATTCTAAGATTAAGATTAAGATTAAGATAGTGTTTATTTGTCACATGCACAGTTATACACAGTACAATGCACAGTGAAATGTATTTTGTACCTGCAACCATATATACACACACATATAAATAAGAAGAATAAAAATGAAAAAAAAGTAATTCACACTATACACTATACTCTATATACTATACACTATACACACTTTTTTAAATTATAATATTTAATATTATATAATATTATAATATTCTGTGCTGTGAAATGCCTTAAAACCAGACTGGAACACCTCAAGAATCCCATGCATGTCTAAAAAACATTGAGGCTGAAGAAGAACCACTTTCTCTAAAATCTTAGAAATAAAAGGGAGCTTAGAAATTGGGCAAAAATTGGAGAGGACTGAGATGTCAAGATTTGTTTTCTAATCTAAGGCTGCACCACTGCTTGCTTGAAATACAAGGGAACAACACCAGAGCCAAGGCTACTTGAATATTGGGCCTGATAATGTCCCAAACTTCCTTGAATAAGCGAGTTGGGATGATATCAGTGGGACAGGCTGAGGCCTTTAAATTGGCAAAGATTTTCTTAAGAAAAGGCTGGGACAGTCGGAGCCAAGATGGTTGCTCGGGTCGTAATAATCTTATCCACAAAATAGTGGAGAAAGTTTTCACAAGAGGCTGAAGGAACATTAGAAGATGTGTATTGGAGGGTTTAAGATAGGAGTTAATTGTACTAACCAGGACACGAGGTTTGCAAGAATTAGTCAAAATAATATCAGGAAAATGCTTAGTCTATTCAGCCTTTACAGTTCTCTGATAATTTTGCCAACTTTCCTTGAGTACATCATGAAACACCTGTAGCTTATCCTTCTTCCATTGGGTTCTGCTTTCCTGCATTTAGTAGAGAATTAGTAGAGAATGTCATTTAACTGTACAAGGTCTGACAGCCTGGAGGAAAATGTATACCTAAATATCTAATGTTGCCTGACTGCAGTGAGGTGGCCATGGTGTTCTGAAAATTATAATTCAGAGGCAAAACTGTTGATTTACTCCAGCTGATGGAGTAGTCTGATACAGATGAGAACTTATCTATAAGTGTGATTGTCTTCAGAAGAGTCATTTGTGAGTTCCCAAGGAAAAGTAATACATCATCAGCATAAAGGCGTATCTTATGGTCTGTGTTTTCTGTTTGAATTCCTTTAATATCTACAGTTTGTCAGATTGCTGTGGCTCAATGAAAATGACATAAGGGGACATACCTAGGTATACATATATACACTTATTTATACATAAACACATATATACCCTCATTCCCTGTTATCCCAGGGGCGTGGATCTAGAGGTAAACAGGGAAAGTCCCAGGGGACCCGGGCCATTCACAGCCCACCTGGAGGTCAGGAGACCTGCAGCCACACATCTCAATAACATCCACAATCACACCCCAGAAGAGGAAGGAGGGAGACCCCAGACAGAGAGGTCACTGTGAGTGAGAAACAGCATTTCTGTCACAAGGTAGAAGCTTTTGGCAAAGTGACTTTTATATATTCATTTTTTATCAAGGTAAAAACTGTCTGACATTAAAAATGTCTTTTTAAACAGAAATCTGGCTCAGAAGGCTGCAGAAATCACAACAAATATAACATCACAATTATATAAAGATATTTGAAGTGGCCAAAAAGCTCTGGATTGATTATAATGTAGGTACAATAACACAGACTCCTAAAGATGGTTGAAAAACAGGTTATTTCTGCGTTTTATATAAAAGCCCTTCATAAATCATGTTGACTGCACTCTGTTTACCAATATAAGCAAAGACATTACACATAAAAACACACAGAAACATCAGGATCACTTTTTTGGCAGACGATCACTTTTTGGCACAACACCGGCAGCTGTTGATGTAACTAATAAACTTGTAATCTAACTTAGTTACTTTTAAAATGAAGTAATCAGCAAAGTAACTAAGTTACTTTTTAAAGCAGTAATCAGTAATTGGATTACTTTTTCAGGGTAACTATACCATCACTGCTCGGGGGTTACAAGGACAGATGTCTGTAAGCTGTGCTTGCTGTACTTCAGCATCTTAGCTAGCGCTACTGAAGAGGAGTGAAAATAAAGGGCGTTACATGTTGCAGGTCATTTTAAATGCAATGTTTCTAAATGCTCAACAAATATCAGCAAACACACAAAGTGTTTGTGTGCAGTTTGTCACACAGTGTGTCTGCTAGCTAAAAAACTGAGAATGAGAGAGAAGTTCACTCAGAGCTGGAGAACGAGGAAGCAGAGAGGTTAGAGTTAAAGGGAAGGACTGCTCAGTGACACCTGATAAACTGGAAATTTAAAGCCTACATTTAAAAAAAATCAGATATTGATCTGTGTATGATGTGAAGTTATGATTTTTCATATTGTGAAATGTCCTGTAAAAAACTGAGGTACACTAACTTTGTGTTATTCAAAGATTGTATGAAAATACTGCAGTTTAGTGCAGGATAAACAGGTCAGTGTGCTGTACTGTATTTACAGTAAAGCTCTGTGTTGCTGCACAGAGGCTGTGTTCATGGTCAGAGTTACAGGTTACATCAGTGCAGCAGAGCTGAGTTTGAATCAAAGCTGCTGATGCTGAGATTCATTCACTGAATCCAGCATTTCCACAGCGTGTATGCTGTCAGTGTAGGGCAGGGGTCTCAAACTCCAGGCCTCGCGGGCCGGTGTCCTGCAGGTTTTAGATGTGTCTCTGCTTCAACACACCTGGAGGAAGGCCTGCAGCCTCCACCCCGCCCTCCTCCTGCTTCTTCCTCACTGCATTCTTGGTAGGAGGGCCTAAGGATGCAGGAGAGGAGCTGAGGAAACACCAATGCAGAAATGAGATATTTTAGATTTTAGTCTGTAATGGGTTGTAGTGGAAGGCTGCAGATGCTCAAACATCTGGTAACAGACCGGAGTGGTCCGAGTCACAGAGTTCGCGCTGCTCTGAAGGAGAGGGATTCCAGGATGTGACCAACATCTGGAGCTCTTCTGATAGCCTCAAACTAGTGATGGCCTGATGAAGCTTCATCTCTCCAGGCTCTTTTTGTAGAATAACTTCTGTGGTTTTTGAGGAAACTCTTCCACGTGGTGCTGAGGAGGCTGGGCTGAACAAGGATCGCCTGTACAGGCTGGATACGCGCAGCCCTGCCCGGATGTAGAGGAGGTGCAGCAGCTGCCAACATGAATGAAAACAAAGCTTGAATATTATAGTAGTGACGCAGCTCAGTGTCGCCCTGCAGGGAAACCGGAGAAACTCCAACACGAACACGTCTTTAATTTTTCTGTATACTCTTAAATCTCGCCAACACTCCAGCGCGGCTTCAGACGTCACCTGTGACGTCACCCGCCACGCAAGCGTCGATACGCGCTTTATAACAGACTTCCTGCGTGTCTGACAGAAGCCTCGGCACAGCAGTGTCGTCACTAGCCGAACCCGTGAAGCAGGGAGGCAGCAGTTACCTGTCCACAGGTGTGTGTTCAGGACTTGTACTGCGGGACAAACGGTGAGCTCACAGGAAGATGTTTACTTCCTGTTTCTGAGCCGTGAACGGTAACGGGGACACACCTGCCGGGCCTTCCTCACAGGAACCAGTGAGCGCGCACACACGGTCACTCAGCCTATGAGGAGTCCGCGCACTCCGCGTGTGTGGCTTCAGTCAGTTAACGTTACGGTTAATTTACATTTCTACACCTGAGCCAGGTGAGTTATTCCACAGGAGCACGAGCTCCACAGAGCTGTTTACAGCCAGTCAGTGAAGAACATCCTCCTCCTCCATGTCCGCCTTCACTACACCCATGGACCTCCTCCTCCTTCTCCTGCCTGCAGCTCCGGCTTCACGCTCCCTCCTCTGCGCATGTGCAGTTAGCAGTTAGGCTGATACCCGTGATGAGTTCAAGAGGTCACACCAACAAAGTGTTTGTGGAAGTTAGTGGAACGATGTGGTTGAGCTGAAACTCGTGTTAATTATGCTCACAGGAGCAGGCTCAGTACCTGTAAACACAGGTGTGTTTCCAGCTCGGCAGCTTCAGCTCAGCGCTGCTCATTTTGCTCCTCTTCTGTTTTTGAGTGAATGTCTGAAACCTGCATTCGTCTGCATGTTTCTGCACTGTGTGGAAGCAAAGGCTACGCTCACACCGTTATTATTATTATCCACTATCATCACACATCATGATCATTTTTGTTTATGAATTCAGTAATAAACTCCAAGTTTGTGATTGACAGACAGCTGATCTGATAATGATGAATCCCTTTGGGTGTTTTTCCCTCTTGAACACACGGTGGCGCTGCTGGACTGTTTAAAGGGTCAGTGCAGACTAGAGTTCAGGTGCTTTCACAATCAGAATCAGAAGGCTTTATTGCCATATGGGTGAACAGGTTCACAACATTAGGAACATTAGGATTTCAGACTCAAAATCAGAATATTTTATTAATAATTTTGTTACAATTCAAATATAAATATGAAAGATCAAAAATGCAAACTCTTTATATAAAAATAAGGTGCAGCACAAGGTTAAATGGCGTGCTGTACAATATAGCCCAGATCTTACAAGTGAAAAGGGTCCAGGTGTGGTGGGAATGAGGGGGCAGTAAAACTACAAAAGCACTACATATAACATGAGTACAGTGCAGTTCACAGCTGAGCTCTGATGTTCCCACAGGGCAAAGATGGAGATGCAGGTGAAGCACCAGCTGCTGGAGATGCTGCAGGATTTGAGAGAGAAGGAGCTGAAATCGTTCCAGTGGTATCTTCAGGATCCTGGGTTACTGGAAGGTTTCCCCCCTGTCAGAATAAAGGACCCAGAGACCGCAAACAGAATGGAAGTGGTGGATTTGATGGTCCAACAATATCCACTGGATGATGCTGTGAGAGTGACGAATCTGATCATGAAGAGGATCAAGAAGAATAAAAGTGAGTGAGTCAGGAGAAAACAGCTGGTGCAGGACAGACACAGCAGCCTCACAGTTATTCTGCTTCAGCTTCTGTTTTTCATTAAATTAATATCTATCACAGTGTTGTGTTGAATTTTGTAACAACTGAACATATATGGTAGAGGTGACGTGGGGATCAGGAGATCCAGAGGAGCAGAAAAGAAACTGTTTTGGGTCACAGGTGTCGACATGCAGTTGTGTCCATATTTACTCTGTGTGTGTGTGTCTGTGCGGGCGTGTGGGTGTGTGTAAATGCATAAATATGTAAAGGCCTCAGAAAGGGGAAAAAGATGCTGCCGTATATGGTGGTGTGAAGCACACTGTATGACTCTGTTTCCCATGCTGCACTGTGAGCAGATGTTGGTGGTGACGTGTTTGTTGTGTTCTGTGAATGAGTTTGTGTTGGACGAGCTGCAGGTTACTGTTTGCTGTCCAAAGATGTGGAGTGAGGGGGGGTGGGTGGGTCATTATTAGTTTGAATAATTGAGAGTTTTTATGATCTTTGAGTTATTGAGGCTTAATGGTGTTGTTGATGCCCATTTTGCCTCTAATGATTGATTTGATTTGCATGGATTGAAAAGTCTGCTGGGGTATAATTCCAAATCTCTGAACTAAACTTCTTAAAGGATAAAAAGGGATTGGTGTGAAAGAGGTGATGAAGCTGAGGAATCCCTTCCTGTTCCCATGTGTGATGGTGAATCAGGGTCTTGTGAAGGTGGGAGTCTGGATTGTGCCAAATGGAGCAGAGTTAGTGTTTTCACCAGGCTGTGAGCTGCATTTTCATGGTTCTTCAGTAAAGTGTTGAGAAAAGGTAAATCTGCCAGTGTGAGCGGTTTTCTGTGTAAAGGCTGATTTTATGTTGTGAGTTCATGGTTTAAATTTCTTGGATTGTCTTATCTTTTTCATTGCTACATCCAGTGGGTCTCTGAAAACAGTTAAGAAAAGCACGAGGAGCCTCTCTTTGATGCATTTCTTCCTCTCGGGTCAAGCTCCAACAGAATGTGTTGATCTGTCAAAGGAGCATCAACCAATGAACCTCAGGGTGACATCCACCACCTCAGAGGCGAGCTGTCATCTTACCGACTTTTCCAGTCAATAGTAGAGGACACTTAAGAGCTCGATGTTTGGAAACTAGTTACAAATTTTTGAAGTGAGCACAGTATACATAATTTTATATAAAGTTCGATTCAAAATTCTTTCATGTCAAGTCAATTCAGTTTTTATAAAGCACTGTTTAGCACAGTCATCTTGATGGCAAAAAGTGGCAACATTAGAGAGAAAATTCCTGTGAACAGCACTTGGTGACAGAAACACTCCCTTTGAACAAAAAATCAGGCTCAGGGAGGGGCAATCATCTGCTGAGGGGGGAGAGAGACAGAGATTAATAACAACTAATGATTAAATGCAGAGTGGGGTATAAACAGAGTGAAAACAGGTTAACCCCCCAGCAGCCTAGGCCTATAGCAGCATAACTAAGGGAGGGTTCAGGGTCACCTGATCCAGCCCTAACTATAAGCTTGATCATAAAGGAAAGTTTTAATCCTAATCTTAAAAATAGAGAGGGTGTCTGTCTCCTGAATCCAAGCTGGAAGCTGGTTCCACAGAAGAGGGGCCTGAAAGCTGAAGGCTCTGCCTCCCATTCTACAAGTCTAATTTCTGACACTCCCAGAAATATATGTGCATGATTTGCTTTTATATTTCCACACATTTTCCAACATGGGAGGAGAGATCTCATTTGTTTACTCTTTATCTTGGGTGTAATGAAAAATGTAGTGAGATTTTTCCACCCAAACTCTCTCCAGACTCTGGAGTTTGTTGCTGTGCTCTGATTTATACATATATCCTGCCATTCTTTGGGTGATATTTCCATTTTGGTTTCTTTTTCCCAGTTTTATATATATATATATATATATATATATATGGTTGATGCTGGTGTATTTTCTCTTAAAGTTTTATATAGTGATGCTATTTCCTTGAATTGCATCCCTTTGTAGGTTTTAATCACCCGACTAAGTAAACCATGTAATGTTTGAGGGCTTTGTATTGTTCTTAGGAAATAATCTCTGAGCTGAGGATATCGAAAAAAGTGAGTGTTCTCCAGTTGATATCTTCCTCTTAATGCCTCAAAGCTCATTATCTTTCCATCCTTAATTATAGTACAAATAGGTACCAGAATGTCTTAAATGACTTGATATCCTCAAATGTCCTGGAGGCCTATACCTGAGAAGGTTGGCATTTCCTCCTCCACCCGTTGGTCTTGCTTGCTGCCCTCGGTCTCAGACATGCCAGCACCGTGGCCCAGAGTCCGTTTGGATTTTTTCATGAATTCTTTGATATTACTTTGTCTTCTTGATCTTCTCCCACCTTTCATTACACTCCTGTTTTGTTTTACAGTTACATTTAATTCTATTGTGGGTTTTTTTTCGATTGTTGATCGGGAGCTGTTGACTTAAGCTGTCATCTTCTTGGTGTGTCCAAACCAACCATCTGGTTCATTTTTAAAAACAAGGTTGGCACTGAGCAGCTCAGCAACACCAAAAGGCACGTTTTCAGTATTCTCTGTTCCCTGTTAGGTTTTCTTTCCTCTTCTGTCACAGTATTTGCTGTGGAACTGCTGAACAAGGTCATGGACTTCCGGCTTACCGATTTTGTGAGTCCACCATTTTTTCTCACAGTGATTTTGTAGTCCAAGTTCAGTTATGCTGAAGTTACAAATTTTAACCCCCCCCCCCCCCCTCTGTCTGTGGAGCTATAATAATGAGGAATTCAGACCAAAGCATTGCAGTTCTACTTTACACAGACCACAAGTGAATGATTTACATATGAAAAGGAAGGATTTAAAAGCACGATATGTGCCCTTTAGAACACCAATTCTCAACTACAGTTACCACAGGGTGCTTTATATTGAATCTGAAGACCCTACAGTCGTGGCCAAAAGTTTAGAGAATGGCATAAATATTGGTTTTCACAAAGTTGCTGGTTCAGTGTTTTTTTGATCTTTTAGTCAAATGTTTCTATGGTATACTGAAACGCTTGTCAACAACTAATGACAAGCGTTTCATAAGTTTCAAAGACTTTTATTTACAGTTACATTAGTTTATGCAATAAATCAATATTTGCAGCTTTGGTCCTTCCTTTTCAAGACCCCTGCAATTCACCCTGGCATGCTGTCAATCAACTTCTGGGCCAAATCCTGACTAACAGCAGCCATTCCTGCATAATCAGTGCTTAGTGTTTGCCAGAATTTGTGGGGTTTTGTTTGTCAATGCGCCCTTTTTTTTTTTCTCTTCCTGCTCTCGACGGAGACAGTCGCGCCTTTCTCTCTCCTGCCCTCCCCTTCTAGCCTGCTTTGCTGAAAGTGCCTCTCTTACACATCAGTCGAATAAGAAACAACATGGATCTGGCAAACTGGGCCCTAAACACCATGGATCGTATTTTCTCCAATGAGATCGGGGAAAGGGGAACCCGCATGTCCTAGTGGACCAGACCCGGTTGGACACGTCCTGGATTCGTGGGGCATGTGTAGACCTCTGTGTCTCTCAGCGCTGTGGGTCGAGGACGTGGAAGACGTATACATATTCGGCTACTTGGTAACAGGATCTCTTCTGTCTGGGTTTGAAGGATACCTGATTTACCGGGAAATTAAGAAAATCTGGGCAGCAGTTCGGCGTCTGCAGAGTCAGCAGAACCAGATGGATGGGCTATGCAGAACCGTTCAGACTCAGACTCAGAGCCTGTTGCACCTGAGATGCAAGCTGGATGCGTAGTCCAGCTGTGAATGTGCTCGCAGGCGAAAGATCTGGAGATAAAGTTCGGTTCAGCATAGCAAAGACGGTAACTGCAATTTGGACCATTGGATTTACTGTATGGATTCCCCAGTTAAACTGAAGGCTGTTGAAAAAATAACAAGCAGCCTGCTCCAAAACAACATTTGCATTATCAGGAATTCGGCTCCCTAGCCGGCCTTGAGGCTGGTAATCATGGCTGGATCTGGCATACCAGGCCTGCTGACGTCCATCATTATCAGCGAACTGTTGTGGCTGGGAGCCGGGACCTGGCTCCATGATGCCCTGACCCTCTCGTCTCCGTTGGCATCCCGTCCCCTCCCTCCCTGCCAACCATATGGCTATCCCGGCTTTAAATGTGTGATATGCTTAGCTAAGGTGTTTTTTTGGACCCTGGTACGGTGCTCGTACCAGATGATTTTTTTTTTTAACCTAACTACCCTATTATGTGTTTGTTTTCTTTTTCTTCTTAAAGGTAGCGCTGCATTAAGGCTGCATGACCTCAGACACCTGTCTTCCCTGTTTGTTTTGTTGGTTGTATTTCTTGGATGGGTGTTCTGGAACGTAATTTCATTGCATGTCTTGACATATAATGACAATAAATTCTTCTTGATTCTTGAGTCTTTTGAGGATTGGCCATAAGTTCTCGCTGGGATTAGCGTCTCGGGAGTTTCCTGACCATAGACGCATATTTTCAATCTTTTGTTCCCACTTAATTATCACTTTGATGCTCCAAGCTGGAAAGAGCAGCATTCCTCACCAAACTGTTCTTCGACAGTTGGGGGAAGTTGCTCTTGGAGGATGTTTTGGTACCGTTCTTTATTAATGACTGTGCTTTATGGCAAAATTGTGAGTAAGCCCACTGCCTTGGATGAGAAACAATAATTGTTAACTTACCGGGAGCGATATTCTTGCCTGTGAAGCAAAGCAGTGATGACTGCTCGTTTCCTTGCATGTAACCATGGATAACAAAGGAAGAACAGTGATTTCAAGCACCACCCTGCTTTTAAAATATCCAGTCTGCTATTCAAACTCAATCAGCGTGACAGAGTGATCTCCAGCTTTGTCGCCATCAACACTTCTCACCTGTGTTAATGAGAGTATCACTGAAACTATGTCAGCAGCTACGTTTGTGGAAATGTTTTTTGGGGATTAGGTTCATTTTCATGGCAAAGACGAACTTTGCTATTAATTACAATTCATCTGCTCACTCTTCATAACATTCTAGAACATTGCCATCATAACAATTGAAGCAGTTCTCGTGTCATTCTCTGTCTTTAATTCCATGTGACCTGCCGGATCGCTGGCGGTCTCGACTGCCGAAATGCCAGTAAAATTGAAACCACATGTGATAGATCAATAAGTCTTTTTGAATATAAAACCAGAGGATTTACACTTACATATGATGCATTCAATGTGTCCCAGAGCGCTGTATCCTTCCTCTAATGGGTTCGCAAAAATCACGTAGAAGGCACTAACAACAACATGTACTCCATGTGCTTTATCGTGTGCATTAGCATGTACAGCTATGCTAGATACAGCATTTCTGTATCTAGCATAGTATGTAGATACAGAAAATGGTTTTCACTTTCTCTGTGGGTTAGTGCACTCTTTAGCTACCTTATGCAGTTACTATGGATTACCTTCATACATATTATTATAATTAAGGTTCTGAAGGTTCTACTGATGTATAGTGAGTTGTAATATTCCACACGATGGTTCTACAGCAGGGATCCTCAAATCCAGGCCTCGTGGCCCAGTGTCCTGCACCTTTTAGATGTGTCTCTGCTTCAACACACCTGAGTCAAATATAGGAGTCATTATCAGGACTCTGGAGAACTTGACTGCATACTGAGGAGGTAATTCAGCCATTTGATTCAGGTGTGTTGGATCAGGGACACATCTAAAACCTGCAGGACACCGGACCTCGAGCCCTGGATTTGAGGATCCCTGTTCTACAGCATGTATAACTGTAATGATATGGTCTGGCAGACTTGTTCTATTATAGGTCTCAAAGGGCTACACAGGAAGAAACCTGTTAAATGGGACCTGTCAGGCAGAACCAGGATCAGGAAGCCATCTAGCACAACATGTGTGAAAAACACTGGATAAAGATTTAAGATCAACTCTGGTTTTCATCTTAGCTTGTTCAGAAGATGATCCGGATGTGTTTGACCTGAAGAAACACTCTGCTTCTGGGGAGACTTTTCTGAGGTCGTTGCCACTGGTGAAAACCTCCAACAGAGCTCTGTAAGTGTGTAGAGACAGTGTTCAACAGCTGGGATACTAAATTTAAAATAAACAGAATTTTTTCATTTGCACTTCAGGCTGGGTGGGTGTAACCTCTCGGAGAGAAGCTGTGAGGCTCTGTCCTCAGTTCTAAGCTCTGAGTCCTGTAGTCTGAGAGAGCTGGACCTGAGTAACAACGACCTGCAAGATTCAGGACTAAAGTTTCTGTCTGCTGGTCTGGCAAGTCCACACTGTAAACTGGAAACTCTCAGGTCAGTACACATTTAACTGCTTAAAACAGACATGATGTAACCTATAAAGGAAGTGGTGTCCTGCTCATTTTAAAGAATTTCCCCAAATCTGGAAAGATTAGTCTATGAATCTATTAAAAAACACCTCATCTGAAAAGTTCAGACTAACCATCCATCCATCCATCCATCCTCTTCAGCTTATCCTTTTCAGGGTTGGGGTGGGGGCTGGAGCCTATCCCAGCTGTCACAGGGCTAACACAGAGAGACAGTCAACCATTCACACTCACATTCACACCTATGGGCAGTTTAGAACGACCAATTAACCTAACCCCAGTAATTGCATGTCTTTGGACTGTGGAAGGAACCCCACACAGACATGAGGAGAACATGCAAACTCCACACAGAGAGGCCCGGGCCGAGGTGGAATCGAACCCAGGAGGGTTAGCAACAGTGCTAACCACCACGCCACCATGCTGTCATTAAATTCTTTATAGCTAAAATAAAACGAGCAACTCCAAGTTTCTTTTCAGTATTCTAGGAGGGTTGAAGCAGAGTCAGAGCTCTGCTGAGCCTTATGTTCCTTTAGTAGTAATGATTTCATGTTCACCAATATGATTTTAATCACTGAACCATAAACTGTAATTTACAACGTTGACTCATGGACTAAACAAGGCCTGAAAGAATCATACACTACTCTCACACAACAGTTGGCATCTATAAAAATAACCAGACATACAGACAAATGCGGAAGAGCTCTGGCAGTGCTGGTGAACTGAAGCCAAATAATGAACATTAAATGTGTGGAATCATCCTGTCTATAATGATGCCTCATGCATTTAATTTGAATTCATGTCACACTTATAGAATCATTATCAGAACATTTTAACCAGCAGTGAGCCATAACTGTGCCATAATCTAGTGGCAGTGGCGCAGTGGGTAGGCGCTGGCCTTGCAGCCGGAGGGTTGCGCTGCGTTGTGTCCTTGGGCAAGACACTTAAACCACATTGCCTAACATTGCCTGACACTCGTGGTCGGCTGTAGAGCTGCACAGCAGAAAGGTAAGATGCTGGCAGCTTGTAATAAATGGTAAATGGACTGGTACTTATAGAGTGCCTTCTCACTAGAGCCTCATTCACCCAATCACACACACACAATTAAGCGTGTTGGGTTCCCTTTCAGTCGATTCACTTGGTACAACACATATACCATGAGATATCACACCCTCATGTGTCCTGCTGAAGACACCTCTATTCACACCCTTAAGGCAGATGACCAGTGATGACATATGTGTGGCTCCGCCCGTACATATATACTCTGTCATCACAGTCATCCCGCAGTTCTTATGCTCTTCACCTCGCTAAAAACACCTCTGCCAAGGCAGCTAGTTAGCTGGTGCTGGTTAGTTCTGTTGTCTGCCGGCTCGAAGTTAGCTTAACTGCCCCTGTTGGTGTTAGCCCCCACCGCCCAGTTGGTGTGTGGGCTGCCCGTGAAGCACTAATGTTGAGTTTCTTGTGCAGCATTTTTCACTTTGCGTCTTTGTATGAGTAGCAGACCGAAGCAACCAAAGCAGAAACCTTTTGTTCGCCCCTGTCCTCAGGGGTGTGGTTTCTCTTTGCACAACAAGGACCAGCACGAAGCGTGCCCTGTTTGCCTGGGAATTGTCCATGCTAGGAGAGCGTTGACTGAGTCCGAAGGCTGTGCGTTTTGTCATCAGCTCCGGTGCTCGACCCTAGAGAGACAGGTGACGTTCGTGGAGAAAGTGTTGGGAAGGATGGCTGTCCTGCCCAACGTGACCCTCTTCCTCCGAGTCTAGTAACTCAGCTTCGTCTGGGTTCGAAGGCGAGGAGTATCCGGTCGATGACCCCACAATTAGCCGGGCAGACCACATAGATTACGGTGAGGGGTTAGTCGAAAGCAAGCCGGAACAGTGCAAGAGTGCTGGCCAGCTTCACTCTAAGCTAGCTTACCAGGATGACAATGACCTGTTGGACATTGGCCTGGACTTGCATGGTCTGTCGGAGGATGAGCAGGAGAGTCTCTCGTTGACCTGGTTTGCCGCCACTACTGTACCATCCGGCCATGATGACGTCTCTCTTTTTTCACTGTTTTGCCACGCAGCGGATAAGCTGCAGGTGGACTGGCCCTCTCCTTCCCTAGCTCAGAAACCGTCACGGTTCGTGGGTTTTTTCCTCCCGCACGACCCCGCGACAGTCAAAAACCACCTCCCAATTTTCCCAGGTTTTGTCTCTGAGCTAACCGCTTCACTGTCTACACGCGTAACTCTGCCTGGCTATGGACAGTATCTGGAGCTTGACGGTGCAGAGGAGGCTGGCTTAGCCAACCCTCCTGTGATGGAGCCGTCCCTGGCAACTTATCTGGCACCGTCCCATAACCATGTTGTGTGTGGCCCGTCAACTTTTCCATCCAAGCACTGTAGATTCTTTTCATCCCAGCTGGACAACATTTATCAGGCTCAGGCGGGCATCGCCTGCGCCATGAGCTCCATCACTATGCTCCACTATGCTACCAGGCGATGTGCCTGGCGAGCTCAGGCCACTGGGTCCCACCAGACAGCACATTGGCGCCTCTCCTTAATGAGGTTAGCGTCACCGCGGATTACATTCTCCGTGCGCCCTGCTGTGCAGCGCTGTCCCTGAGCAGAGGGATGGCTTCAACAATAGTGGCACAACAGCTTCTGTGGCTCACACTCTGTGATGTCCTGAATAGGGACAGGGCTGTTTATTTGGATGCACCAGTGTCTGCTGTCGGGCTATTTGGGCAATCACTCAAAGCCATTCAGGCTAAATTTGAACTGAGGAAGAAGCAGACAGAGGCTCTGCGCCCCAGACGTGATACGAAGCCAGTTCGCTGTTTGTCTGCCCACCGGCGAGAGAGCAGCGCCCACTGTTGCTCTGGATGTGCCACCAGCAAGAAGCTGTCCAAAAGGTGCCGCCTAAGTTTTGTTCAGGTAGTCAGTCCCAGAAGGCGCTGTACTCTTCTAACACTGTCTCCCTGCACACAAAAATGTTTTTTTTTTTGTTGCCTCAGGTTGTTCCTGGTTTGGATGTGTTAAATGTTCAGGTGACCACTGTATTTCAGTGTTGTGCCCGAATAAAGGTGCCTCCAACAAACTATGTGAATGTACATGTTCCCATGTTATGATCAATAAAAAATGCATATTCTCAAGCAGTTGTAAATCCTCAACCTGCAGGCCAAATGAGCCAGGTCAGACAGGTGATGCCTTTCCCTGCAGACACACTGGGGGGCAACAACGCCTCACCTACAGTGCTGCAAGTGAGCCGACTGGCTGCTCACCTCCCTCAGTGGCACACTCGCACCCCCTCTCCGTGGGTTGTGAGAACCATTGCTACTGGTTACGTTGCAGTTCTGTCCTGGCCGCCTCGTTTCCACGGTATAATAAGTCCTACCACAATAAACAAAATAGTTGCAATACTAAAGGAGGAAATAAATGCACTGCTGCAGGAGAAAGCAGTATGAGTGGTCCCCGCTTTGGAGAAGGACAAAGGTTGGTACAGCCTCCGAGAGTCCGCTTTTTAGTCCATCTACACGACTGGACTCTCATAGTGAGTTCCACAGAACAGGCAGCGACACGGCTCCTGCTGGGTCTGTCACACATTCAAGCACTGGGATTTTCAGTGAATCTTCAAAAAGCTCGCTGACGCTGAGTCAGCAATCTCTTTTTTGGGCTGGAAATGCGCTCGCTCCGGCCGAGCACGCTTGTTGGAGCCCAGAGCAGCCGCGTTTCAGCACTACCTCGTTCAGTGTCAGTTGGGACGCAGACTGCGTTTCCAAACGATCTTACAGTTGTGTGCACATGATGGCATCTATGATTGCTGTAGTGCCACTCGGCCTGTTAAAGATTAGCGATGGACACTCTCACGCCTGTGTGCGTCGCATTACCTCCGCAGGAGGGTGATGATAACTGCATCTTGCATCTCAGCGCTCCACTACGGTGGCCCAGAGGTGTCAGGTCAAATACAAAAGCCGCAACACAAATACAAAATCCGCAACACAAATACAAAATCCGCAACACAAATACAAATGCTGCAACGGATATAGAAAACCACAACGGAAGTGACGCAACATAAGTTCTTTTTTGTTTTGTTTTTTCAGAACTTTAAATAAAGACGGTAATTGTAATGAACAACTCAAGGAGTCTGTGGAGATGATTTAATAGAATATAGTTGAAGTTATAGCTTTCTGAGCGATCAAGTCTCCGTTTTTTGCACCGTACTGTCACTAAGCAACGCAAGTTATCTGAAATTGCTTCATTGTGTCGCAGAGAGACTCCCACAGCCACCTTTCATCCCGAAGCCCTGCTGGGACTTCAACCTGTACTTTTCATGAACTTAACAGATTTCCTCAAGTGGCTCATGGCATCTGTGTGATAAAGAACGTCACCAAATTCATAAACTACGTATTTCATCCGAAACTGCCGGTGATTCAGGTCCTTTGCATTGCTCCTGTTTCGAAAGATCCATTCTCCTTTTTTTTTTTTTGTGGGGGGAGGTCAGGCTAGTTTAAATGTCACTGTAAAATGTGATGATTGTTGTTTTTATCAGCTGATAACTGATCATTGTGTCATTGGCAACGGAAAATGAGTTAGTGCACAGGTCTTGGCCTGCACGGCAGCTGTTCAGTGCCTTGTGGGATTTGTAGTATACGGTGGGAGCGCAAGTTACCCGCTAACCATTAATAATAGCGATATGAAATCATCAACCGGCCCCAGACTGTGAGACTTGGCCCCCATCTCTCCTCCACCCGCACACTGAGCACTGGCTCCCCACAGGGCTGTGTGCTGAGCCCCCTCCTGTACTGTCTCTACACCCATGACTGCAGTCCGACCCACAATAACAACCTCATCGTCAAATTTGCTGACGACACCACAGTGGTCGGACTCATCTCAAAGGGAGATGAGGCAGCTTACAGAGAGGAGGTCCTGAAGTTGACAGCCTGGTGTTCAGAGAACAACCTGGTACTGAACACCATGAAAACCAAAGAGATCATCATCGACTTCAGGAAGCACAGGACTGACCCAGCTCCCCTCTACATCAACGGCGAGCGTGTGGAGAGGGTCCACACCTTCAGGTTTCTTGGTGTCCTCATCTCTGCACACTCACCCACTGTAACTGTGCAACACCCACATCTCTGTGCAATATTATATCATTCATACTGAACAATATCTAACATTCCTATATTGTGTAATATCCAGTATTCATTCACTAGTGCAATATTCATTCACCAAGTGCAATATTCATCATCTTCATTATTATATGTATACACATATTTACTTTTCTTACTATGTACAGATGCACCAATGTATGTATATATTTTTATACATTCTATTTTTTGTATATTTTACACATTGTTTATTTTCTGTATATATCTTGATCATATTGATTATACTAGATTATAATATTTTTGTAATATTTTTATTTTCATTTAGAGAGTTTGATTTTCTGTTACATGGCACTGAACAGGAGTGGCCCTCCAATCTCATTGTACATCCTGTATAATGACAATAAAGGCATTCTATTCTATTCTATTCTATCTTACGGACGTATAAAATTATATCGCGACCCAGATGTGGCCCGCGGACACTGAGCCTGACACATGTGCGCTCTAGCTGCTGAGTCTCTCGACTATCGTCTCTGTCAGCAAGCAAAGCTTCTCTTCGTGTTGTTTCATTCAACGGGCACTGTTACTTATGTTGCAGGTTGCGTCACTTCCGTTGTGGTTTTCTATATCCGTTGCGGCTTTTGCGTCTGCTACAGGCCTACATTGACCGCACTCAGTGTTTATGTGACCAGTTGTTTGTCTGCTTTACTTTTTGCATTTGCGCAATATTTCTAAAATTAGAAACATCCTTTCTCAGACTGATGCTGAAAAGCTCATTCATGCATTTATTACTTCTAGGCTGGACTATTGTAATTCATTATTATCAGGCTGTCCTAAAAGCTCCCTGAAAAGCCTTCAGCTGATCCAAAATGCTGCAGCTAGAGTACTGACAGGGACTAGAAAGAGAGAGCAGATTTCTCCCATATTGGCTTCTCTTCATTGGCTCCCTGTTAAATCTAGAATAGAATTTAAAATTCTTCTCCTCACATACAAGGTCTTGAATAATCAGGCCCCATCTTATCTCAAAGACCTCATAGTACCATATCACCCCAACAGAGCACTTCACTCTCAGACTGCTGGCTTACTTGTGGTTCCTAGGATACTTAAGAGTAGAATGGGAGGCAGAGCCTCCAGCTTTCAGGCCCCTCTTCTGTGGAACCAGCTTCCAGCTTGGATTCAGGAGACAGACACCCTCTCTATTTTTAAGATTAGGCTTAAAACTTTCCTTTATGATCAAGCTTATAGTTAGGGCTGGATCTGTCAGGGGCGCAGCGAAGGAGGACCCAACTGCAGACACAGACGGAGGCAAGACTATAATGGGTAATGCAATTTATTATCACCAGGAACACCATAAACAAGGAGATGGCTCTCAGAGATTCCCTTAACACTGAACTTGAACTCTTAAACTGTGGGAAGGGGTGCAACCACCGAGGGGTCGGTGTGGGGAGCAATATGACAGAGTCCTGAGGGGAGGCAGATGGCTGGAGTGGTGTGCTGTTTTCTTCAGGAGGGCAGGCAGGCAGACTAGGGGACGAGATGACTTCCCAAGCATTAGCAGACACTCTGGCAAGGAGACCAGAGCAGATCCTTAAATAGTGCCCCGATGAAAGAATTCACAACAGGTGTGCAGAGCCTCCGCACGGCAGCCTCCAGCCCCGCCCAAAAGAGGAGGAGAAAACAGCCTGCCAACCCCCTGAAATGAAAGAAAAAACAAAAAACACAGCCACAGCACACTGATCCATAACAGGATCAGGTGACCCTGAACCCTCCCTTAGTTATGCTGCTATAGGCCTAGGCTGCTGGGGGGTTCCCATGATGCACTGTTTCTTTTCATTCACCTTATTTACTTTGTTTATACTCCACTCTGCATTTAATCATTAATTGTTATTAATCTCTGGCTCTCTTCCACGGCATGTCTTTTCTCTCCTCTCAGCCCCCCCCCCCAGCAGATGACCCCCCCCTCCCTGAGCCTGGTTCTGCTGGAGGTTTCTTCCTGTTAAAGGGAGTTTTTCCTTCCCACTGTCACCAAGTGCTGCTCATAGGGGGTCGTTTTCACTGTTGGGTGTGTACATACACCTGTATGTACACACCCTGGTCATAAAATTAGAATATCATGAAATAGTTGATTTATTTCAGTAATTTCAATCAAAAAGTGAAACTTGTATATTATATTCATTCATTACACACAGACTGATATATTCCAAAGGTTTGTTTCTTTTAATTTGATGATTATAACTGACAACTAATGAAAAGCCCAAATTCAGTATCTCAGAAAATGAGAATATTGTGAAAAGGTTGAATATTGAAGACACCTGGTGCCACACTCTAATCAGCTAATTAACTCCAAACACCTGCAAAGCCTTTAAATGCTCTCAGTCTAGTTCTGTAGGCTACACAATCACGGGGAAGACTGCTGACTTGACAGTTGTCCAAAAGACGACCTTTGACACCTCACACAAGGAGGGCGAGACACAAAGGTCATTGCTGGCTGTTCACAGAGCTCTGTGTCCAAGCACATTAATAGAGAGTCGAAGGGAAGGAAAAGATGTAAAAACAACAGGGATAACTGCACCCTGGAGAGGATTGTGGAACCAAAGCCACTCAAAAATGTGGGGAGATTCACAAAGAGTGGACTGCAGCTGGAGTCAGAGCTTCAAGAACCACCAGCACAGACGTATGCAGATATGGTTTCAGCTGTCGCAGTCCTCGTGTCGAGCCGCTCTTCAACCAGAGACGGCGTCAGAAGCGTCTCGCCTGGACTAAAGACAAAAAGGACTGGACTGCTGCTGAGTGCTCCAAAGTTATGTTCTCTGATGAAATAAATCAACTTTTTCATGATATTCTAATTTTATGACCAACACCTGTATGTCCCATACTATATGTGTTGTACCGAGTGAATCGACTGAAAGGGAACAAATAGTTATGTCTATAACTTCTGTTCCCTGAAGGAGAGGAACGAGGTACAACACTAGGATGCCCCGCCGCGCAGCTGGGCTCGGTGAAGAGCGGCTATTCAACTGAGGGATGACTGTAATGACAGAGTATATATGTACGGGCAGAGCCACACATGTCATCACAGGTCATCTGCCTTAAGGGCGTGAATAGAGGTGTCTTCAGCAGGACACGTGAGGGCGTGGTATCCCGTTCTATATGTGTTGTACCTCATTCCTCTCCTTCAGGGAACAGAAGTTATAGGCATAACTATGCGGGGGGTTTTTTCTATACCTGAGCACTTTGTCTAACATTCACACACATACATTCTGATGGATGCATTGAAGGCAAGTCGGGGTTCACTATCTTGCCCAAGCGTACTTTGGCATGCAGGTTGGAGCAAACCACTGACCTTCCAATCAGTAGACGGCCCACTTTGCCTCCTGAGTCACAACCACCCCAGGATATTATAATACTACTTGCCTGGCTTAGAGTTTGATTATGAATCTGGCCACCAAGCTCAAACTGGACTCCTCTCCAAGGAGAACCACTGCAGCTAATTTATCCAGTGGTACCCCTCACTCTACCCTTTAAGGTTTAACATCCTACAATAACCAGCAAGGCCTGTGTAGTAGCAGGTTACCTCAACACATCACCAACCTCTAAGAGCAGGAAAATAATGTCAAGGAGCAGCTCTGTTCTCCTACCGTAGACAGCAATACTTATCACATAATTACCAGCTCAATTTAATTCTAGCTTTGTAAACCTCATGATTATCCCTGTTTACTGTGCAAAAAGTGCAAACAACCATGCACATTACAGTCACCAACGAGCTGCTGCAGTTCAGTTATTCCTACAGCACCAAACAGAAATAAAGGAGATGGGAACCAAACGTACGACTTTAGCCTGCTCCCTCGTCTTCCTGTGGTCTGCACCCACTTCCTGCCTGCTATTGCGACCACACACAGACCACTAACTCTGTATAAAAGTTAAAAAGTGAACCCTGTGATGCAGTGTGTGCATTGTGTCTTTGTAGTCTGTCAGGCTGTCTGATCACAGAGGAAGGCTGTACTTCTCTGGCCTCAGCTCTGAGCTCCAACCCCTCCCATCTGAGAGAGCTGGACCTGAGCTACAATCATCCAGGAGACTCAGGAGTGAAGTCGCTGTCGGCCGGACTGAAGGATCCACGCTGGAGACTGGACACTCTCAGGTACGGAGAGTCCTGCTTGAACCTGCCTTTTCCTGAGCCCCTGTTCATGAATACCAAAGTGTTTGTGAACCTTCTGATTTGTGGACAAACTGATTTCCTCCTGAGCCCAAACCATGTTTGTTCCAGACAGAAGAAATCATCACTAAAGGCTAATAATGCATCTGCCGTGGCACAACATACTTCAAAAGTGCCGCCGTTCGCGGACTTCCGGCCAAAAATACCTCTATATGGCTGTGACATGCAAGTTCTGGGCTTTCAGGAACCGTTTGCATTTTTTCGATAGGACAAAGGTTGCAGAGTTAGGGTAAAAAGCCAGCTGATCGACGTTCCTTTGATCAGCCGACTCTGCGCTTACACCAGCTGTTCGCCGCTATTAAGGGCAAGTAATGGGCTCGACACACGGGGAGCGACAAACGACAGCGACAAATGGGCCGCATCGCCACTGGGGTGAAACTGAACACAGGGGAGGCGATAGCGACGGCAGCAATGCGAATCGCGCTCTCATGTCACTTGTCTCCAAGAAATGTGATTGGTTATGAAACTGGAGGGATTTAGACATTTTCAAAGCAGTCCGTGATGAGGAGTCAGAAGATTTTATTGGAACTGACAGAAATCTTGCTGTAAACTCTCCTCTACAAAAGAAAAAGACAACCTTGGGTTCATCCTATATTGGCACCAAAGTCCTCTCTATGCGTCTGTTTAACGTTGGTCTTGCACCAGCACGTTCCCATACGGCTGCCTTTTATGTGTACATCGATAATCACTGTGTGAAGTGTCATATAACATAGGAAAGTCAAACACAGATAAAATGATGCTTTCCTTCCTGCTGAAAGTGGTTGCAGACTGCAGTGTGTAGCATACTCTCCGCTCATTGGTCAGTCAATGAAACTCTTGCTGATTGGTTTAGCGCCACGTGACAGCGACAAAAGTAGAACATTTTTCAACTTTGTTGTGTCGCGTCGCCTGGTCACGTGTGCACGTCTACGTGCACAAGCTCGAAATTTCACATGCACGAATGTCGCCGGTCGCTTAGCTGGAGGAGGGCAAGCGATTGTCGCCTCATCGCACAAGCTCCATAGGAAATGAATGGAGAGCGAGCGACGTCGCTCCCCGTGTGTCGAGCCCCTAACGGGCGCTTCAGCGGCGATCGCCCAGCGTTAAAGGGCTACAGGAACACAGTACAGGACATTAGAGGCAGTGGCGGTTTCTGATATGGGCGACATGGGCAGGCGCCCAGGGCAGCTTTTTATCTAGGGCGGCATGACCGCCCCCCTCCCCCCAACACATTGCGATCGCCGCAGCAGCGCCTACAGCACTACTCCACTTGTGGGGTAATGGGCGCCCTCTGCCTGCTGTGTGGTGCCTGTAGCTTTCTGCCATGATCTGACAGGTTGTAACAGAAGGAAAGGGGCAGACTGCCAGCAAAAGTCGCCTTTAATTTATAATTCAGCTTTGTTACTGTTCGCTGTAACCACGCCAAAACTGTACAGGCATGAACAGAGGTGGGCTGTCACTGCTTCACTCGATCATCTCACACACACAGCGCTGCCCCGCCCCCTTCTCCCCTCAGCCGGGGGTGCGGGTCAAGTGAAGCAGTGATGGCGTGAGAGTGAGACAGTCATCCGGGTTCATTCATTCATGCCTGTACAGTTTTGGCCTGGTTACAGCCAACAGTAACCGCTGAATTATAAATAAAGGCGACTTTTGCTGGCAGTCTCTCACCAAACCTTTCATCCTCACTGACACTGCCATATCAAGATTAACGCGGAAGTGTATGTACTAATATTAAAAAGTTTTGTGAGATCTCGCAAACCTGCCTCTTTTTTTTTTTTATCCTCACATGTTTTTTTCCCCCGTCTCTTACGGGGTTCCATATAGAATGAATCTGTTAAAATTAGATGCACACAACAGATAGAACACAAAGCACATTTCATTTATAATGCTGTAAATATGGTTATTATTTCACAGTATTTGTGTGAACCCGAATTCTGATGAAAAAACACAAATATGAATCTAGACAGTTCGGACAAATGTTGGTGGATGGCGCAGTGTTGCCAGATTGGGCAGCTTGTCAACAAATTGGGCTGGAAAATTATATAGATATGTAATTTTACAATAAAAACTTCCTAAAAACCTACCAAATATGGTGAAAAGCAGCCAAAATTTTAACAACTCAGCCAAAGCTGTGGATATTTAAATATATATATCACACCTGGTGCTATTAACATGAGTTTCAATGGAGGTTTTGTTGTGTTGGACTGGCAACTGTCAGTCAGATCTGACAACCCTGGGGATGGGCGGTGGTGATAACTTATTCCGCTTCAGTGCGAATTACGGCAGATGGAAAGGAAAAGGTCAAAGCCATCAGGTGTGCAGTTTAGGAAAAAAGAAATGAAGAGGAGAAACAAGCAAAGATAAAGGTAAGCAGAAGTGGTGTAATATTTCAGTTTCTTCCATGTTTTTTCAAATAAAAATTTAAAAGAAATTCTGAGTGTGCCTGTGATGGTGGGGAGACCTTCTGTGGACCTGTCTGTCAGACCATGGCAGAAAGCTACATGCACCACACAGCAGGTGCTCATTACCCCCCAAGTGGAGTAGTGCGGTAGGCGTTGCTGTGGCGATCGCTATGGGGGGGGTGCCAGCAGGGATGCTCGCCCAGGGCGCCAAACAGGCTAGGACCGCCACTGATTAGAGGTGCTTCATTCAAGTGCAACTGTCCACATATTGAAAATATTGCTAAATTAATTTACCATGAGATGAAATTAAAAACAAACTTGGAATTCGTCAGTTTTTCAAAATATGCAGGTGTCTCATTTGAACATGTAAATGCATTTGATTCTTAAAATGTATGTTCATGCTGACTGAGACTGTGCTGCTCTGACCCCCCTCCTCCTTTCAGGGTAGAGCCTGCTGGAGTCCGATGGCTGAGACCAGGTCTGAGGAAGTGTAAGTGTGTTTGTAATGTGATTGATGAAAACAAAGCAGCACACATTCAACCATCTTCATCTCTGACGTCATGATGATGGATCAATAACTGCAGCTGGTTTCTGTTCTCTCCAGATTTCTGTGAACTCAACATCAACACAAACACGATGTACAGAAATCTGAAACTGTCTGACAGAAACAGGAAGGTGACGTATGGGGAAGGTGATCAGCCGTATCCTGATCATCAGGACAGATTTGAATGGTGCACTCAGCTGCTCTGCACAAATGGTCTGACTGGTCGCTGTTACTGGGAGGTGGAGTGGAGAGGAAAGGTTTATATATCAGTGAGTTACAGACGAATCACAAGGAGGGGAGGCATCGACTGTGTGTTTGGATGGAATGACCTGTCCTGGAGTCTGGACTGCTCTGATGCAGGATGTTACTCTGTCTGGCACAGTAACAGAGGATCAATACTCTCCTCCTCTGTCTCTAACAGAGTAGCAGTGTATGTGGACTGTCCTGCTGGCACTCTGTCCTTCTACAGAGTCTCCTCTGACACTCTGATCCACCTCCACACCTTCAGCACCACATTCACTGAACCTCTTTATGCTGGGTTTGGACTCTGGTCATTTGGTTCCTCAGTGTCTCTGTGTGCAGATGAATACAACAGTCAACAGTCTGTTCCTGTTATAGAAACACCTGCTTCCATCACCTGTCCATTTCAGGATGCCAGAAAATCACAGGTGATTGAGCCTGGAAAACCTTCATACAGGTAAACAAATTATTAAATGCAGAAAACCTGAACCTGCGTGACTAGATTATGTTATAACCTGCTCTGCTGAAACTTTAGTTCATTCTGGTTAGTTGCAGTTCAGTTCTGTCTAAGAAAGGAAATACTCTTTGTATGATATTAAAGGTAGCAGGCTAACCCACGAGGTGGATCTGCAGACACAGGATCAGTTCATGTTCAGCTGTATCAGAATGGACCTAAGTTGGATTATTTTCCACTGTGAATGTTGTGGTTGTCTCTGCAGGGTTGATGACATCAGGATGGCTAAATCTTCCTGTGAGTATTCAAACTGTCCTGTGTTAAACTCATCACACTCACACTTATCAATTACTCTTCAGAGTAGTCAGAGCTCTGTAGAGCCGAGTATTCCTTTCACTTTAACTAGTAGTGACTTCATGGATTTCTTTACAAATAACATTTTAGACATTAGAGAAAAAATGATTCATAACCATCTCAAAGATTATTCTTCATGTTCGGCTGCTTTCAGCACTGCTGGTATTTGTTTAGACTCTTTTGCTCCAGTTGATCTTTCAGAGTTAACTTCAATAGTTACTTCCTCCAAACCAGCAACATGTTTGTTAGATCCCATTCCTACTAGACTGTTCAAAGAAGTCTTTCCAATTATTGATGCTTCAATCTTAAAAATGATCAATCAGTCTTTATTAGTTGGCTATGTACCACAGACCTTCAAGGTGGCTGTAATTAAACCTCTACTTAAAAAGCCATCACTGACCCAGCTGTCTTAGCTAATTATAGGCCAATCTCCAACCTTCCTTTTCTCTCAAAGATTCTTGAAAGAGTAGTTGTAAAACAGCTAACTGATCATCTGCAGAGGAACGGTTTATTTGAAGAGTTTCAGTCAGGTTTCAGAATTCATCACAGTACAGAAACAGCATTAGTGAAGGTTACCAATGATCTTCTTAGAGCCTCTGACAGTGGACTCATCTCTGTTCTTGTCCTGTTGGACCTCAGTGCAGCTTTGATACTGTTGACCATAACATTTTATTACAGAGATTAGAGCTTGCTATAGGTATTAAAGGTACTGCACTGCAGTGGTTTGAATCATATTTATCTCATAGACTCCAATTTGTTCATGTAAATGGGGAGTCTTCTTCACACACTAAGGTTAATTATGGAGTTCCACAGGGTTCTGTGCTAGGACCAATTTTATTTACATTATACATGCTTCCCTTAGGCAGTATTATTAGAAAGCACTGCATCAATTTTCTAAAATTAGAAACATCCTTTCTCAGAGTGATGCTGAAAAGCTAATTCATGCATTTATTACTTCTAGGCTGGATTATTGTAATTCATTATTATCAGGCTGTCCTAAAAGCTCCCTGAAAAGCCTTCAGCTGATCCAAAATGCTGCAGCTAGAGTACTGACAGGGAC
This sequence comes from Archocentrus centrarchus, assembly GCF_007364275.1. Lineage (NCBI taxonomy): Eukaryota > Metazoa > Chordata > Actinopteri > Cichliformes > Cichlidae > Archocentrus > Archocentrus centrarchus. The sequence goes on along the minus strand of NC_044369.1, from coordinate 35,071,324 downwards.
TAGAAAGAGAGAGCAGATTTCTCCCATATTGGCTTCTCTTCATTGGCTCCCTGTTAAATCTAGAATAGAATTTAAAATCCTTCTCCTCACCTACAAGGTCTTGAATAATCAGGCACCATCTTATCTCAAAGACCTCACAGTACCATATCACCCCAACAGAGCACTTCGCTCTCAGACTGCTGGCTTACTTGTGGTTCCTAGGATACTTAAGAGTAGAATGGGAGGCAGAGCCTTCAGCTTTCAGGCCCCTCTTCTGTGGAACCAGCTTCCAGCTTGGATTCAGGAGACAGACACCCTCTCTATTTTTAAGATTAGGCTTAAAACTTGAAATTGAGTAGAATATTACATTTAGCTAAGATCCTTGAATGCTACCTGGACCTCCTTTAACCTTTAGGAATTGGACAGACTTGCAGGGAGCAGGGTGTACACACACATATACACACGCATGCACGCACACTCTGATGTTTTTTCATGTGGATCAGTTCCCAGAACTGTAACTACACATCATATGGAGGAAAGTCCTCAAACATCCTGCAGCTTAAAAGTATTTTGGTGCTCAAAATGTTACCAAGCCAGGTTCAAAATGCCAAAACATTCCTGACACCTGCTGCTGATCTTCTCCCATCAGGTGGCGCCAGTGTAAAAGCAGACACACAGCCTGGTTTGTCAGAGGACAACACAAAACTGATCAAGGTGATTTTCCAGATATTTAATATGTGCTGTGGCTTGGTGCTTATTCAACCCTTTGCGTGACAACCAGACAAAGAGGCTGAGAGCATCACTACATAATAGCTTTGTGTTATCAGGCTGCACTCCAGCTTTGTACTCTTCCCAGCTAATTCTATTTTCTCATTTTTGGACAGCTGTGTAGCCTTCTAGTTACATATTGTTCACGTGATTCATAACCTGTACTGCACCAAAGACATGGTCAGGTTATTTATCCTAAAACTGTTGCCTTTCAGTCCAGTTTCACCCCTGAAGTGTACAGTGACTCTGCACATATCTTCTACAGGTAATCCTGTAAAAACACTTTCAGCCTCTTCTTTCATTTTTAGTGCGTGCAATGTGTAATGTGTAATGTGTTACAAAGTAACACGTTACTGTACTAAATTCATTAAACACATCACAGTTACAGTTATGCCATTACTTGCATTACAAAGGTTCTTCAGTTATCTGCAGATAGAAAGAAAAAAACATTAAACAAATGTGTGTTAATACACTACAATCAGCTGATCGTGTGCGGGAGGCAGGCAATGGCGAAGTGATCTACAGAGAGATATGGACATTATTTTTATTTTTAAAAAGAATGAGAGCTCGGTGGTAAAGTGCAACATGCGTCCTGGACAGAAACAGCTGCATTGCACTGCTAACACAACTTTGGCTCTTTGCAACCGTCTGCACAGACAGCACGCTGTCCCGGAGAACCCAGAGTGATGTTAAAGCTGAGTGCATGCTGACCCCAGGTCAGGTAACAAAGGCAGTGATGAGCAGTCCGACCTGCAGCCTCACCTGTTTCTGCAGTAGAATCAGTGTGGCCATGGCTCTGAAGTCTCTCTGGGTTTCCATCTTTGCTTTGTGTTGTCACAGGTTCTAAAAGACTTCATCCCGTGTGAACCTACCTCCCAAAAATGCTCCCACTGACAGCTGGTAAAACTCCCACTCTAAAAAACTCATTAGGGCACTTTATCTAAGTATACAAAATTCATTCCCACACTTATGCATACTACACAAACACAGGTGGGTCTAGAAACCCAAATTTTAAGGGCACACTGTTTTAAGCAACTTGAACCTTAAAAAAAGGTTATATTAAAGTGAAGCTTCTATATATAGATGAGAGTGGTTTTAGCAGGAGCCAAGAGTGAGGCCCAGAGCATCTATGGGAATGAATACAACAGGCCTCAGTTTTATCTACTGATCTACAGCATACAGTGTTCAATAATCCAGTGTGGGTGATTAATATAGGTACTAATAAATGACCATTAATCCAGTGTGCATGACTAACATAATTGGTGATAAATGATATAAAATAGTCACAGTAAAATACCAACATCAAAGTGATAAAATTCCCAGCACTAACTCGCTGGATGTGGCACTTCCTGTCTCATGTTTCCATGTGGGAGGCTGATCAGTTTGCTGTTGCTCAGTGAAATCACCAACAGGACTGGACACAGAGAGGTGATATTATACTGGGGTATGAGAAATGACCTTCAGAACAATAACAGTGAAAAGTAATGATGATTGCAAACAGTATCACATGCAGTTTAGTAATGGGATAGTGTACAAAAGGAAATAAATACAATAAAATAAAAAGCTATAGAGCACTAGGATACAGTAAAAAAGTAAATATTAGCGAGACACTAAAAAAAGAAAAAGAAAGTATCTGGGTGTCAGTGGTTGGTGCCTGTCGTGGTAATCCCCGAGCCAGATGGTGGACACCGGAGGTAAAGGGAGCCATCAAGCTGAAGAAGGAGGCCTATCAGGCTCTGTTCGGATGTGGGAGGAGTTTGGTGAGGCCATTGAAAAAGACTCTTGGATGGCCTCAGAGCAATTCTGGCAAACTGTTAGTCAACTCAGGAGGGGAAAGGAATAATGAGGGAATACTTTGAGGACCTCCTCAATTCCAGTCACACACCTGTAGAGTCTGGGGATGCAGAGGATGATTCGCCCATTACTGGGAATGAGGTCATTGAGGTGGTTAAACAACTTCTTGGTGGTTAAAGAACTCCTCGGTGGCAGGGCCCCTGGGGTGGATGAGATTTGGCCCGAGTTCCTGAAGATGGATGTTGTAAGGCTTTTTTGGTTGACACTCTGCAACATCATGTGGAGATCTGGGGTGGTGCCAGTGGACTGGCAGACTGGATTGATAGTCCCCATCTTTAAGAAGGGGGAATTCCAGGGGTAGTCTTCAACATATGTCTTCTGCCCCTCTTGCTCCCCATACAACACACCACTCACACGCATAGGGTCTCAAGAGGTGGACATGTGTGGTGCACAGGCCACAGTCAATAGGGCCATTAACATGGGTTTGCTCGCTGTGCCACGTAGCCACCCACCCCTCCCTTTTTTTAATGACACTATAGACATTATGGCTCAGGACACGTCACTATACAAATAGGGCATTTGGGGGCAGATACAGTGGTGTGAAAAAGTGTTTGCCCCCTGCCTCATTTCCTGTTTTTTTGCATGTTTGTCACACTTAAGTGTTTCGGAACATCAAACCAATTTAAACAATAGTCAAGTACAACATAAGTAAACACAAAATGCAAGTTGTAAATGAAGGTGTTTATTAGTAAAGGTGAAAAAAAATCCAAACCATCATGGCCCTGTGTGAAAAAGTGATTGCCCCCCTTGTTAAAACATACTATAACTGTGGTTTTTCACACCTGAGTTCAATTTCCCTAGCCACACCTAGGCCTGATTATTGCCACACCTGTTCCCAATCAAGACATCACTTAAATAGGAGCTGCCTGACACAGTAAGGTCCACCAGAAGATCCTTGAAAGCTACACATCATGCCGAGATCCAAAGAAATTCAGGAGCAATTGAGAAAGAAAGTAATTGAGATCCATCAGTCTGGAAAGGGTTATAAAGCCATTTCCAAAGCTTTGGGAATCCAGCGAACCACAGTGAGAGCCATTATCCACAAATGGCAAAGACATGGAACAGTGGTGAACCTTCCCAGGAGTGGCCGGCCGCCCAAAATTACCCCAAGGGCGCAGCGACGACTCATCCAAGAGGTCACAAAAGACCCCACAACAACGTCCAAAGAACTGCAGGCCTCACTTGCCTCAGTTAAGGTCAGCGTTCATGCCTCCACCATCAGAAAAAGACAGCAAAAATGGCCTGCATGGCAGAGTTCCAAGAAGAAAACCACTGCTGAGCAAAAAGAACATTAAAGCTCGTCTCAATTTTTCCAAAACGCATCTTGATGATCCCCGAGACTTTTGGGACAACATTCTGTGGACCGATGAGACAAAAGTGGAACTCTTTGGAAGGTGTGTGTCCCATTACATCTGGCGTAAAAGGAACACTGCATTTCAGAAAAAGAACATTATACCAACAGTAAAATATGGTGGTGGTAGTGTGATGGTCTGGGGCTGTTTTGCTGCGTCAGGACCTGGAAGACTTGCTGTGATAAATGGAACTATGAATTCTGCTGTCTACCAAGAGATCCTGAGGGAGAATGTCAGACCATCTGTTCGTGTACTCAAGCTTAAACGTACTTGGGTTCTGCAGCAGGACAGTGATCCTAAACACACCAGCAAGTCCACCACTGAATGGCTGAAGAAAAACAAAATGAAGACTTTGGAGTGGCCTAGCCAAAGTCCTGACCTGAATCCTATTGAGATGTTGTGGTATGACCTTAAAAAGGCCGTTCATGCTCTCAAACCCTCTAATGTAACTGAATTAGGACAATTCTGCAAAGATGAGTGGCTCAAAATTACTCCAGAACGCTGTAAAAGCCTCATTGCAAGTTATCGCAGACGCTTGGTTGCAGTTGTAGCTGCTAAGGGTGGCCCAACCAGTTATTAGGTTTAGGGGGCAATCACTTTTTCACACAGGGCCATGATGGTTTGGATTTTTTTTCACCTTTACTAATAAACACCTTCATTTACAACTTGCATTTTGTGTTTACTTGTGTTGTCCTTGACTATTGTTTAAATTGGGTTGATGTTCCGAAACACTTAAGTGTGACAAACATGCAAAAAAACAGGAAACGAGGCAGGGGGCAAACACTTTTTCACACCACTGTATGTTCCCCAGAAGTTGGGCGGTGGGACTACTTAAGTGGCCCCACTCACTACTTCGCTGCTGTCTCCCTCTCAATTTTATCTTTACTTTGCTTTGCTCAACATTGGGCAGTTCTTGGGCACCTGGGGCCCTACTCTGGCTTGTGCTGGGATGACCGGCCTCTGGCGGGGTTGGCTGCCTGTTGTCGCTGGTTCTCTGGGGCTCTTGTGCCCTTTGGCTGTGGGAACTCCAGCTGGGACCTCACTCCTCCTTCTTTGGGGTTGGGCATGCAGTTATCATCAGGATGTATTGTCTCAGGTCTTCAGTGCTCATGGGAGGCTATGGGTGGCCTGGGTCTATCTCTGGCTTTGGGGGTCATTGTTGCAGCTTCTCACCCTCATTATGAAGTACGTTTCATGACACACACACAAGCAGCAGGTTTGTTGTGGGGTGTTTTTGGTGTTTTGTCTCTATCTTTTCTACTGCCACTTCCTGCCTGTTGGCTCTGGTGTTGTTGGGCTGTGCCATTTAAACTTGTAAGTAAAGAAACAAAGAAAGAAAATAAATGGTAAATGGACTAGCTCTCGCTGAGCACTCAAAGTACTTTATCATGTTTGCATTTACCCATTCACACCTGTTCATTAAAGCGCTGTTTTTTTTATAACTGAGTGCTTACTATCTAACATTCGCACACATTCACACTCCAGCAGTTGCATCAGAGAGCAACTTGGGGTTTAGGATCTTGCCCAAGGATACTTTGGCACGCAGACTGAAGCAGCCAGGAATCGAACCACCAACCTTCCGATTAGTAGATGACCTGCTCTACCTCCTGAGCTACAGCCACTCCAAAAAAAGAAAGAAACTAACAAGAGGAGCCTAAAATACAGCTCCTCTTGGCACAGCAAAGGTGTTTGGCACAACAGTGCATGCAGACAATAATTTTGCTTGCTTAAGCTGTTGGACAGAAAAAAAAATGGTGTGCTTCAACTGTCAGGGGATCAAGATCCTCAGCCTCCCTGATAAGGTCTATGTCAGGGTACTGAAAAGGAGGGCCTGTCCATTAGTTGAACCTCAGATTCAAGAGGAACAATGCGGTTTCGTCCTGGTCATGGAACACCGGACCAGCTCTTTATCCTCTCGAGGATAATTGAGTGTGTGTGGGAGTTTGCCCATCCTGTCTACATGTGTTTTGTGCACTTAAAGAGGGTATTTGACCACATCTCTCGGGGTATCCTGTGGAAGATGCTGTGGTTGTACAACCTTGGTCTGTATAGCCGGTAATATGACGGACTCATTTCCTTTGGGTGTTGAACTTCAACCAGGGCTGCCCTTTGTTATCGATTCTGTTCATAATTTTTATAGACAGAATTTCTAGGTGTAGCCAAGAGGTGGAAGGTTTGTGGATGGTGTGGTCCTGTTGGCTTCATCAGGTGGTGGCCTCCAGCTCGCAGTGGAACGGTTCGCAGCCGAGTGTGAAGCGGCTGGCATGAGAATCAGCACCTCTAAGTCTGAGGCCATGGTCCTCAGCTGGAAAAGGGTGGAGTGCCCTCTCCAGCTCAGGGATGAGTTGCTACCCCAGGTGGAGACATTTATGTACCTCTGGGTTTTGTTCACCAGTGAGGGAAGAGGCAAGCAGGAGATTGACAGAATTGGCAGAAATGAGCTTCCTCTGAAGGGTGGCTGGCCTCTCCCTTAGAGATAGGGGGAGGACTGCAGCCATCCAGGAGGGGCTCAGAATAGAGCCGCTGCTCCTCCACATCGAAAGGAGCCAGTTGAGGTAGTTCGGGCATCTGAGCAGGATGCCTCCTGGGTGAGGTGTTCCAGGCATGTCCTAAGGAGAGGAGGCCCCGGGGCAGACCCAGGACACGCTGCAGAGACTATATCTCTCAGCTGGCCTGGGAATGCCTCAGTGTCCCCCCGGATGAGCTGGAGGAGGTGGGAGGGGGAGGTCTGGGCTTCTCTGCTTAGGCTGCTGCCCCTGCGACCCTGCGCTGGATAAGCAGAATAGGATGAATGGATTAACAGTTGTAGACCTAATGGGTTAGGAAAGAAGAACATAGGTACAATTTTAAGCAAATGGCCTATACAAAAACAATGTAAGAACAGTTCATATAAAAAAAAAAGTTGAATGATAGTTCTGGGCCCTTAGAAGAGTTCAGAGAGAGCTAAACTAATGTGATGCCAGCATACAGCAGGATAACAAAGGAACAAACTAACTGCTCAGATAAAACCAAACCTGATCAAAAATGCTCAATTAATTTAAGTAATTCCTGTCCTGCCACCCTTATTAAGCACAGCATTTACTGTGCTTAACTGTAGTCAACTGCTTATAAAGTACGTGTTAATCTTAACACATACTTTAGAACAATGCTTAAGAAATATGGGTAAATTGTCTTAGAGTCCTGGTGTACTCTATCAATCATATGTATTCATATGCAGATCTGTTTGTTTATAGGTTTTAACATGGCCATTCAGCTCTTCTGTGTTTCAGTTTCAGGTGTCCTGGTCCAGGTGAGTTCCAGTGTACTCTGACTGGACTGGTGTTTGATGTGATTCAGGAGGCAGAGCTGCTGTACAATATCATCCAGTGGGATGAGAGCCTCCTACAGCCAGCCAATAAGATGGCTGCAGGCCCGCTGTTCAACATTGACAGTTCAGAGGATGCAGTCCGTCGGCTCCACCTCCCGCACTGCGAACCAAAGGATGGTGAGCAAAGCGCTGTTTGTGAGGGGCCACAATTATAAACCCCATAATCGTCTTAGCGCCCCCTACAGGCTGCAGAGTTGACTGTTTTCCTGCTGACTTGTCACAGGGAGCACTGAGACCATGTTGATGTTTGTCAGACAAAGACACTTAATGTGGTCTTCCTGCAGAGCTCAGGTTTACTTAGTGTCCACTGGTAGACCCCGCTGTCAGTGGACAACAAAGGCTGAATATTCACGATGGCTCATTTCCTTTCCAGTCAGCTGTGACAGCGAACCAGAGTGAGCAGTCAGCCCTCATTTGGACACCTTTATATGGCCAGGGTAATCCAAGGCATGAGCTAACAAGTATTAGAAATCAGTAGAATTTGTTTCCATTCAAGTTCAGTTTTGTTTGATGGCTTCAATCCCCTGGTCTAATAATAATAATCAGAAGAATAATGTTGTTTTTTTTATTATTATTATTATAAATGGGTAAATCTGCAGCATTAATTTGGTATGTTTGGGTCTAGAAAGTTGTCTTTTAGAAACCAGCTACACACTAACTCAGTGGTGTCTACAGATCACAGGAAGTGTTGTGTTAAAATGTTCTGCAGGTGTCTGATGGCTTCTCTTCATCAGTGTCAGGTGCCGTTTACACGAGACCGTTTTCATTTTGAAACGGTGTCGTTTTGATGCGTTTCGCCCTTCTGTTTACACGACAACAGAGTGAAAACGATGTGTTTCAGAAACGGGGTCCAGAGTGGAGCGTTTCAGAAACGCACCGGCTTGCGTTCTCGTGTAAACGCTTGAAACCGGGATGATTTGAAAACGCTCGACTCGCACATGCGCACTATGGTTGCGACGGCCACAGTTTTTCGCGCACGCGCAAATTGATAAACAGTACTCGCGGATTCACAAGTGCTTCTTATGCTTTTCTTGTGTTTTTACCGTTTTGTAATTCAGCGTTGTGTGCAGCAGCGATCCAACCTCATCGTCAGTCCACACAAAACCTCTCACATTGGCCGTTTTGTAAGTAATGAACAATTTGCTGCACTACCTACTGTGTCACTCCATGCATGCGCGTCTTGCATAAACAAACTTTGCAAAGAGAAAACCAACGCCAACTTGTGGCCTGGCATGGGAACTACATCGTTTTCATCGTTTTCATCGTTTCCATCATTCCACATGTCCTCGTGTAAACGCGGATCGTTTCTGAAACGCCATCGTGTAAACGAAAGGCTGAAACGCATCAAAACGACACCGTTTCCAGTGAAAACGGCTTTGTGTAAACGGCACCTCAGATTCACTGCCTGACCCGGGACACTATCTCAGTGTTTGATGTGTATAATGAGATTAGCACTATCATTGTAGTGAGGTTTTGTGATTGAAAGAGATGTCTGCTGGCTCTGTGTTTTCACAGCTCCGTTCTCCGACTGTCTGTCTGTCGTCCACATCTCTGATGATGGAATGGACGTCCTCAAGCCCCTAAAGATCACAGACACTCATGTGATTGTGGAGGTTCCTCACCTCTCTGCCCTCGGACTTGTCTGGGACACTGTGTCGAAGTTCTGGAACAAGAAGAAACCTGTTTCGGGCCAGGTTTTGCTGTTCCTCCGACCACCAAACCGCAGAACACAGAAGCAAAAGCTCAATGTGTTTCTCCTGCCAAGCAGCATCCGAGTGGAAGAGGTAAACATCTAAGAAGGGTTACACCTTCACTTTCAGTTCTCACTCATCCTCTCAGAACTGATGATAGGAACTAAATTCAGTTCGTCCATCTTCTTTTGTCCATCTTCTGTCACATATCTCGGGATGGGTTGCATAGGAAGTAGAAAATGTGTTACAAAGTTAGTCCGGATATCCTCATCTTCAAAAGAACCCTATATGGATATTTTGGACCAGCTCTGAGGCCTGGACTACAAAGCATCATCGCAGGATACCTTATGATGGGTATTTATATATAGAAGTAACCTGCTGTGGAGATAGGAGTCAACACTTCACTCCCTACTGACCAGTCAGTTCTCCAGTCTAAGGACCCTGGAGAGTGTCTGACAAGTTCATCTGCTTATAACTCATACTCACTCCCCAAAGTACCAGAAGTGAGGGAACAGGTATCGTCAGGTACTCTTCTTTGCTGTATTTTTTTGTAGAAGAATGTGCCAGCACTGAGCATCTCTGAATCACTTTCATTTTTCTGGGTTTGACTGTGTTTGATTATGTTCAGTCACCTGCTCACCAGACGAAACCTGGATATGGGGCGTGCAGTAAGAACAGAGCAGTAAAGGAAGGCTGTGGGTGAATCTGTGTGCGATGTGATTTGTGGGTGCTGGCTAGCAGAGGATGCTCCACAGGGTGAAGGCATGTGTTCATAAGACAAAAGAAGTGCTGATGAGAGTTCTCAAGTTAGATGATGATGCTGAATCTCACCTACAGTTTGATCAGGATGAAACTCTCCTGCTTATCAGTGCAAACATGAACGTAATGAGAAATCAAACAGCAAATTCAAACTGAAGGAGACGATTCAGCTGTGACTCCCAGGGTTTGATTTTGTCTCAGAGCTTAGGTGCTGCTAAAGAGTGGCAGAAAACTCAAACCTCATTCTGCAGCTTAACTTCTAATTCAGCGTCAGTCATGCTGGGCTTTCGCTGTTACAGTGAGGAGTGCTGAATTCACCAATGGCTACTTGCAATGGCAAAGACAGCTGAGCCTCTGTGGTATTGTAGTGTTTTTATATTCTATGCACCAAAATGTCCAAAAAATACAGTGTTTCTCGGGTGGTCAGAATATGCACGACTGTCCTGCAGCTGGATCTTTGTCCCCAGGTCTGCTGTTTGACTCCCAGGTGGTCTTTGCTGTGCTGTGGCCATTGTACAATAAAACCCTAGAAACAACAAAACTTCATAAAAGAACAAAAACCTGGGTGCTGGATCAGTGTGAGTCTGTGCTGCATCAAAACCTTTTTGTGATTGCTTTGGTCAGGTTGCCACAGTTGCATGAAAAACAGCAACTTGTGTACAAGCCCAACAACTGCTCGCTGAAACCTGAAAACGTGCAACGTGAAACAGAACGTTCACCTTCGAAAGCTGCACCTCACCACTGCAGCCAGCATGGTTCAACATACTCTTCACAGCTATACTGCTGCTTCAGCATTAACTGCAGTTTTCTGGACACGTCCCAATAAACAGCAAAACAGTAGTAATATTACATCATTGATCAGGTAATTTAGAACTACTGAACATAAACCCTCTAATTTAACACTCGTCATATCTTAAGGTGAGCATGAAACACAGATATTCTGACTACATCCCGGCACCTTCCAACTGTGAACTCATCCTAGATCACAAGTACACTCTTCTGTGTCCGATCGCCAATAAAATCCAGCCTACGGTGAGTCGTTCAACTCTTTGTGTTGGAATACTGACAAGGAATTTGACATGCTTCATTCAGAGGACTCTGGAAGTGATAGACACCCACACTGTTTGCAGGAGGAAAAGTTTCACTTGGACGTGGGACCAAACCTCCACCCAACGTTTGAGGTTCACCTTCCTACAGAGACAGAAGAAGTGTCGATAACGGTCCGCGACCAGATGACGACAGATGTGTGGAGGCGGGACATTGATCTGACTGGTAAGGTGGCTAACATCATTCCACCTGATAGTATATCAAAAATAATGAGTAATGGTGGCTTTTCATTTTGTTTCCATTAATGGTGTTTGCTCTCATTGAGGTATCATATCACTTCCTGTTGTAACGTGTTTTGTGTAGCTCGCTTAATTATAAATCTTTAGATAATGAAATATTTCATAATGTAATCTTCACCTGCTTTATCCAAAGCACACTCTCTGCTGAATCACCTGTAAATTGTATTCACATTATCCACTTTGTTTGATTTTAGGAATTCAATAGCTTAGCTTAGCGCTGCTAGTAGCTTAGCTCTTAGCCGACTCACTACCAGCATGGCTTCTTCTCCTGTCTCTCCTGCACTTTCCTGCTCTGGGTGTCACATGTTTAGTTACTCCTCGGCCTCCTTTAGCAGTAACGGTGCTTGTTACAGATGTAGTCTGTTTGTAGCTCTGGAGGCCAGGCTCAGTGAATTGGAGACTCGGCTCCGCACCCTGGAAAATCCTGTATCTAGCCAGGCCCCTGTAGTCGGTGTGGACCATGGTAGCTTAACCCAAGTGGGTGACTGTGAGGAGGAAGCGTAGTCCTAAGCAGAAGCCCCCGGGTACACCACCAACCTGTTCACGTCTCTAACAATTTTTCTCCACTCACCGACACACCCGCCGAGGAACAAACTCTGGTTACTGGTGACTGTTTGAGAAACGTGAAGCTAGAGACACCGGCGACCATAGTCTTCCAGGAGCCAGAGCAGGTGTTTGTTAGATTGCATCTGCTCATTTTGAATTTCATTACAGGTGCATATTTTTAATGACCGAGGGTCCGAAGATCACCGATGTTCAGTGTTGATTGTTACCTGCACAGGTGTCTCTGGATTCTCTGAAGCTTTTATTGTTCTGTAAAGTACATGATTAAATCTACAGATTCTCTTTTTTTCTGCTTGGCCCTCAGATATTGTCCAGAGAACAGATAACTGGCCAAATCGCCTCCCACCAGACAAGCGTCTGCTCTCAGTTCGGACACAGTTTGTGGAAAAAGTGTCGGGTTCGACTCTAAACCAGCTGCTGGACAGTCTGCTCCAACGAGGAATCATAAATGAGGGAGAAATGGATTCAGCCAGAATCAAACCCAAGGCTGACCGAGCTCGAGACGTGATCGATGTGGTTCGAAACAAAGGAGCAGAAGCCAGCAATTCCCTAATTAATGACCTGCGTGAGTTGGATCCATACCTGTCTGAAACCCTGCACCTGAGCTTCAGTCACTCACCTCGAAGGTGAGAGCCTGCCCACTGCATCATCAGTGGTTCATTCACCCACAGATGCCTGAAGTCACCGAGTGTCACGGACCTTCTGTGGTCTCTGGACGACATGTCGCTGTGAATCACTTCCTGTGTGGACGACATGGTGTGTGACTGTACCCTCATGATGGCAGCTACATTCACAGGTGCTGAAACACGAGGAACGCTGCTTTACTCTGGCATAGCCTTACTGATGACATCACACTGGTTGTGAAAGACAGTGAACTCTGATTGGCTGAGGACCAAATGTAGTTTGAATGTTGAACTTTAAACTCATTTTTATATTTTATTGTATAAAAATGTTTAAATAGTCCTTTTAATTTTCTCACTTTTATACTGATTTATAGATTTTATTATTGCTTTTTCACCACAGTGAAATAAATCCATTTCATGGTGAGAAACAGCAAGCCTATCAGAAGCTCAGTAATGAATCTACCAAGCTGGCTGGTCTACAGCAGTGATGTTCTGTCTCATTACCGTCCTCTGGTTTAGTTCACAGACTGTCTTTGACTTAATTATGTCGCTCTTTGTGATTTTCAGGTTAAATTTTATGCTTCATGAGTAAATGGACTAGTTCTTCTCTGAGCCCTCAAAGCGCTTGTACAACTCGTTTACATTCACTTCCATAAATAAGTGCTTTTATTGTCCAACATTCACACACACATTCATACTCTAATGGTTGAGTTGGAGAGCAACTTGGGGTTCAGTATCTTGTCCAAGGGTACTTTGGTATGCAGCCCAGAGCAGCCAGGAATCGAACCACCAACCTTCCAATTAGTAGGTGACCTGCTCTACCTCCTGAGCCACAGCCACCCCTAATGACTCCAAGAACCAAGCAGATGGTTCTGCTTTCACAATACGAGCCAAGTTAAAGTGCAGATATTCTCGTCTGTTTCCTAAACCATTAAAATTGTTCGGAGGTGACTTTGTGGTGTCTGTACTGCTCTGCTAAACTATATATGCATATATGGTCTCTTTCTCTTAGGCTTTATTAATTTGTGTAAAATAAGTAACACGAGCTTGAACATGAAGGCTTGGCCTCAGCTCAAAGAAAGAAGAATGCAGAGGGCCTCTTGCAGGTCTCTGGCCTTCCATAAAAGGGAATGACCTTACATACATGCAGGAAACAAGCTATACCTGGTTCTCCATAAAATACTATATGTGGTACAAGGTCAAAGGTCAAGAATGTGGGTGCTGACTATATAACTCTTGCCAGTCCCTTTGTCTCATGAGCTAGGGCGATTAGAGACTTACCCTCTCCCAGGTCGCAAAGGAAAGCGCCTGTTTTGACACTGTCTGTTTCTTTGCAATAAACTTTTGTATATATGCATTAAGACTTTGTCAGCGAGGATTTTTTCAACTTCTTGAGGACACAGGTTTAATTTCCACTGGTGCTTTTCTGTATGCACATGTGAACTATGGACAAACATGGTCTCAGCCCCTTTGAGCTTGTGTTTGGAAAAAGTCTCCCTTTACTGGTCTGGGTCTAGTTACATCTATATTGATAAATGGCTACTATGAAGTTGAAATTTTTAGATATTGTCCAACCTTGCCCGCATTTTGTTCTGCACTTCACACATAGGTCAAAGTAAAACTGCCCTCTCCAGCTATGGCAGTGCAGCATCCATTGAAGCTGGGGGACTGGGTACTCATCAAGGATCCCAGGTGGAAATACAGGAGCCAAGGACAATGCAGGACTGTTTCAAGCTCTCCTGACGACCGAGACTGGTGAAAGTTGCAGGGAATGTCCGTTGGATCCATGCCAGGCATTGTAAGCAGGTCCCAAGTCTGGAAGCTGAAGGAACGCCTCCCTCTAACGGGTAGCTCAGGTGGCTCCCCTTCAGGACGGCCACAACAATTAACAGCCCCTACTTTTGCCTCGGACGGGGATGGCAGGATGGGAACGTCATCTTTCACTGAGACAAGTGTATACCATTTATGTGTTATGAAGTAGCTATGTAACATACGCCCTTGTTGGAAGCATTCAAAGTCACACGATCATCTTAGGTCGTACATATCTGTACCAAGCCTTGGTTTGCTCAAATAGATTTAAAGAGAGAGAGTGCAATAAATCACTGCCCCTATACCTATATACTCTTTGATTGGTGTTAGTAAGTGTGTTTAATTTTATGCAGTAGAAAGATTTCATATAGGTGCGAGCCATTATAAAGGTAAAACTTATTTGTGTGTCCTCAGTGAAACTACTAGATTTGCGTTGCCAGATAAGACCTATTTAATTTCTGGTAACTTTGCGTAACCTTGCCTATTGTTGGGAAATCAGGATTCCTCCGTCCCGTTGCCTTCCGGGTCCGTTGATAAAGGAAGGTAAAAGTCAGACTTTTAGTTTCATTCTTAAAATTTATTAATCACCACACATAATACATGAAGGCCAAAAATAATGCAGAATTAAACAAGCATGCTTGGAGATTGTAGAACAATATTCCCTTACCACGTTTACACTTTCTCCATCCCAGATGGAGCCTGCAATCTGTCTGTCTGTTCGCGCGTCCCTTTTTTATGCCCCTGGGAACATGCCCTTATAAGGAATTGTTTTCCCTCGCCGCCAACTTTCCGCCAGTTGTACGACCCCCACTGCTCCCCTGTCAGCTGTATGCAGTGGGGGGAAATACTCCCCTTTAGACTTCTTAACCTTCTTTCCCTGATCAGTAATAATCAATTCCTTCACTATCCGTGTGTTCCTGTTTTATGGAGTTGCACAGAAGACTTCCTATCATACACAACACCATGGCGCTATCCCTTCAGGTTCAAGAATTGTTGCATACTGATACTGATATGGCACACACAGGAAGCAATAATTGCATTCGCCACCATAGTAGAAAGACAGGTTAATAAATCTGTAATAGGCTTTTTATTCATGCAGAAGGAGATAGATGTGTGACAAATTATTATACAAGAACCAAGGCATTAGGTTTAAATTTGGTTTTACAGAGGAATGCTTGCACACTTGTGGGTTCAGAATGCTGCACCTATTCCAACCATCCTCTCTGTAGCGAGTCTCTAGGACACTTGCCAGACTTGTATCTAACCTCAGACTGGATTCCACCGTATGCTGACCATTCAGAAGAGGAGGATGAAGAACTATAGAAATGGCTATGATGGACCATTGCTATAATGGAGAGCTAATACCATGTGATGTTTTGTATCTTTCAAGAATTAACAGATGTCTTACTCTGACACTGTATACTTCCTTGGCTTATGTAAATTAGGCGAGATTGTCGTAAATGACAAAAAGGGAGGAAATGTAATGGAAAAGTACCTAATTGAACTTTCACTTAGCATATGCAGATGTGTTGTTTGCTTTTACCTTAAGTTTTGCAGACACCAAACATATATGTGCGTGTCCCGTGGGTACTGTGTAAGCTGTGTAAGTAGTGTGTACATGACCTTATGCAGCTGTCTTGCTCTAAGAACTGTCTGTAGAGTTTAGTTGTCAGACTTCTGCTGCTGTTTGGCAGGAAGAACTCTGTCCCTGGTTGACCAAACAGAATAGTTTTGACTTGACCTTTGACTCTTCCTCTGACTCACGCGTGAACGATTTTGTATTGAAACGGTTAAAATCTTTAATGGCTCTTTGTGATATTTTTATTTGGAAAGCTGAATTCCACCACAGTTTTCACAGACCAAGCAAGAGTTCCTACAAGAAAGATCTGAGGATCAGTGGGAACAAAGCTGCTCTATCAGCAACTACATACAGCAACAAGTCAGGTATTGACTGTTTGACAGAACTTTACAGTGACCAGGGAGAGGCTGACACAAGGCTTGTGTTACATGCAATACACCTTGCACCTTCCAGTGGGTAGAAGATGAAGGCTCAGGGAAGATGGATTCATTGAACTTGTCATGTATCAGGAGGCACCATGACCTCCAACACCAGCTTGGATTCAGGACACAGACACCCTCTCTATTTTTAAGATTAGGCTTCAAACTTTCCTTTTTGATCAAGCTTATAGTTAGGGCTGGATCATGTGACCCTGAACCCTCCCTCAGTTATGCTGCTATAGGCCTAGGCTGCTGGGGGGTTCCCATAATGCACTGTTTCTTTTCATTCACCTTATTTGGTGGGGTTGCTGTAGCTCAGTAGGTAGAGCAGGTCACCTAATGATCGGAAGGTCAGGGGTTTGATTCCTGGCTACTCCAGGCTACATGCCAATGTATCCTTGGGCAAGATACTTAACCCCAAGTTGCTCTCCGACCGTTCCGTCGGAGTGTGAATGTGTGTGGATGTTATATAATTAAAAAGCACTTAGCTTAGTTAACATGGAAGTGCTTGTATGAATGGGTGTGCATGGGTGAATGTAAAAAACATGTTGTATAAGCGCTTTGAGTGCTCTGACTGAGTAGAAAAGCGCTATATAAGAACTAGTCCATTTACTTTGTTTATACTCCACTCTGCATTTAATCATTAATTGTTATTAATCTCTGTCTCCCCCCTCAGCAGATGACCCCCCTCCCTGAGCCTGGTTCTGATGGAGGTTTCTTCCTGTTAAAGGGAGTTTTTCCTTCCCACTGTCACCAAGTGCTGCTCATAGGGGGTCGTTTTGACTGTTGGGTTTTCTCTGTATTATTGTAGGGTCTTTACCCACAATACAAAGCGCCTTGAGGTGACTGTCTGTTGTGATTTGGCGCTATATAAATAAAATTGAATTCAACTGAATTGAAATTGAAATTTTTATTTGATTTTATACTAATGATAAATACCATAGACACTGTTACACAGAGACCTCAATACAGTAATACATACCTTCAGCAGAACCAGGCTCAGGCAGGGGCAGTCATCTCCCACGTCCTGCTGGGGGTGAAAGTCTCTCACAGATGTTTTCAGAAGCAGTTTGCATGCCTAGGTGTTTTGTCTGAAACACCTGTGGCCATAGAAGCGATTGAAACACCTGAATTCAATGATTTAGATTGGTGAGTCAATACTTTTGGCAATATAGTGTATCATGAATGTCAGGGCGTGCTATTTATTTGTGAAGGAGGACACCTGAAACAGTTTAATTAAAAAATTAAGACATTTAAACATCAGAAATTAACACTCGTGTGCATGAGGGCTCAGAGTTCAGGAGGAGACAGGCCTGTGGGTGCTCTGCCTCCATCCCCTCTGAGCCGTGTTCCTCACTAACCAAAACATCTTCATAATGTCACTTTATCACATATAAACAGAGTCTGTGTGTTGCGGTTTGGCCTTCGTTATTGTCCGTCCAGTGCTGGTTCTCGTGACTCAGCTCTCTCTCATGAGCGATAAAGCTCTGTACAAGAAGCACATGTTCCCCCCCCCGATGTTTCCTCCAGTTTTATCCAGCTTAATAACAGAACATGGTTTCGTTTAATTGTACATACTGTGGCAAGACCTTTAAGGTTAAGATAAACTGAGACTGGGAAGTTAGTGTGGCACATTCTCTCTAATGTATTTATCTATTTATTAAGTTGTCTGTTGTTCACTTCAGCCACTGTTTATTAATTAATTTCCTGGAGTTCACTTTCAGCATTTGTCATTTTATTCTTTGGGTAAAAAAATAAACCCCAACATGAGAAAAAGCTACAATTATCTGAAGATCAGCTTAAACCATAAGCACCCTCTCAGAGCCCTAAGCCCTAAGTAAGTGACCAACATTCTGGCTTTGCATGTGTATGACTGAGGCCTGTTTGGCCATAAAGCTGTGGTCTATCTGAACACTAGGACCCATGACGTGTCCATTTACATGACTTGTCCACTTGACACAGCGGGAATTAAATTTTACCAAGCACAACCTTCCTGGACCAGCTCCTTTTAAGGGGTCCCAATACTTCCTGGCCCAATTCAGTGACCCACTGTTATTTTCAAGCCAAGTCTCATATGTTGCAAAGCCAAGAGTTTTATGTCCAAGTTAAAAAGGCATTGGCCAGTTTCTGCAGCCACTGTGACAATCACCATATGGAAATATAAGACCAATGCCTGTTCAGCCAAATATGGGTGTGCTCATGCTGATTTATGTAAAGGGGCAGAAGGAACTCAGTCTGACCCCAATTTTAGTCCACTGGGTAAGGTGCTTTGGGATTAGTTTCTGGCTGTCATACTCACAAGCACACACACATACAGAGCAACGTGGACAAAATGTCTTGTTACATCTTACTTTGTGTTCACTCAAGACCCACCTATACTCAAGTTGTCCTTGCAGTGTGTGCAGTCCATCTGTGTCTTGGGCCTCACCCAGTCTTGCCTTAAATGGAAATGATGGGTTCAATACCACAACATTAAGTGAGACCCAACACACAGTCAAGCCATGTGACACACCAGCTCAATACAGACCCTACTTAGGAGTAAGAGGTTTGTGAAGAGATGTTGGGTATTATACTGAGAGTTTGGGTTTAACCTAGTATCTGAATACAAGACTCTATTTTTTATTGTCTTTGGGTCACACCCAACATCTCCCTACACATTGGTATGTTGGGTTTATAACACCCAGCTTCTCTTTACTGCACATGGAATGACCCAAAACCTCAAAGCAAAGATGGATTTTGACCCAGTACTTAAGTAGATAACTAGTACTTTAGGAAATATGGTTATGTGCTCATGATTTTCAAAAAAGGTTTTAAAATCTTACAAAATCTAAATTTTTAAGATGTTTCCTTATGTACTCCTTAAAAACTCCAGTCCACATATCTGAAGTGTCTATATTTTATTTCAACATTTAGAATTTAGAAATCAACAAGTGCATTGAGTTCTTCATCAAAAACAGAAGGAGCCTTGTCCTGAGGATGTGGCCAAAAGTTATGGCAGTGGCACCACTGACATTTTTTTTGCAGTTAAACATTTTTGAAACATGAAATCCTTGTGATTGTTCATCACTACATCATATAAACATGTAAAAATATTCAAAATACAAAATGAAGTGGCAGAGTGGAAGAAAAGCAAACTGCCAAAAATGTTTGACTACAGCCAGACAGAGTGTCTTATCCTCTCTCATGACACAATCATTCATCTTTTTGGTTGTAACACACCAGTGAAACAATAAAGGAACAGTATGAACAATCTGGTTGTCCTCAAGGATGTGGCAGTTGGATGTCCTGGTCATCCATTGTGACTGAGTCCTCCATCTTTTCTGGCTGTAACAAAAAAGTGAAACGATAAAAAAATATTTCAAGCTTGTGACTGTTCTCATATATAAAACAAAAAATATGTAAAATAGAGAGTACTCAATGTGTCTTTGACAGCAGGGAGGATCTGCCCATTATAGTTCAATTAAATCTACCAAGACCCACAAATCTTCCTCAAAAGTTTAGCTTTTATGATGTCATTTGGTGCAGGATAAACAACATCCACACCAATAGCACAAGTGAGTCTTGACTCCTCTGTACTCTGACAATTGAGGTTTCAGTCTTAAATCCGATATCTTTAGCCAGTCAAACCAACAAGTCCTGGCCCAAAGAAAACATATGATCATCAATAAAGTGTGAAAATAAAGAAAAGAAAAAAACTCACTTCCTAAAGATTAAAAGAGTCAAGAGATTAAACTTTATTAATCCCTTTTTTAGGGGCACAGACAGAAATCTGGCTTTTACTCCCACTAACAATGTAACCTCACTGTTTTCATGGGCCCTCCCATCAGGGTTGCAGACATCAGTTTCTGACACATCTGTCTTCAGGGGTTTCTGCATGAAAAGAATTTGCATTCTGATTTTTGTATTAAGATACTTATTGCAGAGAAAATGGATAGTGTTCTGTATGATTTGGATTTACATGATCTACTGTAATTACATGCAAGTTAATCTATAAAGCCTGCTCACTAATACTCAGCAGTGCTTCACCACGGACCATTGCACCGCATCTCATGGATCCAACACTTTGCGATGGGAGAGCAGCTCCTAAGGATAAAAACATGATTATTTTTAATTCAAGGTGCACACTGGAAGAAATGTTTTTTACTCTTACAAAAAGTGGCAAAATGGTTCAAGTTTTCTCCCCTGGTACAACGGTTTAGGCTACCAAATTATGAACTGTAAACTAAATTGCTATTTTAGATCTGAAAAGGTGACAGTTGTGTTGCCTTAGCATCAGATAAATCATGAGACAAACATGTACTTGATGTATTTTGCATGCATATTTCACTGTTACTCACATCCATGTTCTCATAGATGGTCAGATGTGTCTTTTGGAATAATGCATAACACAGTTGTATCATTATCATTTATCAATCATACAATGTAAATTACACTTAGATATGTTTTGCATACGTATGTGACAGATACTCACAATGTCCTCCGTGTTGGTGTGTGTGTTCTCTTCCATGTTCTCATGCACACCCAAATGAACCTTGTGACCAATACATAACTTGATTGGACAATTTTAGGTTAAACTTAGACTATGTTAAGTTTTTAGCATGCAATGAGAAGACTTCAGTTAGGAATTGGTGCTACATTAGACAAAGATGATATCTCAGACAACAGACCCAACTTCTAATTTCATCATGAGCTACTGAACTTTTTTGTTTTTGTTTTTTTTCTTTTACTTTTACATGTAAAAAAAAAAAAAAAAAATCCTTTAATTTTCTCACCTCTATATTGCCTTGGAGGCTTTCCAAAGACCCAGGCCCTACATTGTTCCTCTTAATGGAATGCCATTTATTGGGAGGAAGTTCATCCACCAATATTTCACTGCCAAACTCTTCTTCATTCTTTTTTCTGCGGTAGCAGATAATGACTCTAGTGATCATGATGACAATGGCAATGGCCACAACCACACTGGCAGAAGTTGCTGCTGTACTTCCAGGTCCATAGTTCATGGTCGGTGATGGTTATCATCACCTTTGGAAGCCCAGAGTCAGAACTGAAATAAAAATGAGTCAACCAGCTCTTGTTTCCATCATAACATTTTTCAGAAAATGTTGATCTTTTTTCATGACATTTAATTTCACCTGGTTCTTTGGCATTTTAATGTACTAGGAAGTATTAAAACTATGGAACCCCACAAGGGACATGAGAAAAAAAAAAAAAAAGATTTACTTTTGTGAAATCTCGCAAAACTTTTTAATTAAGGCCGTGCGCTTCCACATTAATCATGATATGGGAGCGTCCATCAGGATGTTGAAAGATTGCAGCAAAAGTCGCCTTTAATTTATAATTCAATGTTGGCCGTCACCGCGCCAAAACTGTACAGGCACGAAGGATGAACCTGACTGACTGTCTCGCTCTCGCCATCACTGCTTCACTGATCGCCACAAACACACACAGTGCTGCCCCGCCCCCTTCTCCTCTCAGCCACTCAGCTCATAAACAACCACAGTGATGGAGGACACACACCTGTTTATCATATATATATTCATAATATAAAAGCTCAAGCTGAGTGTGTGAGTGTATGTGAGATCTCACAAAAGTACATCTGTCTCTTTTTTGCCTTGTGTTTTTTTTCTCCCATGTCCCTTGCGGGGTTCTGTAAAAACACATCCTGGTTTAGAAAACTTCTGTAGATCTTGGTATTAAATATAGTCTTTCCTATCTATTAAAACATTGTATTGTTGCACTAATAAAAATCCATCCATCATTCTCTTCCGCTTATCCTTTTCAGGATCAAAGGAGGGCTGAAGCCTATCCCAGCTGGCACAGGGCGAGATGCAGGGTGCACCCTGTGACTAACAGATATACCTATATATTAGAATTTATAGAGTGCAATAAACTGATTTGAATTTTAATGTGAATGTGTACTGCACTGCATGTACACACTGCCACACTGTACACAGTGGCAGCAGAGTGATTTGTCATCTGAATAGCCATGTGCTTGTGCCAAAAACTGATTTCCAGTATTTGCCCAAAAACTTATTGCTGGTATTTATATTGTTGTAGATGATGTACGCTCTGGAAAATGTCAATATTTGTGAATGACCCCTAAAAAACGAGAAGTGAAGTTTTCAGGTGGAGGGTTTTTGGGGTTTTTGTAAACTTTATTTTACCAGGTAAAAGGTTTGAAAACCAGTTCTCATTTACAAACATGACCTGGCCGAGAGGCCCCAGTAGAATCAGGTCCACGATTCCATCCACACTTTATGCAAAGACCACATACAGTGGGGAAAAAAGTATTTGATACACTGCCGATTTTGCCCAAGTTTTCCCACCTACAAAGAATGGAGAGGTCAGAAATTTTTATGGTAGGTACACTGTGAAAACTGTGAGAGACAGAATCTAAAAAAAATCCAGAAAATCACATTGTATGATTTTTAAATTTGTAATTAGCATTTTATTGCATGAAATAAGTATCTGATCACCTACCAACCAGCAACAATTCTGGCTCTCACAGACTTGTTACTTTTTCTTTAAGATGCCCTCCTATTCTGCACTAATTACCTGTATTAACTGCGCCTGTTTGAACTCGTTACCTGTATAAAAGACACCTTTCCACACACTCAGTCAATCACTCCAACATCTCCACCAAGATCAAAGAGCTGTCCAAGGACACCAGGGACAGGGTCAGTCCTTCTCCGTCTGGGGCTCCATGCAAGATCTCACCTCATGGGGTAAGGCTTAATCTGAGAAAGGTCAGAAATCAGCCCGGAACTCCACGGGGGGACCTGGTCAATGACCTGAAGAGAGCTGGGATCACAGTCTCAAAGATGACCATTAGTAACACACACTGCCGTCATGGATTAAAATACAGTACCGCAGGGCACGCGAGGTCCCCCCTGCTCATGCCAGCAAATGTCCAGGCCTGTTTTAATTTTGACCATCTGGATGATCCAGAGGAGGCATGGGAGAAGGTCATGTGGTCCCATGAGACCAAAATAGAGCTTTTTGGTATCAACTCCACTCGTCGTGTTTGCAGGACGAAGAAGTATGAGTACAGCCCCAAGAACACCGCCCCAACTGTGAAGCATGGGGGTGGAAACATCATACTTGGGGTGCAGTTCTGCAAAGGGTACAGGACGACTGCACCGTATTAAAGGGAGGATGGATGGGGTCATGCTCAGTAAGAGCACTGAAGATGGGTCGTGGCTGGGTGTTCCAGCACAACAATGACCTGAAACACACAGCCAGGGCAACTAAGGAGTGGCTCTGTAAGAAGCATTTCAAAGTCCTTTAGTGGCCTAGCCAGTCTCCAGACCTGAACACAATAGATCTTTGGAGGGAGCTGAAACTCAATGTTGCCCAGCGACAGCCCTGAAACCTGAAAGATCTGGAGAAGATCTTGGTCAAGAACTCCATGAAACGTCTGACCTCTGTGACTGCAAACAAAGGTTTCTGTAACATATATTCATTTCTGTTTTTTCTATTAAATCAAATACTTATTTCATGCAATAAAATGCAAATGAATAATTTAAAATTCATACAATGTGCTTTTCTGATCTTTTTTTTTAGATTCTGTCTTTCACAGTTGAAGTGTAGCTAGGATAAAAATTACAGACCTCTCCATTCTTTGGAGGTGGGAAAACTAGCACAATGAGCAGTGCATCAAATACTTCTTTTCCCCACTGTATTTATGCTGGCTGATGTGTCACCAAAGTCTGTGAGCTGGGATTGTCCCTCACAGCGGATGCTCCTGATGAGTCAACTTTACTTTTACACAGACTCACAACAGCAAAATTAGAGGACTGCCTGCAAAGCTCTGAAAATATGCTCCTGTCACCGAAGTCCTGTGTTATTAGAGCCCCAGGGCCTAACTAATAAAATGCTGCTTACAGTCAGCACCTTTAAGTCTTTCTTCTCTTAGTTTCATTAACTTTTGTTAGCATCTTCCTGTTGGCTTACAGCAGTGTGAGTTGATGGAGTGAGACTTTTTCTCTCAACGTGTTCACAATAAACTGAACAGAAGACCTCGTTCAGGAGCTCCACTCCAGATTAACTGAACTCAGATTAAAGTTAGCTTCACGCTTACCTCTGGATGAGCCAAAGAAGCTGAGACAAACTCCGTAACTAGGCGGGAAGTCTTCTGCTACTTCTTCTTCTTTTGGGTTTATTAACGCTTAAAGGTGTATTACCATCACCTACTGGACGGGATTGTTCATCCCAGACAGCAAAAGACTCCATGGCGGATCATGTTCCCACAATGTATTACAAGCACCTCTCTCTCTCTCACACACACACACACACACACACACACACACACACACGTATATATATATATATATATATATATATATATATATATATATATATATGGTTAGGGTGCGTTACCCCTAAGCCTGTTTTATGTTGTGTCCATTCTGCGTGGGTATCATGTTCGTGTTACTTCCTGTTTTATTTTCATAGTCTTCTAGTCCCTGTGTGTTGTGTTTTGTTTTGCTTCCTTTGTAGCGTTCGAACGATTAGCTTCACCTGTGTTCCCAGCTGTTGTCATTCCTCTCATTACCTCTGGTGTGTATATATAGTCTGTGTCCAGTTCAGTTCTTTGTCATGTCCTCCTCCTTGATTTCCCCTGCTGTGTGCCTCTCTGTCCAAGTGTGTGTGTGTGTGGACTCCTCTTCCATGTTGTATTTCTGTCAGGATTAGCTGTCGCTGCATTTTTCCTTCTGCACTACCTCAGTAACCTCTGCTGTCTTCTTCTGAAATCCATCCATCCATTCATTCGCTTCCGCACATCCTGTTAAGGGTCGCGGGTCCTGTTGAGGGTCCCTGCCTCTATGCCCCGCCCTATGACAGCTGGGATAGGCTGGAGCCTATATAGGGCGAGAGGCAGGGTACACCCTGAACAAGTCGCCAGCCTGTTGCAGGGCCAACACAGAGGGACAGACGACCTTTCACACTCACATTCATGCTCTCATTCACACCTATGGGCAATTTAGATTAGCCAGTTAACCTAACCCCAGTAAATGCATGTCTTTGGAATGTGGGAGGAAACCGGAGTACCCGGAGGAAACCCACGCAAGCACAGGGAGAACATGCAAACTCCCCAGAGAGAGGGAGAGGCCTGGGCCAAGGTGGAATCGAACCCAGGCCTTCCAGATGGTATTCTAACTGTGAGGCAGCAGTGCTAACCACTACGCCACCGTGCTGCCCCTTCTTCTGAAATCTTCAAATGTTATTACTGGCATGAGCTTAACCCTCTGGGGAAAGTGAAATATCAAAATAGTAACTTAAAGGGCCAAATAACAATTTATTTTTTATTTTGGAACACTAAGCAGCCGGAGTTTGGCACACCCTTGGTCAATTCTGTCCTCAAGTGGTTGTAATAAACATAGTTGCAATTCATGATCATGGCAACACATGTGATAAAGGTCCTACCTTGAGGCACATGTTTACTGTAAGTGCACATGCTAGCTGATCCAAAACTTCAGCCATTCACACCATTCTATGCTCCCTGTACTTCTTTATGCTTTGGGAGTAAGTAATGCAACGGCTTAAGATCTGGCAAAGGTTTCTGGTCAGCGGGGTTCACCTTTGTATATAATCTCTCCTGTTGTTTGGAGCTGGGAAAGATCATGGCTGCATCACTGTGGCTGTAGCTC
Organism: Archocentrus centrarchus; assembly: GCF_007364275.1. NCBI lineage: Eukaryota > Metazoa > Chordata > Actinopteri > Cichliformes > Cichlidae > Archocentrus > Archocentrus centrarchus. The sequence goes on along the minus strand of NC_044369.1, from coordinate 35,045,564 downwards.
AGTAGGTAGAGCAGGTCACCTGCTGATCGGAAGGTCAGCGGTTCAAATCCTGGCTACTCCAGGCTACATGCCAATGTATCCTTGGGCAAGATACTTAACCCCAAGTTGCTCTCCGACCTTTCTGTCGGAGTATGAATGCGTGTGAGTGTTAGTTAATTAAAAAAAAAAGCACTTAGCTTTGTAAAAATGGAAGTGCTTGTATGAATGGGAGTGCATGGGTGAATGCAAACAGGCTGTATAAGCGCTTTGAGTGCTCATACTGAGTAGAAAAGCGCTATATAAGAACTAGTCCATTTACCATCACTCTAGGGACAGGGGACCTGTGGTTTACCAGGGAGAGAGTTACTGCAGAGAGCAGCCACCACTTTCAAAAAGTGAAACTCATTTTCAGCTTCTTTTTCAACTTAACTGCTTTTATAAAATGTGCTGTGATTTTTTTTTTTATTATCTGTGGCTTTAATAATTTAACAAATTGTATACATGAATTTGTATTTTTAATTGCTGTATTTATTACTAAGTATGCACTGACTCTATGCACCAAGTTTGTTCCCTCTACCATTTGGTTCAGTTGTTCCAATTACTGGGTGCTTGTAAAGCGTGTGGACATAAGCTTTGGGGGAATAAACATAATTTGCATAAAAGCAAGTTTTCCTTCCTTCCATCCAAAATCTCCTTGCTGGCATCAGTTGCCGTGTTGTTCAGGTTGCTCTGGAAGTTTGTGGCCTCATGCATTCCCAGGACAGAACAAAGTTCCCCTGACACCAAGGTGCCACGCTACTCTGCAGAATATAGCCTGTACTGACAGCCTTTGCACAGACAGAGAACAGAATAGAATATAGTGCCTGTTATTTAAACAGACGACTCAAACAGTGATATTTATTTATTTATTTAAACCAAGTAGAAAACCCCAATCTGACAACACTGGGTCACAGACGAAGGGCTGTGACAGGTATACCTGTTGTCCTTTGATTCCTCCCACTGTGCCAGCTAGTAAGAAACAACTCAATGCAACACACACACCCATAATGAAATCTAAACAGGTGTGAAAACGAGCATGCACCTTAAAACGCATTGTTTTGAGGATGTCAACACAATGTCTTGGCATAATTGTAAAGTTTAGAAATGAGGAGAGGCCCTGGCCCGTCGCTTCCCCCGCCTGTGTGTCATGGTTCTGAGCCGTGTGCCCAGCAGTTTAGTTATTTTGGTTTCACTGAGCTCATTTTTTCCCAGTTTGGTTTATTCACCTTCTTTCCTGTCTTTTTTTTTTTTAATATTTTAATTCCTGGTTCCCTGTGTCCCAGTGTCTTTTTTTGTCCTCCTTTCATGACCCTGGCCTCACATGTTTTGTATTGAGTTTTTTTTTTCTTCCCCAGTGTTGTGACTAGTCTGCCCTATGCCTGCTTGTTTCCTGTTTTACAGTCCCTTGTCCTTTTGTGCCTTATGTTTAGTTTTACTTCCTTTGTCTCCTTAGCATTATCCTTTTCACCTGTTCTCCCGAGATGTCTCCACTCTCCTCTCGTTACCTCATGTGCATGTAAGTCCTCAGTCTGTCTGTTCCTTGTTGTGTCATTGTGTATGATTCCTGCTGTGCGTCTTCATGGTTTCCCCCTTAGCTTTAGTTCTGGCACCCATCCAGCCCAGTATGTATGTATTAGTTGTCGTGTCAATAAATCACACGTAACTTCAGTTTGCCTTCAGAGTCCTGCATTTGGGTTCTAACCTTGCCTGCCTGCCACAGCTAACCATGACAAAATGTCCTTCACATGTCTCCAGAGTTGCTGCTTCTGGCAGGAAAATCTCAGATGTCAAGTCGTCTCTGGAGCTTGAAAAAGGCGACTGGACTTCTTTTTGTTTCTTGAAGACGTTTCACCTCTCATCCGAAAGGCTTCTTCAGTTCTCAACCAAATGGTTGGAAGACGATTGGTTGGAAGACAGAATGGTTGGAAGACAGGAAGACGATTCCTTACTGAACAGAACCAGCTTCACCCCAGATCAGATTTGTGCACTTTTAGATCTCTGCCTTACCACAACATATTTTAAATACAATGATGGATTCTACAGACAGAAGCATGGATGTGCCATGGGCTCCCCAGTGTCTCCCATTGTAGCCAACCTTTACATGGAGGAAGTGGAAAGTAAAGCCCTTGGTTCTTTCAAAGGGATGGCACCTAGCCACTGGTACAGATATGTAGATGACACCTGGGTCAAAATCAAAACCCATGAAGTAGAAGCCTTCACTCGTCACATCAACTCAGTGGATAAATACATACGTTTTACCAGGGAGGACACCAGAGATAACAAGTTACCATTCCTGGACTGTGCGGTGCTTATCGAGGAAGATGGAAGCCTCAACATTGAAGTTTACCGGAAGCCCACACACACAGACCAGTATCTCCTCTTTGACTCCCACCACCCTCTGGAACACAAACTTGGGGTGATCAGGACCCTACAACACCGTGCGGAAAGTGTTCCCTCTAAGGCAGAAGGGAAGCATAAGGAACACACACACATTAAGAAAGCCCTCAAAACATGCGGTTACCCCAACTGGGCCTTCATCAAATCAGCTAAGATGCACAGGAATGAAGGCCAAACACAAACTACAGAGAATAGGAAGGACAAGGGGAACAACATTGTCATCCCATATGTGTCAGGCTTGTCAGAGAAACTCAGAAGAATTTTCTCCAAGCATGACATCTCAGTATACTTCAAACCAAGTCACACCCTAAGACAAAAACTGGTTCATCCCAAGGACAAACCCGCCAAACACAAGATCAGCGATGTAGTGTATGCTGTTCAGTGCAGTGAAGAGTGCTCGGACCTCTACATTGGTGAAACCAAACAGCCTCTTCACAAACGAATGGCACAACATAGAAGAGCCACCTCGACAGGACAAGATTCAGCAGTACATCTGCATCTGAAGGAAAAAGGGCACTCTTTTGAGGATGCCAATGTCCACATTTTGGACAGGGAAAACAGATGGTTTGAAAGAGGAGTGAAAGAAGCCATCTATGTCCACTGTGAACAACCATCATTGAACAGAGGAGGTGGATTACGTCACCAACTTTCCCCCGCTTACAGTGCTGTCCTGAGCTCCCTTCCCAGACGTCTCAACCCCCATTCACACCTTTGTTCCAGTGACCTCAATAGGCCACAGGAAACAATGGAGCGGAGTCCTAAATTGGTTTCAACTGAAACCACTGATTAAATATGACCCACGCCCCCTTCACACCTGGGCACATGTGTTCACGCACATGATCAATAGAGGGTCATAACCACCTCCAGGGGACTACACCCACAGGGGTTTAAATACCTGGGTCTCTCCACCATTTGGTTGAGAACTGAAGAAGCCTTTCGGATGAGAGGTGAAACGTCTTCAAGAAACAAAAAAAAGTCCAGTCGCCTTTTTCAAGCTCCAGAGACTACTATGACCTGGATGACTGAGAATCTACACAGACACTCAGATGTTAAGCCACTCCAAGTCTTCCCCTTCTCCTCCAAAGGATTTGAGGGTGATAGTCCCACAATAGTTCCTCACGTCTTCAGAATGTGTCCTTGTCTGGGTGACATGCACAAGGAAACCCAGAAGAGTCAATGCACATTCCACTGCAACGGCCACCCTTGAAGAACAGATACCCCCACTGTGGCCTGTTTCCCTTCAGCTTGTGATACGAGCGTGCCGTGGTATTTGCAGACCCCCCCACCCCCCTTGCTGAATGGCAGTGCGAAAACACCTGTAAGGGAATGGAAAGCATCAACCATGTCTTATGTCAGTACAAATGTTCACTTGCCTTTAAAAGATGATTGTAATCTGAATATGTGCATTTACATTGATGCTTTTCCTTTCCAAAATCTTTCAAGGCCAGGCCTGTCCGTTTCTGCTCTGAAAGGGGGATGATGAATCGCTGTCCTCCAACTTGTCTTGGAGTAACCCAAGCTCTCAAAATCTCATCAGCAGTGTGTTGGTAGTCCATGTCTCCCTATCAAAGTACATCTTCATTCTTCCTGCTTGTGGGGAGTACGCTTTCTGGTAACAGAAACACCTGTACAGGGAGTGCAGGAAGTAAAGAGGAGAAACAGTGCAAGTCAGGAGTGCGTGGAAAACAACAGAGAACCCCTTTGAAGGTGGGTTACCCTTCAGGGGGACGTGGAAGATCCTGTAGAAAACATCCCATTGTTGGAAGGGTGAGAGCTGAGTTTTAAAGGATGTGCTGCAGAAAGGGGTTGGGGGAGAAAATTTTGATGTGTGTGTATATATAATTCCTAGATTTGTAGTGTTTAATTTATTTAAATTATTAGTGTTCTTTCTACACAACAAACCGTTGCAGCTGTAACAGAAATTTCCCTCTGGGACCAATGAGGTATTTCTGACTGAAAACCCACCAAACTTTGTATGTTGAAACTTGTAAACATATTCTGTTCATTATGAGGACTTTGTCAAATTAAAGCTGTGTAAATTTTTCAGAGCATGTATTTGATGATGTGATGTGAGGAACTCACTCAGCCTTCAGTCGCCGTAAATCTGCTGCTGATTTGGACAGAGGGAGCACGCTTTCTCCCAGGAAGAATCTGCCCGTGTCTTCACTGCCTGCACTTTGATTTTTCAGGGGAACTCGCCCGACGTTTTTGAAGTAGCTCTCTAGCAGCTCCACAGAAACAAGGCATGAGGGATAATTATAATTTCAGTCAATTCAACAGGTACCTGCATTATAAGACATGAAGACAATACCTGTCGGGAAGATATGACCTGCTTCTTCGTTGTCGCTTAGCGTGAAGGTCTGACTGTTGTTGCCCTCTGCTCAATGACAGCACCACTGGCTCCTGCCTTTCGCTCAAGCCAGTCACGTACCTGTTAATGTGTGTCCACTGGAAGCTTAAGTTACCCAGACTTGCAAATGTTTGCGTCATTATTTGTATGTTTCTGTGCTAGTGTTGGCATGGGTGCTAACACAGAATTCCACAACAGCTTTTCCTGTCAGTCCATGCTCTAACAGCAGGATGGCCTCACAGTACTTTCTGAACGTTGTAATAGCAATCTTTGAGAGACAGTCACCATCTGCTAGGCTTTGCTGGAAAAACTCAATGTCCTTTGTTGCAGTGGCAAGGACATCCTTCTTTCTAGACCTACTGCAAAAATGACAGCATAGAAAGCAATTCACAGGGCACTGGCAATAAGATGATGGTACCTCTGGGGAGTGTTAATCACTATAAAACAACGAGCCTGAAGGCGATTGCATAGTTTGACGCAAGATGTTGCATCCTTGCAATGTCCCTCGAGCTCTGAGAAGTCCCAAACTCGAGCCTCTTTGGCAAACATTTTCTTGGAGGGGATACTCCGGTTTAGTTAGGATCTGCCTGCTGGGTTTGGTGCAGATCAGACAGCCTTTGGTTTGCTTTTGCCAAAGAGTTGTTAGACTGTGCTATAATTCCAGATTACAGCGTCTTCTGACAGCCGTTTCGGGCTTTCGCCACAAGAGGGTGCCAGAGGCTCACTCAGCCCCACAGCAAGCCTGCATTCTGAACACTTTGCTGAGCCAAGTGCTGCCTCATCTTCCCAATCACAATATGACAAGGTCAACTCACCCAGATGTTTTACATATAGATAAGTGGCAGTATACAGATGTTACGGTTAGACAGGAATAGGGGCTCAGAGAGAGAGTGCGCACACTCAGGCCTGTCTCTTCCTCTCTGAGTCCCTGCATGCATGTGTGATTTTTCTGATTCTTTAATATATTAAATGCCTTACTTTTTCAATCAAAGCGTTTCAGGTGTCTTCCTTCACAAACAAACCTATTACCTGTCATCATTAATACTCGAGCTGCTTGAGATGCTATTTGGCTGTGTGTACATTTTCTGTTAAGAAAAGAAATGAAGTTGATGAGGTTACTTTTTGTGATTACATTTCAAAGCCTTTATTTTTTTATCATATAGAATAGAATAGAATAGAATAGAATGCCTTTATTGTCATTATACAGGATGTACAATGAGATTGGAGGGCCACTCCTGTTCAGTGCCATGTAACAGAAAATCAGTCTCTAAAATAAAAATATTATAAAAATATTATAATCTAGTATAATCAATATAATCAAGAGATATACAGAAATAAACAATGTGTAAAATATACAAAAAATAGAATGTATAAAAATATATACATACATTGGTGCATCTGTACATTGTAAGAAAAGTAAATATGTGTATACATATAATAATGAAGATGATGAATATTGCACTTGGTGAATGAATATTGCACTAGTGAATGAATACTGGATATTACACAATATAGGAATGTTAGATATTGTTCAGTATGAATAATATAATATTGCACAGAGATGTGGGTGTTGCACAGTTACAGTGGGTGAGTGTGTGAGTTCAGGGTGGTGATTGCTCTGGCGAAGAAACTGCTCTTGAGTCTGTTTGTTCTGGCTTTGATGCTCCTGTAGCTCCTGCCAGAGGGCAGCAGGTCAAACAGGTCAAAGCCAGGGTGTGAGCTGTCCTTGATGATGTTCCTGGCTCTGCTGATGCAGCGGGAGGTGTAGATGTCCATCAGGGAGGGGAGAGGGCAGCCAACGATTCTTTGTGCTGTCTTGACTACCCTCTGAAGCCTGACCCTGTCTGCCTCAGTGCAGCTGCCGCACCATACTGTGATACAGCAGGCTCTCAATGGATGAGCGGTAGAAGGTCAGCAGCAGGTTTGAGTCCAAGTTGTTCTTCCTGAGGACCCTCAGGAAGTGAAGTCGCTGCTGAGCCTTCTTGATAACAGCTGTGATGTTATCTGACCAAGAGAGATCAGCAGAGATGAGGACACCAAGAAACCTGAAGGTGTGGACCCTCTCCACACGCTCGCCGTTGATGTAGAGGGGAGCTGGGTCAGTCCTGTGCTTCCTGAAGTCGATGATGATCTCTTTGGTTTTCATGGTGTTCAGTGCCAGGTTGTTCTCTGAACACCAGGCTGTCAACTTCAGGACCTCCTCTCTGTAAGCTGCCTCATCTCCCTTCGAGATGAGTCCGACCACTGTGGTGTCGTCAGCAACTTTGACGATGAGGTTGTTATTGTGGGCCGGACTGCAGTCATGGGTGTAGAGGCAGTACAGGAGGGGGCTCAGCACACAGCCCTGTGGGGAGCCAGTGCTCAGTGTGCGGGTGGAGGAGAGATGGGGGCCAAGTCTCACAGTCTGGGGCCGGTTGGTTAAGAAGTCCTTGATCCAGGAACATGTGAGAGGGGGGAGGCCCAGGGTGTGCAGTTTGGTGGTGAGAATGTCCGGGATGATTGTGTTGAACGCTGAGCGGTAATCCAAAAAGAGCATGCGAGCGTAGCTCTGCTGCTGCTCCAAGTGGCTCAACACAGAGTGGAGAGCTACAGCGATGGCGTCCTCTGTGGATCTGTTTGCACGATATGCAAACTGATGGGTGTCGAATGTGGGGGGCAGATGGTCTTTGATGTGCTGGAGAACCAGCCTCTCAAAGCACTTCATGATTACCGGTGTGAGGGCCACAGGGCGGTAATCATTTAGGCTGGTGACAGATGACCTTTTGGGGACAGGGATGATTGTGGCTGTTTTTAGGCAGGGGGGGATGACTGCTTGGGCCAGGGAGCGGTTGAAAATCCTGGTGAGAATCAGGGTGAGCTGGTGGGCACACGCTCTGATCACCTTGCCAGGTACTCCGTCTGGTCCGGCAGCCTTCCTGGGGTTCGCTGCCAGGAGCACGCGCCGTACCTCATGCTCCTGGACAGTGAGTGGGGTGCAGCCTGGTGGGGGGGGGGGCAGGAATGGAGCAGATGGGTGGTCCTGAGGTGTCTCAAAGCGAGCAAAGAAACAGTTAAGTTCCTCTGCTAGTGACACACTCAGGTCTCCTGCAGTCACATCACAGCCTCTGAAGTTTGTGATGTTCTGAATGCCCTGCCATACCTCCCGTGTGTTATTGCTGGACAGATGGGACTCTATTCTCCTCCTGTAGTCCGTTTTGGCTTTTTTAATTCCTCTTTTCAGGTCAGCTCGAGCAGCACTGTACAGAGCTCTGTCGCCTGACCTGAAGGCAGCATCACGGGTTTTGAGGAGTGAACGGACCTGGCTGTTCATCCAGGGTTTCTGGTTAGGGAAAACCCGGATGTTTTTGCTGACAGTCACATTTCCGATACAGAACTTAATGTAGTCCAGTACCATCCCTGTGAATGTTTCTAGGTCCTCGTGTTCGAATAAGTCCCAGTCTGTGTATGCAAAGCAGTCCTGTAGGTCGGAGAGTGCGTTTTCAGGCCAGGTTGTAATGGTTTTTACAGTAGGCCTGGCTCTCCGTCTGAGGGGGGTGTATGCTGGGGTGAGCAGCAGGGAAAGATGGTCGGACTGGCCGAGGTGGGGGAGGGGTTTGGCTCTGTAAGCGTGCTTAATGTTGGAGTAAACATGGTCAAGAGTGTTCTCCCCTCTTGTGGAACATTTGACATGTTGGTGGAATTTCGGGAGTACAGTCTTTAAGTTGGCCTTGTTAAAGTCTCCCGCGATAATAAGAACACCGTCGGGGTGGACCCGCTGCTGTTCGTTAATGGCGTTCAGCAGGACAGCCAGCGCCATGCTAACGTTAGCATCGGGAGCTATATACACAGCTGTGATGATCACTACTGTTAGCTCTCTGGGTAGAAAAAAGGCCGACATCTTACAGACATGTACTCGAGGTCTGGGGAACAATGTTTGTCTATGATTGTTCCGTTGTTACACCAGTCCTCATGCACGTAAATACAGAGACCCCCTCCCCTGCTCTTACCGGAGTCCTTGGTCCGATCTCCGCGTAGCAGAGTGCGGCCTGCTAGCTGCACGCTAGCATCGGGAATGTGGGGGTTTAGCCAGGTCTCGGTGATAATCATTACACAGCAGTCACGAACATAGCGATTTACAGCCAGCTCTAACTCTAGGTTGTCCGTTTTATTTACCATGGACCTGGCGTTGGAGAGATACAGGCTCGGCAGAGGAGGCCTGTGTGGTTGGCATTTCAGCTTCAGCATAAAGCCGGACCTGCAGCCCCGCTTCTGCTTCCTCTCCCTCCGCTGTCGGCGGCCCCTTCCAGACCCGATAACAATCCACGGAGCCCCCGGCGGTCTCGCTATAGCGTCTGGGATGTTATGAGTGTAGTGAAAATCACTCGATACTGATATCTTGTGCCGGTAGCCAATGTCCACAAGATCCTGGCGTGTGTAGCAGTTGTTTGCAGAGACAAATGCACCAAAACTAACAAATATGAAATACAAAAAGTACAAAAAAGAGCACCGAAAGAAAGAGCCGTGAGCCGCTGCGTCTGTGCGCGCCGCCATCTTGGAGATGTGAGATATGCTTGATATTGAAGGAATTTAAAATAATAAGAGTGTGTGTGCTGTTGCTGTTTAAGCCTTTAGGTTTCTAAGTGTTAGTTTCTTGAACAGGAATGATGACAAAACAGGAATAAGGAGTCCAATTATTAAATTTAATAAAGCCATTTTCAAACAGTTTACAGATATCTGGGTCAGAACTGCATACCATACTCGTGTGAGATGGCATGAAGTGCTGGCGCTTTCTAATTCAACTTAGAGTTTTGATATAGTCAGAGCTTATCAGTCTTGATTACATCCTTTACAAAACAGAATGTGGAAAGCAGAGAATTTCAACAACAGGGTGACCTCGAAGTCTCATTTCTATCATTGTTTAGTCTTCATCAGTGTACAGTCAGAATACAAAGGTCATGATGACACAGAACATTATAAGCTTCTGTATTTAATCAGTTATTTTCCAGACAAATTTCTCAGGGAAGTAAATGTATGTAAGTAAATGTATGTAGCATATATCATATTCCAACACAAGCTTATTTTTTTTTAATTAGCCAGCTCCTGGCAGGTCCTCAGCTCTGATCTGCTGCAAAGCATAACTGTATGATAATATAACAACCTTAATCCGTGTGTCTGGTTTACTCAAACTAGCAAAGCTGCTAGTAAAGTGTTTGCTGAAATGTATTAAGTAAAAGTCAGTCAAATTTCCCAGAAAAATAAATATCCAGGCAAAAGGCAGATTGGACACATGCTGCTCTGATACACAACTGTATCCTGTAAGGTTCTTTTGTTCTGAAACCCCTGCAGCCAATTTGTTGTGCAGCCTGAAGTGCATCTCAAAGGCCTCTCACACCTCGGCTCCATTGTTCCATTGCTGGGGCCATCTGGCAGAGCTGACATTGTCTTCCAGTGACACCTGGAGATGTTCATCTTGGAGGCTTAACTAAGGTGCCGTTTACACGAAGCCGTTTTCACTGGAAACGGTGTCGTTTTGATGCGTTTCAGCCTTTCGTTTACACGATGGCGTTTCAGAAACGATCCGCGTTTACACGAGGACATGTGAAACGATGAAAACGATGTAGTTCCCATGCCAGGCCACAAGTTGGCGTTGGTTTTCTCTTTGCAGTTTGTTTACGCAAGACGCGCATGCGTGGAGTGACACAGTAGGTAGTGCGGCAAAGTGTTCATTACTTACAAAACGGCCAATGTGAGAGGTTTTGTGTGGACCGATGATGAGGTTGGATCGCTGCTGCACACAACGCTGAATTACAAAACGGTAAAAACACAGGAAAAGCATAAGAAGCACTCGTGAATCCGCGAGTACTGTTTATCAGTTTGCGCGTGCGCGAAAAACTGGCCGTCGCAACCATAGTGCGCATGTGCGAGTCGAGCGTTTTCAAATCACCCCGGTTTCAAGTGTTTACACGAAAACGCAAGCCGGTGCGTTTCTGAAACGCTCCACTCTGGACCCCGTTTCAGAAACACATCGTTTTCACTCTGTTGTCGTGTAAACAGAAGGCCGAAACGCATCAAAACGACACCGTTTCAAAATGAAAACGGTCTCGTGTAAACGGCACCTAAGAAGTATCCTTCTGTTTCACACACACCATCATATTAAAGTCAATAAAACAACCATTATTCAGTCAAATTACATCCAATTGATTTTAAAAGCAAAGAACACAGTACTGAACAACCCCTATAATTTTCAGATCATTTGATGAATAATGTCCTGCAGGTTTTAGATGTGTGTCTGCTTCAACAGATCTGAGTCCAGTATAGAAGTCATTAGCAGGACTCTACCTCTCTATCCCAAATTTTTATCACATGCATGTAATAACTGAAAATATTTTTTGCTTTTCTAGATGCAGGTTACAGTCACAGCTGTAGTTCTCAAAATTGTAAATGAAAAGTTGCACAAAATCCTTTCAAACCTCAGAACTTTTGTGTGTTCATAACGTCATTTTTGAGATACCATACTATTTTATTTTGAAAGCACTTTTTAAAACAACAGGGCTGACCAAAGTGCTGTACAATAACACCAAACATAAGAGACAAACACAGGCCAGAGGAGAAAAAGATACAGAAACACTGGTGACAACCAGTACACCCCACAATGCTTGGGCCTTTTTTTTTTACACTTACATTCATTTATAAAAGAGAAACACAACCATACTATAGGCACACATTGTTCTGCGCTGTTGAGAATGTTGATGAAGGTGATCCATATCCTGCAAATAAGCCAAAAGAAACAGGAAGACAAATCACAAAAATCACCGTAAAGTGTGAATATGTGTGGAATGGCAAAATATTTTTCTTTTTCCCTGTTAAATCAGGGAGATATGCATTAACTGGAAAATGATAGTTATGGCAAAAGCACACTGCATTACATCAACACATATTGTTCCACTAATATGACAAAGAAGAACTGGACAGTTTGCGTAAATGTGTTTGAGGCTATTTATGCTTTCTGTTTTTCTTTTTGCATATCTTTGCCTTTTATATGCCTGGGGTAGGGTTAGGGGGTTAGAAAATTGGGGAAGAGCCCTTCTCCCGGAGGAGAAGGGTATCTGTAGTCTTGAAATGAAATGTGATATGCAATTTTTGGTCGTTTTTAAATGTAGGGCCTTTATAAATTGTTGTGTCCAAAGAAATCAATGGAATTTTCATCTATTTCATATTTGACTTGAATCAGTGGATCATGGGAGTTAAAAAATATTTATAAATTGTATAAATTCCTCTTTCGACCCAGTCCAAATTCCCCAGATATCATCTTCTTTTTCCTCTCTCTCTTTTTTTGAAAAAAAAAAAAAACCCTCTAGTAAATCTGTAGAACCAAAAACATTGGGGATCTACATCTAGATGTTAGATTCAACTCATTGGTTAGGGTGAAAAACTAGCACACACACAGTAGGCACTGCGTGTGGAAAACAATGAAGTGGGTGTGCAATATGTGGTTTCTGTACACAGAGTGTACAGTATACCCACTTCATTCATTTCCACACACACACACACAGACGGGGAAAGCCTGGCCCCTGCTGGCCACTCTCCCATTCTACTCTTAAGTATCCGAGGAACCACAAGTAAGCCAGCAGTCTGAGAGCGAAGTGCTCTGTTGGGGTGATATGGTACTATGAGGTCTTTGAGATAAGATGGTGCCTGATTATTGAAGACCTTGTAGGTGAGGAGAAGAATTTTAAATTCTATTCTAGATTTAACAGGGAGCCAATGAAGAGAAGCCAATATGGGAGAAATCTGCTCTCTCTTTCTAGTCCCTGTCAGTACTCTAGCTGCAGCATTTTGGATCAGCTGAAGGCTTTTCAGGGAGCTTTTAGGACAGCCTGATAATAATGAATTACAATAGTCCAGCCTAGAAGTAATAAATGCATGAATTAGCTTTTCAGCATCACTCTGTGCAATATTTCTAAAATTAGAAACATCCTTTCTCAAATACAAAAAAGCGGTCCTACGTATTTGTTTAATATGTGCATTGAAGGACATATCCTGGTCAAAAATGACTCCAAGATTTCTCACAGTGTTACTGGAGGCCAAAGTAATGCCATCCAGAGTAAGTATCTGGTTAGACACGTTTCTAAGATTTGTGGGACCGAGTACAAGAACTTCAGTTTTATCTGAATTTAGAGGTTTAATTACAGCCACCTTGAAGGTCTGTGGTACATGTACATAGCCAACCAATAAAGACTAATTGATCATTTTTAAGATTGAAGCATCAATAATTGGAAAGACTTCTTTGAACAGTCTAGTAGGAATGGGATCTAACAAACATGTTGCTGGTTTGGAGGAAGTAACTATTGAAGTTAACTCTGAAAGACCAACTGGAGCAAAAGAGTCTAAACAAATACCAGCAGTGCTGAAAGCAGCCGAACATGAAGAATAATCTTTGAGATGGTTATGAATAATTTTTTCTCGAATGTCTAAAATTTTATTTGTAAAGAAATCCATGAAGTCACTACTAGTTAAAGTGAAAGGAATACTCGGCTCTACAGAGCTCTGACTCTTTGTCAGCCTGGCTACAGTGCTGAAAACAAACCTGGGGTTGTTCTTATTTTCTTCAATTAATGATGAATAGTAAGATGTCCTAGCTTTACGGAGGGCTTTTTTATAGAGCAACAAACTCTTTTTCCAGGCTAAATGAGCATCTTCTAATTTAGTGAGACGCCATTCCCTCTCCAGCTTTCGGGTTATCTGCTTTAAGCTGTGCGTTTGTGAATTATACCACGGAGTCAGGCACTTCTGATTTGAAGCTTTCCTTTTCAGAGGAGCCACAGTATCCAAAGTTATACGCAGTGAGGATGTAAAACTATTGACGAGATAATCAACCTCACTGGGAGCAGAGTTTAGGTAGCTGCTCTGCACTGTGTTGGCACTGAAGAGCATAACAATGAAGGAATTAGATCCTTAAACTTAGTTACAGCACTTTCAGAAAGACTTCTACTGTAATTAAACTTATTCCCCACTGCTGTGTAATCCATTAAAGTAAATGTAAATGTTACTAAGAAATGATCAGACAGGAGGGGGCTTTCAGGGAATACAGGCTTGTTTTTTGGTGGTCTGGGAGCAGCACCGACTCTATGGGGATGGGGTTTTGGGGGGATGGCAGGAGGAGAGAAGCTGCAGAGAGGCGTGTAAGACTGCAACTCTGCTTCCTGGTCTCAACCCTGGGTAGTCAGGTTTTAGGAGGGTTAATAAATTTGGCCAGATTTCTAGAAATGAGAGCTGCTCCATCCAAAGTGGGATGGATGCCGTCTCTTCTAACAAGACCAGGTTTTCCCCAGAAACTTTGCCAATTATCTATGAAGCCCACGTCATTTTTTGGACACCACTCAGACAGCCAGCGATTCAAGGAGAACATGCGGCTAAACATGTCGCTCCTGGTCTGATTGGGGAGGGGCCCAGAGAAAACTACAGAGTCCGACATCGTTTTTGCAAAGTTACACACCGAGTCAATATTAATTTTAGTGACCTCCGATTGGCGTAACCGGGTGTCATTACTGCCGACGTGAATAACGATCTTACCAAATCTACGATTAGCCTTAGCCAGCAGTTTCAAATTTCCATGAATGTCGCCTGCTCTGGCCCCTGGAAGACATTTGACTATGGTCGCCGGTGTCTCTAGCTTCACGTTTCTCAAAACAGAGTCGCCAATAACCAGAGTTTGTTCCTCGGCGGGTGTGTCGCCGAGTGGAGAAAAACGGTTAGAGACGTGAACAGGTTGGTGGTGTACCCGGGGCTTCTGCTTAGGACTACGCTTCCTCCTCACCGTCACCCAGCTGGCCTGTTTTCCCTGCTGCTCGGGATCTGCTGGGGGGGAGCTAACGGCGGCTAAGCTACCACGGTCCGCACCCGCTACAGGGGCCTGGCTAGATGTAGGATTTTCCAGGGTACGGAGCCGAGTCTCCAGTTCAGAAAGCCTGGCCTCCAGAGCTACAAACAGACTACATTTATTACAAGTACCGTTACTGCTAAAGGAGGCCGAGGAGTAACTAAACATGTGACACCCAGAGCAGGAAAGTGCAGGAGGGACAGGAGAAGAAGCCATGCTGGTAGTGAGTCGGCTAAGGGCTAAGCTACTAGCTGAGCTAAGCTAGCGAATTTCTAAAAACAAATAAAGTGAGTAATGTGAATACAGGTGATTCAGCAAAGAGTATGCTATTTAAAGTAGGTGACGATTACACTAAAATATGTTATTATCCAGATAAATGGAGTTATACAGATTTAACAGCTAACAGACAGCAAAACACTGTGCTCCGAAACAGGAACAGGAAGTGATACAATACCGCAGTGAGAGCCAACACCAAGCGACAAAGGAGTAATCAAGTCACTACCTTTTCAAGTAACAAATAAAACAGAAATAATGTAAGATATTTATTGTTTCAGTACACGAGAAATTGTGGTCTTAATCGGAGGGGAAAGCGAAATTTTAAAAAGTAACTTCAAGGGCCAGATTTTGATATCAATACGTGGCCGGAAGCTACTGAGAAGTAGCGCCGTGGACGGCACATTTTTGCGGCCCGGTCCGTTTAAGGAGTCCCGGTAAGATAAAAACACTGTAAAATGACCCTTTGAGCTTTAAAGCTAGCTCCTGCGGCAGGTTTCAGGTCTCTGAGGTGTCTTAAATGATTCTTTAAAGTATATGCCAAGTTTCCCCTGCAGCCCTTATTCCCGCGAAAATAATTGGATTCGAGTGTTCAGGTAGATGATGATGAAATTAGCTTGCTCTCACCTGATGCATGATTAGTGTCGATTTGTGTGATTTTGGTCTCCTTTAGCAGCCATTAAATGAGCTTATTAGCGTTTCGTGCAGACAAACACTCATATGCAGCTTTTAAATCAAGCTTCTGACGTCTGCGGTGTCTGAAGCTTCTACTCATTAACCCTCCCATGATGAGGAGGACACCGAGCATCCAGAAGCTTCAGACAGGTTCGCAGGTGTGTTTATGTGAAGCCGAAACACGTGTTATCAAGCTTCAGCAGCTGACGCACAGCCCGTCACTGTTTGCAGCACTCAGGGGCAAAAGCAGCGCCAAACAGGGCTGAACAGTACGGGCTCAGCTTCAGCGCTGCTGGATCCTTACAAATAATGTTGCTTGTCTGCAGAGTCAGTGTTTCAGACCAGTGATGTGCTCTTAACAGCAGAAATGGGGAAGTGGAACAGCAATAAGATGACTCACAGGCTAACTTTTGAAATAAAAGTGACCTTTTAAGGATGTTTGAACTTTTCCTGCAGTATGTGTGCAGTTCACTGCAGAGAAAAAGAGCACTCTTTGTACACTTTGGAAAATGTTGATGATATGCTGGAAAATCTTAAAACGGGACCTTGGAAGTGCTTAAAAGTGCTTGAACTTGAGCCTGGAAAGGTGCACGAACCCTGCTGACTTCTAAAGTTGTGCTCTCATTGATAATGCGTCACCGATTATAAGCTGTTCATTTATGCATATTTAAATTCTGCTAAAACAGTGACAGTTGGGATTACACCAAACTTCCTAATCTTTATTTTAGTTCAGATTATTTCACATGATTACTCACCGCCTGTGGAAAAGCCTTTTTAAAATAAAATCCTGCATTGGTTTGTGTAATATGGAATAATCTGCTGTGTGTTTGTGTGCAGCAGGTTACCATGTCAGCAGGCAGCGAGACCAGCACCCCGACCGCGGATGATGAGGACAAACTGGTGAGAGCGGCGAGTTCCCGACTTCTTCACGGCTCTAAACTCTTCACTGACCGTGTGACTCAGTGTTTTCCTCTGTGTGCATTCAGGTGAGACCAAAGGCCGAACTCTGCTCTTTGCTGCAGCATGTTGGAGCCACTAAAGAGGTTTTCACCATGAAAGAGCTATGACATGTCCACTGGGTGGGGGGCTCTGACACAGGCTGGCTGTGGGCTGTGATGTGTGTGATGGGCATCGTCAGGTGGTGTTCAGGTAAACAGACATGTCTGTGAAGTGTTGAGGACTGTTGCAGGATCTGCATTCACAGACGACCGTGAATGATTGAACCTGCTGATGTTCTGGCTCAGCATGGCTCAACTTAACATAATAACTCCAAACTTTTAACTGGGGCATCTCAGACCATCTATGCCCTCATTTTTTTACTGGGCCTGTCCTGAGTGTCTCAGGATAAGAGGCCAGTCTATCACAGGGAGGCAGAGCCTTCAGCTTTCAGGCCCCTCTTCTGTGGAAGCAGCTCCCAGCTTGGATTCAGGAGACAGACACCCTCTCTATTTTAAGATTAGGCTTAAAACTTTCCTTTATGATCAAGCTTATAGTTAGGGCTGGATCAGGTGACCCTGAACCCTCCCTTAGTTATGCTGCTATAGGCCTAGGCTGCTGGGGGGTTCACATGATGCACTGAGTGTTTCTTTTCATTCACCTCTTTATACACCAATTTCCATTTAATCAGCATTATTCTCTGGCTCTCTTCCACAGCATGTCTTTTGTCCTCTCTGTCCCCTCGTCCCCAGTGGGTCACAGCAGATGACCCCCCCTCCCTGAGCCTGGTTCTGCTGGAGGTTTCTTCCTGTTAAAGGGAGTTTTTCCTTCCCACTGTCACCAAGTGCTGCTCATAGGGGGTCGTTTTGATCGTTGGGGTTTCTGTAATTATTGTAGGGTCTTTTCCTTACAATATAAAGCACCTTCAAGGTGCCAGATGCTGCATTTTAACACTTTATGAATAAACACTGCCACCTAGTGGTGAATATTTTAGTTGCCTTTTGTAAATACTGACGAGTGAGGTTAGTTGGAAAATTCCTGCGTTACAGCAGCAAAAACATTAAACACAGCTGTGACAAAACAGCTTAAATAAAGTAAAATACAACATGACAAATCACAGTTACTCAGTACGGGAAAAATTACACATACGAAAGGAGCTCTGTTAAATTTTAATAAAATGTAGAAATAAAATACAGAAACAACAGACAGTGCTACAGAGACGCTGCTAAACTGGTACATAAGGTGAGAGGTTGTAGCGTCAATAATAGAGTGAGACAACGCCCTGCACTTGCACAGCAGTCCGTTTTATACAGCAAAATAGAACAAGTAATATTTGAGTACAGAAACATGGCAGTTGTCCAGGTCATCTGTTTAAATCAATGTTATACAGGCCTCAGGAGTTTCTGTGGCCTCCCTCATTTCCACTGAAATAGATGGGTCCTTACATTGATACAGTGTCCAAGTTTTTCCATATTCACCACTCTGTGTCCCTCAGGCTGGCAGCTGGAATGGCGTAGTGGTAACATTACGGCCTTTGGAGCAGGAGGTGGGGTTCGAATGCCGACCAGGGCATACCTCCAGTAAGGGTCCCAAGGCTAGACCCCACATGCCAACCAAGCCTACCTCGGAATATGAATGAGATATATTTACAGGTGCTGGTCATAAAATTATAATATCATGAAAAGGTTGGTTTATTTCAGTAATTCCATTCAAAAAGTCAAACTTGTATATTATATTCATTCATTACACACAGACTGATATATTTCAATGTTTGGTTCTTTTAATTTTGATGATTATAACTGACAACTAATGAAAATTAGAATATTACTTAAGACCATACTACAAAAAAGGATTTTTAGAAATGTTGGCCAACTGAAAAGTATGAACATGAAAAGTATGAGCATGAAAAGTATGAGCATGGACAGCACACAGTACTTAGTTGGGGCTCCTTTTGCCTGGATTACTGCAGAAATCTCCGGCAGCAGTCCAGTCCTTTTTGTCTTCAGTCCAGGCGAGACGCTGCTGACGCCGTCTCTGGTTGAAGAGCGGCTCGACACGAGGACTGCGACAGCTGAAACCATGTCTGCATACGTCTGTGCTGGTGGTTCTTGAAGCTCTGACTCCAGCTGCAGTCCACTCTTTGTGAATCTCCCCACATTTTTGAATGGCTTTGGTTCCACAATCCTCTCCAGGGTGCAGTTATCCCTGTTGTTTTTACATCTTTTCCTTCCCTTCGCCTCTCTATTAATGTGCTTGGACACAGAGCTCTGTGAACAGCCAGCAATGACCTTTGTGTCTCGCCCTCCTTGTGCAAGGTGTCAAAGGTCGTCTTTTGGACAACTGTCAAGTCAGCAGTCTTCCCCGTGATTGTGTAGCCTACAGAACTAGACTGAGAGCGTTTAAAGGCCTTTGCAGGTGTTTGGAGTTAATTAGCTGATTAGAGTGTGGCACCAGGTGTCTTCAATATTCAACCTTTTCACAATATTCTCATTTTCTGACATACTGAATTTGGGCTTTTCATTAGTTGTCAGTTATAATCAAAACTAAAAGAAACAAACATTGAAATATATCAGTCTGTGTGTAATGAATGAATATAATATACAAGTTTCACTTTTTGAATGAATTACTGAAATACATCAACTTTTTCATGATATTCTAATTTTATGACCAGCACCTGTGCAGCTGGAATGGTGCAGTGATAACATTACTGCCTTTGGAGCAGGAAGTATACCTCCAGTAAGGGTCCCAGGCTAGCCTCCCCGAAGCCGTAAGAAGGTTACGGCATAAATATGTGTTTGTGTATGTATGTATATATATATACACATACATACACGTACGGTGAAATGCAGAGTTCGTTGTGGTTATTGGAGCAGGATTGTGATGAAGCTTGCTGGTGCATTGGTACTATCGACCTTTGTGTGGTCGCTGGAGGTTACAGGTCAACCCGAGGATCTCTGCTCTTACCTGTAAGAATAGCCTGAATACAAGTGGGGCTTCAACTATCAATTATTTTATTAATCGAGTATTGTCACGTGTCAGACTCGAGGCCTGCGGGCCACTTCTGGCCCTCGATCTAATTTTATAGGCCAGCAAGATGATGTCATATAGCTATTATTAATAGCCCACGGGTAAATGTGCTAACACCACTTATACTACAAATCCCACAATGCACTGCAACAGCTGCCGGCAGGCCAAGAACTGTGCGCTAACCCGTTTTCCGTATTGCCGATTGATCAGTGATCAGCGGATAAAACATCGGTCAGCACTTTTTACAGTGACATTTAAGCTGACTGACCCCCAAAAATGACCAAAGGAAAAGTGGAAAACAGGGATTTTCCAAACAGGTGGGAGGCAAAAGATCTGAATGCTGACATCGGAGGTGAACCATCTGTCTCTTTTCCTCACTTGCGATGCGGGGAAAAGAGCAGATTGGTGGGACAGATATAGGAGAAGATGAAGAGGGAGACCTGCACAGGTGAGCTGAGAGTGCGTCACTGCGTCACACAGCAGGAAACTCTGCAGCAAAGTCCTGAAGACAGAACACGTCATAAACACCGAAACACAGACAGTGTTTCGGTGTCCATAACTTCCTACCTCGGCTCCACTGTCTGGTCTCCAGCTTCATGCTGACCACCTCTGTATTCAGATTACTTATGTCCAGTGAAGTGTCACCCTTTAGTTCTCCTCCTCCTGGAAAGACAAAGTTAGCTCTGACCGGGCTATTCCCTCGATCACACCTTTGAGATCTCCTGGGCATTTGATTTTAAAATAATGGTCACTGTACTGGGAAGCTGTAAAGCATCAAGTAACTGCAACACAGCCTCTCCATATACTAGAAGATTGCCTTCAACTCTCTGAAATCCTCTCCATCTATAATATTAGCATTAGCATGACAAACCTCATTAACATAGGCTGAATCAATGTACACATTAAGTCTTACCTGCAGCCAGTGTACAAGCTGCTGTTAAGCTTTTTGATCTGAGATCAGCAATGAACTCAGCAGATCAACCTTCTGAGCTTCTGGAGCAGAAAAACTGCACCCACAGTGTCAGGCTTTTGTTGCTCTTAGTTTCTCAGCTGTGAGGATTTGTTTGTAAATTGCTAATTTGGAGCATTTTGAACTTCCTGCCAATTTTAATTTTTTTGTTAATTAGAAACTTGTTTGTTGACATTTTTCAACGCACTCCAGCGAAGGCACCAATAACGGCAGATGGATTTGCCATCCGTGTTTAAGTATGACATCTCAAATAGGGTTCACATATTGTAAACCCCAATTGATGGATTTATTACCTTCAATGCAAGAATACTTAATCTGCACTTTCTCCATAGGCTGAATCTTGAAGCATGGGTGACTGGAGCTTTCTGGGGCGGCTGTTGGAGAACACTCAGGAGCACTCAACGATCATCGGCAAAGTCTGGCTGACTGTCCTCTTCATCTTCAGGATCCTGGTGCTGGGGGCTGCAGCTGAAGCGGTCTGGGGCGACGAGCAGTCCGACTTCACTTGTAACACCCTACAGCCTGGATGTGAGAATGTCTGCTATGACAAGGCCTTCCCCATCTCGCACATCCGCTTCTGGGTGCTGCAGATCATCTTCGTGTCAACGCCAACTCTCATCTACCTGGGCCACGTGCTGCACATCGTCCGCATGGAGGAAAAGCGGAAAGAAAAGGAGGAGGAGATGTGCAAGACAAACAGATTCCGAGAGGAGAAAGAGCTGCTTTATAGAAATGCTGGCGATACTGGAGGAGGAGGCAGCAAAAAGGAGAAGCCGCCAATCAGGGATGAACATGGCAAAATCCATATGAGAGGCGCATTGCTGCGTACCTATGTGTTCAACATTATTTTCAAGACCCTGTTTGAAGTGGGATTCATTTTGGGCCAGTATTTCCTCTATGGCTTCCAGCTGAGGCCCCTGTACCAGTGTGCACATTTGCCCTGCCCCCACACCGTTGACTGCTTCATATCGAGGCCCACTGAAAAGACTATTTTTATTATATTTATGCTTGTGGTGGCTTGCGTGTCTCTTTTGCTAAATTTGTTAGAGATCTTTCACCTTGGATGGAAGAAAGTTAAACAGGGCATGACCAATGAGTTTGTCTCTGACCATGAGTCGCTGCGTCGCGTCAACATTGCAGAGCCTGACTATTTGGCCTCGGCCTCCAGAACTGCCCCATCCAGCCTCAGCTACCCTCCGAACTACATAGATGTGATGGCAGGCAGCAGGGCATTCCTGCCTCCAGTGGCAGCAGCCCTGGCAACGCCTCCAACGCTGGCAGCTGGGATGGGGGAAAGAGCGAGCAGGAGGAAGGGCACGTCACCACCACCACAGCAAAAATGCACGAACGTCTTGTAACGGTCAGCACAGACCCTCGGCAGCTCATTCAGGTCAGCAAGAGCAGCAGCATCAGGGCCAGGCCGAGCGATCTATCTAAATCCATTCAGCTCTTTCGTGTCCCTATAACCCTTCTTGAATAACACCCCACTTTCCTCACCCCAAGCCCAATCACAATCACAAATGTGTAATAAGCAGGAAAAACACAAATAAAAAAAAACACAAAGCAAAACACGGCAAAGAAACGAGAGACAAGAAAGCAGAAAGTCAAGAAAATGTTCAGGGCAAATGTGAAATGACTGAACCAGTAGCTGTCATTGATTTAGTGCAGTCAGTGAGTTGCAGTATAGTTGAGGCAAGGTTTGCTTTTTCTTGATCAATAGTCTATATTTATGCACAAAATATGTGCACTTCTACAAAGTCAGGAGGCTCTGGTAACAGCAGTGGATGGAGTGAAGGACTATTCATTTTACATAAAAAAATGGACACATCCCATAGGGGATCCTATGGTGTTTCTCTAATTTTTTTTGTTGTTGTGGTGGAGCCACAAGGACTAACTATTCCAAATGTAAGTGATCACTGAAGAGCAGTGACTGAGTATTTTGGATTTTATCTGGAGGCAACTGAGACAGCTGGCACTGAAGCACAGATCACCGAATGTGTAGCCCAGCAACTTGCTCACATATCTTGGTCCACATTTTTATCTGTTTATATTGTCAACTTTGCTGCACAAACATCCACGATGTGTTCCACCACGTGTCAAGAGACCTGGAAGGTCTCAGCCTCGAGTGCTTCTGTTTTGTTGTGTTTATCTTGATTCTTAGAGACCTTTAGAAAACCAAACCTTGAATCTGAACTATCATTAGCCGCAGTCCTCTGTTCCTGTTATGTCTCTGTGCTGTTTGGTTTGTCCACAGCCCAGGCACTCACTTTCAAAAAAGCTTTTTAAGTTTACATCAACAATAATCTGCTGTACTTCCTGTGAGTTCAGGCAGCAGCTCTGTGTGAAAAGTTAATAATCTGCATTGGAAATATTGCACTTGTAGAGCACAGCAACACGGCTGATTACTAATATGTCTGTAGGAGCGGTACTTTCCCATGAGTTATTGTGGAGGTTAATACGAGCAGTGCAAGAAGTGTTGTCTTCCCATTTTTCAGGGTGGTGCAGGGTTACAGTATAGTTTGAGAGTATTCGTGCCCATATGAGTACGATAATCTATACTGTAACTTACTAACAGGGACACAAAGAAGAGATTATACAGAATACAAAGATTAATGCTGCCCTTCCAAATCCATGTTTCTCATTCAAAATGTTTTCTACATTTACATTTTGGTAGTTGGCAAAGATTTGCACATTTAGAAACAAACTTACTCTTCTACAGTGCTCATATTGGTAGTGATGGGGGGACAGGGAGAGAAAAAGAGGCCAGTCTTTAAAAATGTCTTAAACCAAATGCAGTGACTTATCACAGCAAAGGCAGTTTAAAAAAAAAAATCATTCATCTCCAGCTCAGATGAGGATGATGTCATGGCCGGGAAGGAAACGGGCGAGGAAGGGCAAACATGAAGGACTCCAGAATTAATCATAACTTAAAGCGGTATTTATTTAGGTAGGTGGGAAAATAAATACAAAAACCTTGGAAGGGAGACGGAGGGCAGGCACAGGGAACACAGGAACATGCGGGCACAAAACATCAACGACGCGACAGAGAACAAATGAAAACTGAGGGCTAAAATACACAAAGGGTAATCAGGGCAAGAGGAAACAGCAGGGAACAACAGGTGAGGCAAATGAAACTAATTACACAGGGAAAGCAAAGCTAGACACAAAGCACAGGGAAAACACACTGGCAAAATAATACAGGAAGTGATAAACCAAGGAACACGCAGACGAGTCACAACACTGGGAACAAGACAACACACTGGGAGGACAAGCACAGGAAATAAACTATAAACACAAAACGCTGGGCAAACGGCCCAGGACATAACAGATGAGGATGATTTTGAAAATTAAACACACATAAAAATATACAGTATCTGGAGAAAGACAAACAGCTGGGGTATTTTCCTGTCTGTTTACTCAGTATGTTCTCAGAGAGCTGTCGGTACTCTGGTTAGACGTCACATCAGACGACTCCAATGCTGAGAGTGTTCGCTGGGTAGCTGGCCCTTCCCTAACCCTGCATACAAAGCCCTGACAGGATGTTGTGTTCAAAGCCTGTGATCCCTGTGACTCTCCGAACCCTCTCCTCTTATGCTTCTGGCTCGTCAGGGACTAGGAACCATCTCACAATGCTCACAGCAGCAGCCTGTTTTCAATGCTGTCTTAAAGAAAAGAAGTACTTGTGTATGAATGATTTGTTTGTAAGGACAAGTTGATGTAAATGTTCATTTACCTCAAATGTTTGCAAAACTGTTATTAAATACATTTTTTGTACCATTTAAAAAAGAAACTTCTTTATCCATTAAAAAAATATGAAAATAGGAAATTTTGTCTTGTAATTAATTCAAAAATTATTTTATCTAGAGTCTCACTTAGCAGGGCGAGGTCTGGTGTGGATGTAGCCTGGTATCACCACAATGCTATGCTGGGTAAAATTTTATGTCTGGGTCTGTGTGAACAAATGAGGTGTAATGATGTGTGAAGGGTTGTTTCTTATTTTAATTATACTTTCTTGGTTTTACAGTGGTATGCAAAAGTTTGGGTACCCCTGATAATTTTCACAATTTTCCTTTGCTGTTCAGATCAGTAGTTTGATTTAAATATATAGCAGATGAACACAGTGATATTTGAGAAGTGAAATGAAGTTTATATGATTTACAGAAAGCGTGCAATAATTATTTAAACAGAATTAAGCAGGTGCATAAGTTTGGGCACCCTTGTTTTATTGATTTGAATACCTTTAGCACTAATTATTGGAACACAAAATTTGTTCTGTAAGCTCATTGACCTTTGACCTACACACACAGGTGAATCCAATTATGAGAAAGGGTTAAGGTGGCCAATTGTCATGTCTGTCACATGACGGAATATGATCCGAATGCTCTGGTGTACCAAACATATTTGCTTTTCCAAGAACAGCTCTATAAGTTTTCCAATAGGCTACTCTTGTTAATGTTTGTATTTTAATTTTATTTATTTATACCAGGCCTGACAGGTAAAGGAAAGGGTAGGAAAAAAAGAGTGAGGAAGAGAAAGATGAAGAAAAAAACAAAACAAAGGGGAGAAAAGAATAATCAAAGAATGATATACAGACTTCCGGTTATGGCAGCCACGTAGGAAGACGTGCTACACTTCGCTCTGCTGCTGCTGCTCAAATTGTGGGCAAGAAAACTTCTGCTCACATACAACCTATGCACAAAAAAGACGACTTAGGGGATAATGCCCAATTCGACAAAAGCATATAAAGGGAAACGTGAGGCATCCAAACAAACAAAGCTGTTTGATTACAACCTCCGTGGTGAAGCGCACCAAGTTAGCAAGAAAATGGCTACACGTGATGGGGAAAGCGAGCTAGAGAGTAACAAAGCTGACCAGATACTGGCCGCACTGGAATCATTGAAAAATGAGTTCTCCTCGAAACTGGACAATGTGATGGTGACGCTACAAGACATGAAAAAAGAGGTGAGAGACTGCAATGATCGCATGTCTCGGGCAGAGGAGCGTATTGTCAAAATGGAAGACGAGGCGACCAGTTTACAAGCTAAGGTGAGCACATTGCAGTCTAAAAACAAAATGATGGAAGACAAACTTATGGACTTGGAAACAAGGTCTCGCCTAAACAACTTAAGGCTTGTGAATCTTCCCAGAGGGTGCCGAGGGATCAGATGTGTGCGCTTTTTTGGAGAAATGGATACCTGAGGCACTGATGAATGCAACGCTGAGGTCCTCTGTGGTTTTGGAAAGAGCACACAGAATTGGTCCAAGGAAGGATAACGCTTCGCATCCGCGAGCCTTGATAATGAAGTTCCTAAACTACCGAGACAAACAGACTGTCATTCGAGCTGCGCGGGATAAAAAAGATGTCTATTACAAGGACCAGCAAGTTCGCTTCTATCCTGACTTGGCCACGGGGGTGCACCAGCTGAGGAAAAAATTCGATCCGATTCGTGAGGAGCTGCACACACTAGGCATTCGGCATGGACTGACTCACCTGGCTACACTCCTAGTGACTTATGAAAACAAAACACATACATTCAAAACACCCGCGGAGGCAAGAGTGTTTCTCAAGAAAATCCAAGATGGCTCAGAACACACAGAGCAATAATTAAGAATCGAAACTTGTCAATATGGTATGTGGTCAGGTATTGTTAAGACACAAATGACTGAAATCATTGATGTAACAAGTTTTTTTCTATCTTTTTTCATACAACACATTTGATCTGGTATACTTATGCCCCTAAATGTGCAACGCTAATTAGTATAATGAGAAGTTATCCTTTAAGTTAGTATCCATTATCAGTGAGCAATAGTCACTTTGTTATAATTAAGCAGTAGCAGTGGTATAATTTAAGTTCAGAAAGTGGTCTGACTTATCCTCACCAGGTGTGGATCGGTTGTTGGCAATGACTGGAGACGTAGAGATGGGGGATGGGATTTCCCTAATCCCATCAGACACCCATCAGTTTGCATATTGTGCAAACAGATCCACAGAGGACGCCATCGCTGTAGCTCTCCACTCTGTGTTGAGCCACTTGGAGCAGCAGCAGAGCTACGCTCGCATGCTCTTTGTGGATTACAGCTCAGCGTTCAACACAATCATCCCGGACATTCTCACCACCAAACTGCACACCCTGGGCCTCCCCCCTCTCACATGTTCCTGGATCAAGGACTTCTTAACCAACCGGCCCCAGACTGTGAGACTTGGCCCCCATCTCTCCTCCACCCGCACACTGAGCACTGGCTCCCCACAGGGCTGTGTGCTGAGCCCCCTGCTGTACTGCCTCTACACCCATGACTGCAGTCCGACCCACAATAACAACCTCATCGTCAAATTTGCTGACGACACCACAGTGGTCGGACTCATCTCAAAGGGAGATGAGGCAGCTTACAGAGAGGAGGTCCTGAAGTTGACAGCCTGGTGTTCAGAGAACAACCTGGTACTGAACACCATGAAAACCAAAGAGATCATCATCGACTTCAGGAAGCACAGGACTGACCCAGCTCCCCTCTACATCAACGGCGAGCGTGTGGAGAGGGTCCACACCTTCAGGTTTCTTGGTGTCCTCATCTCTGCTGATCTCTCTTGGTCAGATAACATCACAGCTGTTATCAAGAAGGCTCAGCAGCGACTTCACTTCCTGAGGGTCCTCAGGAAGAACAACTTGGACTCAAACCTGCTGCTGACCTTCTACCGCTCATCCATTGAGAGCCTGCTGATGTACTGTATCACAGTATGGTACGGCAGCTGCACTGAGGCAGACAGGATCAGGCTTCAGAGGGTAGTCAAGACAGCACAAAGAATCGTTGGCTGCCCTCTCCCCTCCCTGATGGACATCTACACCTCCCGCTGCATCAGCAGAGCCAGGAACATCATCAAGGACAGCTCACACCCTGGCTTTGACCTGTTTGACCTGCTGCCCTCTGGCAGGCGCTACAGGTGCATCAAAGCCAGAACAAACAGACTCAAGAACAGTTTCTTCGCCAGAGCAATCACCACCCTGAACTCACACACTCACCCACTGTAACTGTGCAACACCTACATCTCTGTGCAATATTATATTATTCATACTGAACAATATCTAACATTCCTATATTGTGTAATATCCAGTATTCATTCACTAGTGCAATATTCATTCACCAAGTGCAATATTCATCATCTTCATTATTATATGTATACACATATTTACTTTTCTTACAATGTACAGATGCACCAATGTATGTATATATTTTTATACATTCTATTTTTTGTA
The DNA here is from genome assembly GCF_007364275.1 of Archocentrus centrarchus. Taxonomy (NCBI): domain Eukaryota; kingdom Metazoa; phylum Chordata; class Actinopteri; order Cichliformes; family Cichlidae; genus Archocentrus; species Archocentrus centrarchus. The sequence goes on along the minus strand of NC_044369.1, from coordinate 35,017,809 downwards.
TATTTTACACATTGTTTATTTCTGTATATCTCTTGATTATATTGATCATACTAGATTATAATATTTTTATTTTAGAGAGTTTGATTTTCTGTTACATGGCACTGAACAGGAGTGGCCCTCCAATCTCATTGTACATCCTGTATAATGACAATAAAGGCATTCTATTCTATTCTATTCTATTCTATTCTATTCTATATGGGGAAGGGACTTGGGAGAAAGGAAGTGTTTTTGTTTATGGGTTGGATGCATGTTCTAGAGTCCAGTTCAGTTGTGCCTATATGTTTTTACAACACAAGCAACCTAATTACTATGCTTTCGTATGTCTTAGAGCATAAATTTTAACTTCATTTCATGGAACTGCAGGGGTCTGCAACGCCTCCAAAAAGTCAAACAGGTAATGACAAGATTAAAGGAAATAGACTCCAAAGTTGTGTTTCTGCAAGAAAGGAGGAGGAGGTGGAAGGGTGAAGTATTCACGGCACAGTTTATATCTCACTCTAAAGGAGTTATGACACTAATACATGAGTCAGTTCCAATACAAATTAAAAACATTATTAAGGACAAAAGAGGAAGATACTTGATACTTCAAGGCTCCCTCCTGTCAGAAACCCTAATTCTGACCAATATTTATGGCCCCAATGTAGACGATAGCAACTTCTACAATGATTTGTTTCTTACCCTCTCAACACTTAAAGGATCTCATGTCATAGGGGGGGACTTTAACTGTACATTAGATCCAGGTATGGATAGATCGACCGGGATTGACCAGTCACACAATAACTGTAGAGCTACAATTCATAGATTTATGAGAGACCTGAAGCTGGTGGATTTATGGAGAGAGAGGAACCCAGGCACTAAAACTTATTCCTGCTACTCAAGAGCATTTCAAACCTATTCAAGAATAGATTTCTTCTTAGTCTCTACAGAATTACAATTTAGAATCCATGACTGCTCGTACGATAATATAGTGATTTCAGACCATGCTCCCTGTTGCCTGGTCTATAGAGAAAAGAAGCTAAAAAGAGACCCTCCGAGATGGCAGTTTCAACATAAATGGCTACAAGATAAAGAATTGGTGAAATATTTAGGAAAGCAAATTGATGAAATTTTCCAAATTAATACCACCCAAACTACGGCATGCACAAAATGGGAAGCATTTAAGGCCTTCCTTAGAGGACATATAATTAGTTACACAGGGGGTAAATCTAAAAAGACTCAAGAAAATAGACTGCAATTAGAGAATAAAATAAGAATACTCCAAGCCAAAGTAAACAGAGACAACAATCCACAACTAGAAAAGGAATTGTTGATTTTGAGAGCAGGATTTGATAAATACTCTGCCTCTAGAGCTGCGTCAAGTCTCCTGCGACTTAATCAAACGTTCTACGAACAGGGAGATAAGGCTGGCAAATTGCTGGCATGGCAGATAAAACAACTAGAATCTAAATTACCCATCACATCTATTATATCAAATGGACAAACTTTGCTGGACCCAGAAGAAATTAATGTTGTTTTTAAGGATTACTATGAAGAACTGTACAAGGCACAGACAACCATAAAATTAGAAGATAATAATACCTTTTTAAACAACTTAGACATACCTAAAATCTCAAATGAAAATAAGGACGACTTAAATCTAGAAATTACTAAACAAGAATTAGGAGTAGCCATAGACAGTATGAAATCTGGAAAAAGAGCAGGGCCAGACGGCCTTCCAATAGATTTATATAAGACATTTAAAGATAAACTATTGACCCCCCTATTCGATATGTTGAAAGAAGTCTTCCACTTAAATCATCTTCCTCCTTCAATGAATGCAGCCATGATTACACTTCTGCCAAAGCCTGGGAGATCCCCAAACAAAAGCGAGAATTTTAGACCAATCAGTCTGTTAAATTCGGATCTGAAAATAATCTCTAAGGTGTTAGCACAACGTTTACAAAAGATTTTACCAAGCATAATTGACCGAGATCAAAATGGATTCATTAAGGGGAGGCAAGGCTTTCATAATGTGAGGAGAGTACTGAATATAATTCATTATAACAAAGATGCAGCAGATTCAGCCCTTCTATCATTGGATGCCGAAAAGGCTTTTGATAGGGTTGAATGGTTGTATCTTTTTCAGGTCCTGGAAGAATTTAAATGTGGAAATAATTTTGTGAAATGGATCAGAATATTGTACGAAAACCCCTCAGCTGAGGTAATAACTAATAGAAACATATCTAAACCAATAAAGATTAATAGGGGTTGCAGACAAGGCTGTCCACTTTCACCTTTGTTGTTCACACTAGCAATAGAGCCATTCGCGATTGCAATACGCTCACACCATCAACTTAGTGGAATCACCATTGGATCTACAGAACATAGGATCTCCCTGTTTGCAGATGACGTGATCTTATTTCTATCCAAATTAGACAAATCAATACAAATTATTCTGGAAATAATTACGTTATGTAGTGAGGCCTCTGGCTACAGAATAAACAAAACCAAGTCTTCTATTTTACTACTAAATACAAAGGAGAGAATTAATCCAATCCCAGAAGCAGTACAATTTAATGTAGTGACAGAGTTTGAGTATCTGGCAATATATATCCTCCCAGATCTTGAACAAGTAGTTGGAACTAATTATAAACTCATAATGACTGAAGTCAGTAAGTCAATTGAGAGATGGATGCCACTACCAGTATCTATGATCGGGAGAATAAATATAATAAAAATGAATGTATTACCAAAGTTAATCTATGTATTCCAAAATATCGCCCTTCCACCTCCTCCTGAATTTTTCCCACAAATTAAGAAGATGCTAATACGCTTCATATGGAACAACAGGAAGTCAAGACTCCGTTTGTCATTATTATACCTCCCCTACGATCGAGGAGGCTTAAAACTCCCAAATATTTTGTCGTATTACCAGGCTACACAGTTGAGATCTACGATGTTTTACTATAAGTAAGTAAAACTTTATTTATATAGCACCTCTTGAGGCAGCTGCCACGAAGTGCTTCACAACAGTAAAACAAAGTACAAAGAAAACATTAAGCAAATGCAATATTAAAAAGATGAGTTTTTAACTGTCCTTTAAAAGATGCCACCGAATCCACCGCTCTCAGGGAGACAGGGAGAGAATTCCACAGACGGGGGGCCACAGAGGCAAAAGCTCTGTCTCCTTTCGTTTTGAGTCTTGAGGGATGTATAGCCAGGAGACCCTGGTCACATGATCTCAATGATCTGATGGGAGTATATGGATGCAGGAGTTCACTGATGTAAGAAGGTGCTTGTCCATGGAGTGCTCTAAAAGTAAGAACTAAAATTTTAAACTGGATTCTGAATTTCACGGGGAGCCAATGAAGCTTGATCAGAAGCAGGGTAATATGAGATTAGAGGATTTCATAAGAAGCCTTGCCGCTGCATTTTGAACAACTTGTAAATGTTCTAAAGAGCTTTTGCTAAGACAGTTAAACAAGGCATCACAATAGTCCAGACGGGAAGATATGAATGCATGAATGACAATCTCAAGTTCCGAGTGTGACACAATGGGACTCAATTTGGCAATGTTCCTTAGGTGGTAGAAACAAGAATGAACCAAAGACTTGACGTGAGTGTCCAAAGTGAAGGCAGAATCAAATGTGACCCCAAGGTTCCTAATGGAGGACTTAGCAAATTTTGCGAGGGGACCTAAGGCTTCCATTATATTGGGCACAAATCTATCTGGGGCACAGATAAGTATTTCCATTTTATCCTCATTTAGTTGGAGAAAATTGTCTGCCAACCATGTTTTAATAGAGTCTAAGCACAAAGTTAGCACCTGTAGCCTAGAAACATGTTCGTGCTTAAAGGAGATATAAAGTTGAGTGTCATCAGCGTAACAGTGATATGAAATTCCGTCAAAGGTACCCAGGATGTGCTTTAATGGGAGTAAGTATAAAAGAAACAATAAAGGCCCCAAAACAGAGCCCTGGGGGACACCACAAGAGAGATAAGCACAAGAGGACCTGAAATCAGAAATAGCCACATGAAAGGATCGTTCAGATAAATAGGAGGCGAACCACTTCAAAGCAGATCCTGATACACCGACCCAGTGTTTCAACCTATCAAGCAGAATTGTATGGTCCACAGTATCAAAGGCAGACGTGAGATCCAACAGCAATAATAGAGAACATTCTCCTGCATCACTACTCAACAAAATGTCATTTGAAACTCTAAGGAGAGCTGTTTCTGTGGAGTGGGGCTCTCTGAAAGCCAGACTGAAATTTGTCAAAAATATTATGTTTTTCTAAGAAGGCTGAAAGCTGATTAGCTACAACCTTCTCTAAAATCTTAGCTAAAAAAGGCAGTTTAGAAACTGGTCTGTAATTATTAAAGGTAGTAGTGTCAAGATTAGATTTCTTTAAAAGAGGATGAATAACAGCAGTCTTAAGATAAGCTGGAACACGGCCAGAGGCTAATGACGTATTAATTATGGAAAGGATGCATGGACTGATGTGACGAAAGACATTTTTGAACAGTGGTGCAGGCAGGATGTCCAGAGTACATGAAGATACTTTCAATGATTCAACCAATTTTATCAGCTCAGGTAAGGAAACAGGAGAAAAGCTTTCCAGAGTAACAGACCGGGCTGGAAGAGAAATGGCTATTGAAAAACCTGGGTGCGAAATATTGGATCTTAATTTACTGACCTTGTCTATCAGAAAGGATAGAAAATTATTACAATCTTCACTTGAAAAAATTGGCACAGAGGGTAGAGCAGGAGTAACGATATCAGTAATTGTGTCAAATAACACCTTTGGATTTCCTCTACTTCTCATCACCAGCTGAGAAAAGTAGGAAGCCCTCGCATCTTTAACAGAATTATTATTACTAATCATTCCCCACATTGGACTGACATGGAGACTCAATCTCCAGACTAAATCTGACTCTCCCCTCATATATTTATTCGAATACAATAACTAAACTGCTGAAAAAAACTGAAAACCCATTCCTTAAAAATATGATAAGGGTATGGAGGGATGTAAAGAAACTTTTAAACGAGCCATTTTGCCTATCTCAGTTCAGTCCAGTGTGGGGTAATCAATTATTTTTACCTGGTAGAGCGGATGCAACATTTAAACTATGGAAAGACAAAGGACTTCAAACAATTCAAGATCTTTATTTGCCTGAGTCTGATATATTAATGAGCTTCCAGGATGTACAAAGACAATTCCACCTAGATAAGAAACATTTCTTTAAATATCTCCAACTTAGAGACTTTATAAGAAGACATCAAAACAATGTACTGACAAAACCTGGTCTATCAACTTTGGAAGAAATGCTGACAAAAGATAGTGGGAAGAAAGGTATAATATCTGAGTTTTATCATTTAATGATGTTGCATGTTTCTGAAGGATCCTATGATAGACTTAATGCTTGGAAGGAAGACTTGTCACTAGAACTATCTAAGGAGGATTGGCAAGAGGCATGTGCATTGGCCCACACTAGATCTATCAACACACGTTTCAAAATGATGCAGTATAAATGGTTAATGTGGGTTTATGTAACACCAGTAGATCTCAACAGGTACAAGAGCGAGATACCTGATGTATGTCCAAAATGTGCAGAATACAGAGGAACACTGATCCACTGCATGTGGTATTGCAGGAAAACAACACTGTTTTGGAAAGAGGTCAAGGATATAATTGAGAGAATGTCTGTGTAGATTCTCAGTTATCCAGGTCATAGTAGTCTCTGGAGCTTGAAAAAGGCGACTGGACTTCTTTTTGTTTCTTGAAGACGTTTCACCTCTCATCCGAAAGGCTTCTTCAGTTCTCAACCAAATGGTGGAGAGACCCAGGTATTTAAACCCCTGTGGGCGTAGTCCCCTGGAGGTGGTTATGACCCTCTATTGATCATGTGCTTGAACACATGTGCCCAGGTGTGAAGGGGGCGTGGGTCATATTTAATCAGTGGTTTCAGTTGAAACCAACTTAGGACTCCGCTCCATTGTTTCCTGTGGCCTATTGAGGTCACTGGAACAAAGCACCTGGACTGTGCGGTGCTTATCGAGGAAGATGGAAGCCTCAACATTGAAGTTTACCGGAAGCCCACACACACAGACCAGTATCTCCTCTTTGACTCCCACCACCCTCTGGAACACAAACTTGGGGTGATCAGGACCCTACAACACCGTGCGGAAAGTGTTCCCTCTAAGGCAGAAGGGAAGCATAAGGAACACACACACATTAAGAAAGCCCTCAAAACATGCGGTTACCCCAACTGGGCCTTCATCAAATCAGCTAAGATGCACAGGAATGAAGGCCAAACACAAACTACAGAGAATGGGAAGGACAAGAGGAACAACATTGTCATCCCATATGTGTCAGGCTTGTCAGAGAAACTCAGAAGAATTTTCTCCAAGCATGACATCTCAGTATACTTCAAACCAAGTCACACCCTAAGACAAAAACTGGTTCATCCCAAGGACAAACCCGCCAAACACAAGATCAGCGATGTAGTGTATGCTGTTCAGTGCAGTGAAGAGTGCTCGGACCTCTACATTGGTGAAACCAAACAGCCTCTTCACAAACGAATGGCACAACATAGAAGAGCCACCTCGACAGGACAAGATTCAGCAGTACATCTGCATCTGAAGGAAAAAGGGCACTCTTTTGAGGATGCCAATGTCCACATTTTGGACAGGGAAAACAGATGGTTTGAAAGAGGAGTGAAAGAAGCCATCTATGTCCACTGTGAACAACCATCATTGAACAGAGGAGGTGGATTACGTCACCAACTTTCCCCCGCTTACAGTGCTGTCCTGAGCTCCCTTCCCAGACGTCTCAACCCCCATTCACACCTTTGTTCCAGTGACCTCAATAGGCCACAGGAAACAATGGAGCGGAGTCCTAAGTTGGTTTCAACTGAAACCACTGATTAAATATGACCCACGCCCCCTTCACACCTGGGCACATGTGTTCAAGCACATGATCAATAGAGGGTCATAACCACCTCCAGGGGACTACGCCCACAGGGGTTTAAATACCTGGGTCTCTCCACCATTTGGTTGAGAACTGAAGAAGCCTTTCGGATGAGAGGTGAAACGTCTTCAAGAAACAAAAAGAAGTCCAGTCGCCTTTTTCAAGCTCCAGAGACTAATTGAGAGAATGATTTCCAAACAATTAAAACTGGATCCAAAGCTGTTTTTACTTGGATTGTACCCAGAAAAATGCACATACACTAAAAATGAACGGATATTTATAGATTTAGGCCTGCTCAATGCAAAAAGATGTATATCGTTGTTTTGGAAAAAAATTCATAGACCGACTGTCAACCAGTGGATCCAACAGATGCTAAATGCCCTCCCATTAGAGAAGATTACGTATGTACTAAAGGGCAAACAAGACTTGTTTGACAGTATTTGGAACCCTTTCATTATGTATATTAAAAACCTAAAAATGCCAGAGGGCGGGACAGGTGACTGAAGGAAATGGACACTGCAGTTCCTAAATATGAACAATCCTTTTTTTCATTTTTTGTTGTTTGTGGCACTGATGTTACTGTGTGTAGATCTGTGGCAGGTTGCATTGCATTCAGGGTTTTGTGAAAGGCATCTTGTTGTATTGTTCGGTTTTGCTTTTGAGTGAATTTGGTTCTGTTATTGTAACGGGGTTTGCTTGTTTTTGGTTTTTGGTTTATCTTTGTTCCTTTGGCTAAATCATTGAAAATTTAATAAAGATACTTTGGCAAAAAGAATGATATACACACATACATACACGCATCCACATATCTATACACATGCACATACATACACACACACACAATCCTGCTGTTGCTTGAAAATAATGTGTGTATGTGCCTCTGTCATGGAACGTACTCCGCAACCATGTCCCACAGGTGCCAAGGCTCAGCAAGCCACAGACCCAGGCCCTGTTGTCCCCCCACACACACACACACACACACACACACACACACACACACACACGCAAGAGAGATAAGTGGAACCACTTCATGTTCATTCATGATATTTCATAAACAGTGAAAAAAGTATGGGAGGAATGCTTGTGTACAGCTAGATGAAATTGTGTGCATCCAGTGAACAGGAAGATTTTATTTATTTTGTTTTCTTAAATGAACAAATAAGACAAACTGTTTTTAATCCGATTGACTCAGTGCAGCTCCTTTTCTCATTAGTCATGGCCAAAATGCAGTGTGGTTGTGGACCGTGGTGGAAATCGCTATTTACTTTTATGGGTTTATGTTTTATTCCATCTAAAAAAATAACCGAAATAAAAATCCGCTTGAAACGCACACACCGCCAGGCCGACGTGCAGAACCGTTGTAATTGAGAAGCATTGTTTGCAGAGGTACTGCTGACACTTTGAGATTGAAAAAGTGGAGTGGCGGCCGTGGTAACAGGCAGACATTATTGTTTCCAGAATCACCCTGTTGACACTCTGAAGACTAAAGCAGACTGAATGCAGAGAAAAAACTGGAGCCGTTCCCCTGAACGCTCCCAGCGGGATGCCGCTGAGAGCCACCGATCATGAAAGGCCAGAGAGTGTCATGGCCGGGGAGGAAACAGGCGAGGAATGGCTGACACGAAGGACTCCAGAAGTCAGCGTAACTTAAAAGGGATTTATTTCAACGGGAAAAAACAAATACAAAAACCTTGGATGACAGATAAGAGGAGACGAAGAGGAGACGAAGGGAAGCCACAGGGAGCACAGGAACATACGGGCACAAAAACGTCACACGCAGGCACAATAACATCAACGACGCGACAAGGAGCATGGGAAACACAAGACTTAAATACACAGAGGGGCTGATGAGGGAAGAGGAAACAGGTGGGCACACAGGTGATTATGATTACCCTAACGGGGGGAAAGCAAAACTGAAGACAAGGAACAGACGACCATCAAAGTAAAACAGGAAGCCAGAAGGGGGAGACAAAGACGCAGACGCAGACTAGACACCAGGAAAACATGTGGAACAAGATGACAACATAGAAACCGAGAAAATAACAAACACCAAGAAAACATAACACTGGGCCACCGGCCCAGGACATGACAGAGAGGCTCTCCAAAGACTCCCCTCCCCTCAATCCAGGGGTTGCAGGTACCCCCTTCCCCTTCAACATCAAACCATTTGGCTGATAACCCCCCCCTTCCTCGGGCTGCACCAAACAATCTGTATGATCTTCTGAAAATTATGACACCTTAACCGGAGATAAGGCCAGATGTGTGTCATAAACGCCCCCCCTCCCTTGCCTCATCTGCACCCCCGGATCTCAGCGGGGGTTTTCAGGAGCCTTTCAGGCGGACCCCCCTCGCTGCCCCTCCTGACCTGAACTAGCACTGAGGATCGGAAGGTTCACTGGAGACGGTTGGAAGCTGACTGACCCCACCAGAGACCTCAGACCTCTGCGGGCAAAGCCCCGCCTCGGGAGACCTGGGCTCACGGGCCTGTCAGGTGTGCGTATTCCCCCGGGGGGCGAAAAGAGCGAATCAGCGGCCGGTCACATGGAATGAGCCGAGAGCCAATCAGTGCGATGTCCTACCGATAAATTAAGAGGTTTGTGTGCTTAATCATCACTGAAAATCTAAAAAACCAATCCAGGTTTCAAAACAACCTTGTCTATCAGCCGTGGAGACTGTGATGTCTCATGAGCTTGCAGCTGTCCCACCTTCTTTGTTTTATGATGATGTCATCATGAAGAAGATGACACAAGCTGACATTGCCAAGAAACTGGAGTCTGTCACTGAAGAGAGACAGCAGCTTCATAATGTTGATGAACCATCAGCATATATCATCGATGGCACGGCTCTTCTACAGAGTCTCCGTGATTCGTTCAAACATTCAATGATCTCAGAGAATGTGTTTGGGACAAGATCACAATGTTAATGAGAGAGGAAGCAGCGAGCTGTGTTGTTCTAGTATTTGATATATATGACCATCAACACTCAGTCAAAGATCTTGAAAGGCAAAGAAGAGGCACCATCCAAACCAGCAGGCCAACACATGTTGATGTAATGGAAACATACCTAATTGAACATTCACATAGTTAGCATATGCAGAATTGTTTGCTTGTACCTTATGTTTTGCAGAGATCAGCTTAAAGCATAGGCTAACCAAACACATATGTGTGTGTCCCGTGGGTACTGTGTAAGCTGTGTAAATAGTGTGTGTACGTGACCTTATGCAGCTGTCTTGCTCTAAGAACTGTCTGTAGAGTTTAGTTGTCAGACTTCTGCTGCTGTTTGGCAGGAAGAACTCTGTCCCTGTTTGGCCAAACAGAACGGTTTTGACTTGACCTTTGACTCTTCCTCTGACTCGTGTGTGAACGATTTTGTATTGAAAGGGTTAAAATCTGTAACGGTTCTTTGTGATATTTTTATTTGGAAAACTAAATTCCACCACAATTTTGGCGACGAAAGGATGAGATTGGATGCGCGACCCTGGACTCTGGCTGACTGACAGAGGGCCGCGGCACTTGATCCTCCTGTTAGGGTGAGGAGCTGTCATCTAGCAGCACCCGGGTTGCCAATCCAATCCAGAAAAACAGTAAAGCAAAGTCCTGTATGAGAACACTCAAGACCTCTAACACACAGAGTCATAGTGAGACTCCAAACTGAGGCAAGCCATTGGTCTGAGAGAGTTGGTGACAGACATGTCTTGGTTATGACTGTAGTGTGATCGGGGTTTGCCCGAGCTGAATTGTTTAGTGGTGCACACCTCACTGGTACCTGAAAAGTACAGGGGTTTGTATGCATTGTCTGAACCTTTAAGTAGCGTGCACCTTAGGTCACACAGAAAGACGGATAATCAGAGATATGAAGCAGCCAGAGAGGGCCTGCTGCAGACAGGGGGGGTCCTGTTCCCATTATGCAAATGTATGTTTTGACAGTACCCTGGCAATCTGAATTAAATACAAAATGGATGGAGCTGGAATTTCCTGCAAAAGGGTGCCTGAGCATCAACGAACTGAAGCACCTGGGGCCTCAGTTGTAGAAGTTGGAGGTGAGTAGTGCAGGCCAGCATGCAGCATTATCTAGTTGGAGACAGAGAATGAATGTAGTGTTTAATATTAAAAAAGAACTATGTGGAAAAGTGAAGCAGAGAAGGAGGGAAAGACAGAAAACAAGAACCTCTGACCCATCCACGGTTAATAAAAGACTAAAGTCTTGACTGCATCAACTAATATTAACCCACTTTATCCCTGTCTTTCCCAGGAACTGAGGGGACTCAACCTGGAGTCCGTGCCTCCTGCCCCCCCCACTCCTACATCATCCACAATTCAACTGTCTACACACCTGTAATGACCCAGTGGGTTCACCAGATGCTCGCTGCTGTTAGGAGCAACAAGGAAGCTCCTGTGTCATCTGAAGTTCCTGCTGCAACCACCGTGCCCATGGTTGAAGTGACTGGCCCTGAAGGAGTAATGTTGGTGTTTAGACCCTGCTCAGAGGTTGACATGGCAGAGGCAATGAAACACATTTGCAGCCCAATTGACAACCTGACCTGATGGGAGACTGAAACACTAGAGTTTGTCACTAAATGCAGACCTACAATTACGATTATAAAGTGGACCAAGATGTCTGATGAACTGGTCTCTGGGTAATGATTATCACAAAATCCAGAGTGTGTTTACCCCACACAGGATGATGGCTCAACTGGAGCATGTGGAGTTTGACCATGGGGACAATGCAGAATTCAGAAGAGCACTATTGACATTGTGAAAGATGAATTCCCTCGGAGGCTCAACTTATCAGCCATCACTACCCGCAAACACGAGCCAGACGAAACGCACAGTGTCTTCTTGTCACACCTGATGTCAGCCTTTGATCTGCAAAGTTGCCCCACGAGACCCGGCCCCACGGGCAGAGTTTTTTCAACTTTATGAAGTGCATCTCAAAGAACATTTTCTGAGCAGCATGAGACCTGAACTGTCACAAATGGTGAGAAAATCCTGCATAACTTGGAAGACTCGTCCACTCGCGGACATCCTCCAGCACGCTGAACATGCACAGGAGGGGCTGTTCCATAGAGTTGAAACAGAAGATTCAATTCAATTCAATTCAGTTTTATTTATATAGCGCCAAATCACAACAAACTGTCGCCTCAAGGCGCTTTGTATTGTGGGTAAAGACCCTACAATACAGAGAAAACCCAACAGTCAAAACGACCCCCTATGAGCAGCACTTGGTGACAGTGGAAAGGAAAAACTCCCTTTTAACAGGAAGAAACCTCCAGCAGAACCAGGCTCAGGGAGGGGGGGTCATCTGCCGCGACCGGTTGGGCTGAGGGGAGAGAAAGACATGCTGTGGAAGAGAGCCAGAGATTAATATCAATTAATGATTAAATGCAGAGTGGAGTATAAACAAAGTAAATAAGGTGAATGAGAAGAAACAGTGCATTATGTGAACCCCCCAGCAGACTAGGCCTATAGCAGCATAACTAAGGGAGGGTTCAGGGTCACCTGATCCAGCCCTAACTATTAGCGTTATCATAAAGGAAAGTTTTAAGCCTAATCTTAAAAATAGAGAGGGTGTCTGTCTCTCGAATCCAAGCTGGGAGCTGGTTCCACAGAAGAGGGGCCTGAAAGCTGAAGGCTCTGCCTCCCATTCTACTCTTAAGTATCCTAGGAACCACAAGTAAGCCAGCAGTCTGAGAGCGAAGTGCTCTGTTGGGGTGATATGGTACTATGAGGTCTTTGAGATAAGATGGTGCCTGATTATTCAAGACCTTGTAGGTGAGGAGAAGGATTTTAAATTCTATTCTAGATTTAACAGGGAGCCAATGAAGAGAAGCCAATATGGGAGAAATCTGCTCTCTCTTTCTAGTCCCTGTCAGTACTCTAGCTGCAGCATTTTGGATCAGCTGAAGGCTTTTCAGGGAGCTTTTAGGACAGCCTGATAATAATGAATTACAATAGTCCACCATAGAAGTAATAAATGCATGAATTAGCTTTTCAGCATCACTCTGAGAAAGGATGTTTCTAATTTTAGAAATATTGCGCAAATGCAAAAAAGCGGTCCTACATATTTGTTTAATATGTGCATTGAAGGACATATCCTGGTCAAAAATGACTCCAAGATTTCTCACAGTGTTACTGGAGGCCAAAGTAAGTATATTTGCACTGACTCATATTATGCGTTCGGTGTAGTGTAAGATTTTGGTACCCTATGGAAACATAGGGGATTCCTCACTTCATCAGGTGAACACATCGCACACCACACCTTTGTTGCCCCCCTTATGAGCATGCTGTTGCTGGTCTTAAATGTGAAGCTCATACCTCCTCCTCTGTTTCTGTTTCTCTAGGTAACAGAGCTGCGGCAGATGCAGCTCGATCTGGGTCCTTCTTCCCTCCCATGATTCTGCTTTCAACACCTGTTGACCTTGACCCATATGCTGGCCTGCCCATACTTCAGTCCCTTCCTGGTGCACAGGCACAGTCCCTCTGGGCTCGTTCCAGCATCACTCTCCTAAGAGTAGTGTGGATAGAGTCCTGACAGTAAGCCATTTTTGCCACGTGCTCTCTTCCATGTGTACACTAAGCTATTCCATGGGAAGGACCGTGGGTGCAAAGGGGGGAATGTGGGCTGCTATAAACATAAATTGGTACACTAGAAGGCTTTCAACTTTTGCAGCCAAATATCATAGAAGGTGTGTTATTTGTATAGCATATAATGCTGATCCAGGATTTGCCAAACAAACCTGGGCTGAAATTTTGCAATATTTGGATTTTAATATTCCACATCACTTATCATCCAGTCAGCAGGTGCAGTGGAATGAGAGAATGGAACCATCAGAGCTAAGCTGACCAAAGCTCTCAGGACACAGGTTTAATTTCCACTGGTGCTTTTCTGTATGCACATGTGAACTATGGACAAACATGGTCTCAGCCCCTTTGAGCTTGTGTTTGGAAAAAGTCTCCCTTTACTGGTCTGGGTCTAGTTACAGTAGTTATAATTTGGTGGCCCTTTCACACCTAGGTGTGAAAAAGCCTTGCGCGTGCGTGTGCATGCGTCCGTGCGTGTTTGCGCTGACGTGTGATAATGACGTATACGTGTCTCCGATCAAAACAATGGAGCTCATTGTCTCTTCTTTACAACTGTTTTCCCCCCAGACGGACAAAGAGGTTCAAACTCACAAGACAGTGGTTAATTAAAAATACAAAGGTAAATAATCTAATATCTGAGCTCACCTGTCTAGCATGATACAGACAGTAGCTAATTAAAATACGGTTGTTAAATAATAGCCCTATATCCTCCTCAACAGTGGGGCTGTTCATTTACATACAGTAGGTCTGAGGGTCCTGGCTACACATCAAAAGGTTTATGAGGTGTGTCTCCACCTAGTGGGATGTGTCTTAAGTTATAGGGTGTATATAAGATCGTATGTAGCTCACTTCTTCAATTGACCTCCAACATCAGCACATCTCCGGAGAATTTATTTATTTATTTATTTATTTTTTACATCGACAGCGTGCGGCATATACAACTTTGGAGATAATTAGCACCAGCTAGTGATCAACCAACCCCCATCTAAACAGCCATGAAGTCCTTCAACCCACTTGCCGGAGTGAACCCGTCTGACCCTTTTGGAATCAGGACCGACTTCGGAGGTACATCATCAGGTGCGCAGATTGATGCATGATGATGAAGAGGGTGTATTTAAAACAGATTACCAGGGTGTGAACGGGTACGTGTATTCAGCTAAATATAGGGACGGTAAGGTGTTGCTGTGTGTGAATTGTGGGGATGAAGAGATTTGGGGCGTTGGTGGTTCACACCATATGTCTATCAAAAACTGGAGACTTTTTCGCACCGTGGTCGGGCCTGACCTGGACCAGACAGGCTTCCCCTACATGCTGTATGCATCCCAGTGGTATTCACCAACAGGGCCTGAGTTGTACAGAGTGGAGGCTGATCGTTACAACCGTCCCACCGAGGAGTTTATTTTTTTGAGTGTTTGTGAAGACAGGGAGAAAGTTATTGCATCCAGAGGAGTCGAGAGCTGGAGATTAAACCCATATCCTACCACAAAAGCTGAGCGCATGAGTTGGTTTACGGACTTGTTTTTTATCCAGTGGGCAGATTGGAGAGCTGTGCAGCGAATGTTTAAGGAAGTCGATGCGTTTATCAAGAGAGACCAGCTCAACAAGGGTTATGAGAACGTTAGAAAACGCCTTGTTTTTGATGAT
This sequence comes from Archocentrus centrarchus, assembly GCF_007364275.1. Taxonomy (NCBI): domain Eukaryota; kingdom Metazoa; phylum Chordata; class Actinopteri; order Cichliformes; family Cichlidae; genus Archocentrus; species Archocentrus centrarchus. The sequence goes on along the minus strand of NC_044369.1, from coordinate 35,002,634 downwards.
TTCACCCTTACTACGAAGACTGCTGAGCCTTCTGCCTTGTGTAGGCCGAAAATCATCAGACTGTCAGACTACTAGGAATAAAAATAAATAAATAATGGGACGTTTTTTAGTGTTCTGTATATATATGTATATATTACATTAATGCTGGATACATAACTAATGATGATTGTTTTCCAGACGTTAAAACAGCCTCATCTGTTACACCTCCACATCCAACACAGATGTTGACCATTCCTCCTCCTGATTCACCACCTCGGTCACCATCATCACCGCCCCACCCATGGGTAGTGGAGCTGTCAGACGAGAGTTTGAAAAACGTCAAAATCGCCACCATTCGTCTACTGACGTGTGCTATACGAAAGTATAGAGAAGAAGGTGTATGTTTCGGATGTATCGTTAATCACCCGAGCCAAATGCAGCATGAATGCATATGGGAAATCCCAGATTTCTATTTCGCTACACATTATGATGAGATAGTAAAGATATTGTGGACCCCAAGATTCATCCCGGCGGTCAGGCTCTTTCTCTGTGCCACCAGCAGCCTGTGGGAGTCACGCAACGAGCTAATGTAACGGATTGAAACAAATTTTGTGTTAAAACAGAGACCCCCCTCTATTTTTTTTAAATATACTAATGTGTATTTCTTAAGTCAGAGGCACAAAATGTATGTCACCAATAGGGGGTGCTATTGCATTACTGTGGAGACTAGAGGGCCGATACGCAGCCGCAGCGTCAGAATTAAACGAGCTGGTGGCCTGTTGTCATCGTCTCCTCTCCGTCTTTTCCACAGGTAAGCGATCAAAGTTCTTTTAGTGATCCAAACCTTGTTCTAAAGTTATCTTAATGAGTGTGGAGTTATGTACAAACGTTTTGAATAAGATGGGAATGTTTAAGTGTGTTTTAGTGTGGGAAAGAGTTGTATTTGCCAGTAAGGCAGGCAGCTTCATTTCTATCGCAAGTCCGCCATTGCTCGGGGCTAGAGGAGACAGTAGTAAAAGAAGTTGCTGTTAGGCACTATACAAGCGGTGTGATTTACAGAAGTGCCTTTAATAAGATGAGGTCAGTTTGGATTATATTGTGTATGATTACTCTCTGACTTTAGGGCGAAGTCAGACCGCCATGTTAAGTCTTTTCAGTGTGTTACCCGCCATCAGGCATACTTCCGGTTATGGGGCTAATAAGCTCTTGGGGGTGTGTTTGGGGGTGTGTGCGTGGGTGTGTTATACTGGAAGTGAGGTAAAGCTACGAAAGCTGTCTGAAGCAGCATCATAGAGTGGGTTAAGCTATATTACAGTCAAATCGAAGTAAGCTATTGTACAAATGGAAATACAAATGGTTTGTTTACATTATTTTGTTACAATTTATTACTGTCCTGTTTGAAATGTGCATTATTTGGGCGTTATGTATCATATTATTTGCACTTTATGAACAAGTTATTTGTCTACTGTAGTTTTGGTTTATTACTAATAATTATTGAAGTTGTTTTTATATCATTTGATGTTTATTGTAAGCAATGAGTTTGGTTTTTCTCATGATGTCAGAATTAAACGAGCTGGTGGCCTGTTGTCATCGTCTCCTCTCCGTCTTTTCCACAGCCACTGCATTAATTCTCACCCGCGGGCAACACAGCCTGACCTCAGCTGTGTGCCGCTTGCTACCACCCAGCTTCCCCTAGGGCTGGCGCCGGTAACACTAACAGCCGTAAATATCATTCTAACTGAATTGTTGCCTTCAGCAAACATTGAGCAGGCTATGAATGACGTATTCCTTCCTCTGATGAGTGAAGATGGGGATGCATCTGTTAAATACGCCCATCTAGGAATGATAGAACACTATTGGTCTGGAAGACACATGTTGTAACATAATCATTGCATTTTTGTTCTTGTCATCCGTGTGTTTGAAATAAAAACGTGTGTTATTCCACACAGACTGTTCATTTTACCTTTGCATTCATCATGGAAAACGCACTGCGCAAAATATATCATAACCACGCTCACCCTGCGGGGTTGGCTAGTGTGAATAAATTATACAATGGTGGAGTTGAGTTGCTTGATAAACCACCAACATACACTGAGGTGAAACAATATTTAATGACAGATGATACATATACTCTCCATAAACCTGCCAGGGTAAACTTTCGCAGAAACAGAGTATTGGTGAACGGCATAGACAAGCAATTTCAGGCTGACTTGGTTGACATGCGCGAATATGCATGTGATAACGACGATGTGAATTATTTGCTAACCTGTATAGATGTATTTTCAAAGTATGCGTGGGTTAGGTGTGTTAAAACAAAGTCCGGACGTGCTGTAGCTGCTGCTTTTGAGGATATTTTGGCTGAAGGACGCATCCCTCTTAAAATTCAAACAGACAAAGGAACTGAATTCTATAACGCACATTTTCAAAAAGTGTTAGACAAATATAATATTACACAGTTCTCAACACATACTGAAATCAAGGCCGGTGTCGTCGAACGTTTTAACAGAAGTCTGAAAACACGAATGTGGAAATATTTGACCTCTGCAAACTCTAGAAGATATATAAACATCATACAGGATTTTGTACAAGCATATAACGGCTCATATCATAGATCTATTAAAATGGTACCAAAAGAAGTGAACGCAGAGAATGAGGAATTAGTGTTTAAAACATTGTACAAATCGAAGCCTGATGGGGTGAATGGTTTTAAATTTAATGTGGGGGACAAGGTAAGAATTTCAAAACTGAGAGGTAAATTTAGAAAAGGCTATGAACAGACTTATACGGACGAGTTGTTTACCATAAAACAGCGACTGGGGAGAAGATCACCACATGTCTATATATTAAATGATCTTAGCGGGCAAGAGATCGAGGGAACATTTTATGAACAGGAAATACATGTTATTATCGATAAGAATAAAATCTTTAAAATTGAAAAAATACTAGCTAGAAAAAAAGTGGGCAGGAAAAAGATGGTTCTGGTGAAATGACTAGGTTGGCCGTCTCATTTTAATTCCTGGATACCTGAAAAAAGCATATTAAATGTGAAATAAAAACACGTAACACAGACTACAACACAGCACTCTTTTTTAAGATTGTGAAGATGAAAGATGGAGAAAAAGAATGGGTTTTATGTTACGCTACCATCAAATGCCTCACACCACGTTTATCCAAATAATAAGATATGGAGTTTCAGAACTAAACTGGCTAAACCTATCATTCTGAATGAGCCGTATGAAGTTGGTATTATCGAATTTCAATACCCTAGAATCTGGAACACCTTTTCAAAATCTGACTCTATAGTAGCTGTGTATGTCCCTAAAAGAAAATCAAATGTCTATGTGCACCTTCCCGTGGGATATTATGATTCAATAGCGCAAATAATAAAAGAGTTTTATTCTGAATACCTTAAGCTGACACAGTCCACGGACTTCAGCATTTATCACAACCTGATTACAAATAGAATACATGCAGTAGCACAGGAAGGAGTTACTTTAACGTTTAAAGGTCGGCTAGCCGAAATACTGGGTTTTAATCCTGGAGAAGCTTTTACACTCTCTAAGACATCCAAATCCGCCCCTCATCCAGCTGACATTCACGGGGGAAGATATAATATTTTTATATACAGCGATATTGTAGATTACCAGCTGGTAGGCGACTCCCATGTACCCCTCCTCAGATGTATAAATGTAGCGAACGAAGACAGCTCCATACCCATTCTCACATTTGACAGATCGCATTACACATCGGTGTGCAAATCTGTTATAGACGATATTGAATTATCTTTGAAAGACGATCAGAATCAGTTCATTCCCTTCATCTACGGCAAAGTAATTGTAAAATTACACTTCAGACTGGCGAGACATTATTTTAAAAAAATAAATTAAAAAAAAAATGTTACGCACACCATACATTCGCGACGAGACCAAATATCTCAACTACTATATCAACCAGGCTGGTGGAGATATGCCCGGGTTCATAGGAAGCAGTGTACAATACGGTAGCGAATTAGGAGGAATCTTTCGCACACTCTTCAGGTTTGCTGTCCCGTTGATAAAAAGGGGATTTAATATTGCCAAGCCTCATCTTAAATCGGCCGCCACGGGGATCGTATCAGATGTGGTTTCAAACATCGCAAGACGTGTGGGGTCTGAAAAACAAGAGGGAAATGGATTATTGGTTTACACATCTAAACCGTCGAGATCCCCTCCCACTTCACACACACGTCACACCAAATCGTCCAAGAAACGCAAAACACGCTCCTCCTCATCCTCCTCCTCCAAAAAAAGAAGAAAAGCCATCAAAACAAGAAGAAGCACCACTTCAAATTCGGCTTTTAAAGGGAGAGGACCGGTGAAAGACATATTCTAAGATTAGATAATCATGTCTCTCATCCATACACAATCAGCTGATTGCTTGAAGTCTGAGCTGGATATTTTTACAGTACCGTTTACACAAACGTCAATTGAAAAATGTACATTTATTGAAATTCCTCCCCTGTCGGCTGTGACAGACAGTGGGCCTCTTGAGTTTTTTATTTCATCAAGCGGTGAAGATTATCTGGATTTGAATGACTCTTATATATTTATAAGATTATTTATATTATTTATAAGATTATTTTATAAGATCCTGTGATTTGCTTACATGCAAATCACAGGAGACATGTGAGAGGAATGAGAGCAGTGAGAAGGCAGGACTGCTCCTTGCCTCCTTTGCATGATCTATCCAACTTTTATTTCCAACAGGCCAAAAAGGGCACGTTACTGTGCATTATTAAACAGTCCATTACAGCTTTAGGGTCTGTGAGGCAGGATGATGTTTATGTTTCCATTGGCAAGTTGAAAGCCTGAAATAAACCTGAATGCTGCTGAAGGCGTGCCAGAGGCTCACACAGCACCCCGCTCCCACCCCCCCTTATATATTTACACACACACAGTGGGTCACAGACGAGGGGCCGTGATCACAGGTATACCTGTAGTCCTTTAGGGTTAGGTCCTTTAGGTTAGGGTTATGTTTCTCCCACTGTGGCTGGTGATGGCCAGCTAGCAATGAAATCTAAACAGGTTTGAAAAAAGAGCATGAAGCTTAAAACAAAAATTTGTTTGACGATGTCCACACAATGTCTTGGCATAATTTTCAGCCATTGTAGAAGCTGTTCAGGGAGCTGAATCTTGTCCTGATCCACCTGAGGCTGCAGCTGGGTCAGTCACATAAAAAGGTGCCAGTTCTGCCCCTGGAAGAAGGACAGCAAGACAAAAGCTGTGTGCTGCACAAATACATCTGCAAAGCCCATTCTCACTGTCCCACATGTACTAAATATAGTGTATGTTCAAAGTTGTTCACAAAATCAAGCAACACTTTGTTGTGTTATTGACAGAAGGATTTTTATTATTTCACTTCCTAAAAAATATGAAAGAATAAAGTCTTGTCAAAAAAGTCCAGATTGTTGACTGTTTTTTTCCCTATCAATGCAATTAATTCAGAAGTAAATACTTCACATTTATATAATAGCAATGATAAACCTTTACTGTGTAAAAGAAAAATGTTACGACAGTCGGTTTGTGGGGGAAAAAAGTGTAACACAGTTCACTGCTGATTGTCTTTTTGTACTGTGTAACAAAAAAAAGAAGATATTCCAACATGCAGTGCCAATCAATAGTTTGAACAGACTAACATGAACATTTGAGTGTGTCCAAACTTTTGACCAGAACACTCAGAGCAACTTCACTAAGCACTTACCCTGCCATGCAGGTACAATTCGCTGTGAGGACGTAGTTCTCTGACTGGTTTACAGGGATCCAAGCCTCATACACAGCGGTCCTGTTTCCTTTTCTTTGACTTGGAAGAACTCCTGTCTGCAAGACACAAAACTCCGAGTCTGTGTCATGACATCTGAGGTTCGGTACATGGCCACAGAGAGCATGACTGTAAGCATCCAGTGACGTGTTCTCTCCGGTGTATATGTATGGGTTTGTGCACCTATATATCAGTCCGCTGGATATTGGACCACTTGCTAACGTACCGCAAGTGGTCCAATTGCCAGTAGTCAAAGTTATTGATAATCCCTTCTTGTCGATTGAAATCATCAGTCATCGGTGAAAATGTTTGTATACTTCACAAATTCATTGTGAATTTCACCTCTTTGTACCGATTGTCAGATGATTGTCAGATCTACTTACCACTCAAGCGTAAAGACCCTAACTCTTTTAGACCTTTGTTAGAATGTCTTAAAGATATCAGAGCGTGGCTGGCTCTGAACTTCTTGGATTGTAATGATAAGAAAACAGAGGTCATTATAATTGTGCCAAGTGGCCCAGGTGTTCCTCCATCTGACCTGGGTCTGCTTACATCCTGTGTAAAAACAGTTGTGACCAATCTTGGGGTAAAAATCGATACAGCTTTTAAAATGGACAAACAGATAAATGCAGTGGTGAGAAATGGCTTTTTTCAGCTGAGACAGCTTTCCAAAATTAAGTCATTTATATCTTTTCGAGACTTAGAGAGGGTTTTGCATGCTTTTGTGACCACCCGTCTTGATTATTGTAATGCACTTTATGTTGGTATTGACCAGGCTTCACTGTCGCGCTTACAAATGGTCCAAAATGCTGCTCGTCTATTGACAGGGACACGTAAATGCGAGCACATCACCCCTGTTCTTGCTTCTCTACACTGGCTGCCTGTCTATTTTAGAATTTATTTTAAAATTTTATTGTTTGCTTTTAAAGTCTTAAGTGGCGTGGCCCCCACATACCTAACAGACCTCTTACACACATACACCCCACAAAGGTCCCTCAGGTCGGCTGACCAGCTACTTCTTACTGTCCCCAAGTCGAGACTGAAACACCGAGGTGACCGAGCTTTTTCTGTGGTGGCGCCTAAACTATGGAATGGGTTGCCTCTCTATGTTACGCTGGCCCCAACACTAGAGGTCTTTAAATCTCGATTAAAAACACACCTTTTTTCTGAGGCATTTCAAAATAATAGTCTCTAGTTAGTATTGAGTCATTTTGGGAACTGTTTTTTCTTTTTTTAAGTACTCCTTTTATGGTTTAGCCTTTTAAATTATTATTATTATTTTATGTACTCCTTTTTTTTAAGTACTCCTTTTATGGTTTATCCTTTTAAATTATTATTATTTTTTTTTTTGTGCTGTATTGTATTGCTGTCTTTTATCTGGAAAGTGCTTTGTTCAACTTTGTTGTCTTTTAAAGCGCTCTATAAATAAAGTTGGATTGGATTGGATTGGACGGCCCGTCGGCGGGCCCGTCGGTGTCCTCATTTGCATGCGCATTTTGTAATGACGCTTGAACTGCAACAAATAAGAGAGAGCAGTCATTCTTTTTGTATATAAAACCAGAACATTTACAGTTACATATCATGCATTCAACATGTCCCCAGAGCACTATATCCTTCCTCCAGCAGGTTCGCAGAAATCGTGTAAAATCGCATATAAAGCGCAAACAACAAAACATTATAATCCTTGCGGTCATTGTTTTCATTAGCTGCTAACAGCACTTCTTATGTTGGAAAGTCCGTCATCACGTTGTCACACGAACTATCACATGATTTCATGCAAGCCACTACCTGCAGCAACCGGAAGTGACGTCATTTCCCCGCGAATCGCTCATATTCTTGCCGGGAAACGTAGTTTTATTCTCCTAGGCCTGGCACAGCAGAAACCACTGCATGTTTGACTTTATACCTTCCTGTATACGTTCCAGAGACACTTAGAACTTTGATTACACTGTTGAAAGTAGTTTATTTTGATGCACATGCTGTCTTTTTGCAAATTCTGCACAGTATTCATTTTTTTTCCTTTTTCCTACACTTTATAAAATGAGTGTATCTTACAAATGAAATTAGGAACAGACTCAAAATGTATTTTCTGTGGTTTGAAAGGCCTCTGTGCATCTTTTTCTCATTTACACTTTTGAAGAATACAGCTATGGCTTTTCTGTATCTAGAAAAATATGTAAAAATAAAACACGATTTTCAAATGTTTTTGTGGGTTATTGGACTTTTTAGCTAATTTCTGTAGGTACTATGGATTTCTTTCATACATATTTTGAAATCTTAGGATATAAAGATTCTACTGATGTATAGAAAATTGAAATATTCCAAAAAATGGCACTACAGCATGTAAAACTGTAAAGATATGGCCTGGCGGACCTGTTCTGTTGTAGGTCATATTAATCTCCGCCATCTATCTTCTTCCGACATTCCCGCGCGTCGTTTCCTACGTCATCTTTGTTTACAAACAGTAAACGGGACCCTAGCGTGGTCTGACAGGCGTGGCGAATTCTGGCCAACAGAGGCCGCCAGAGGAACCGAGCTCCATGAGTATTCCAGGGGCACGAAGATTGTAAAAGATGAGGCGATGAATCAAAAACAGAACTCTGAGCATTAAAATGATCTTAAACACACAATTGCAAGTTTAGAGGAAAAATGTCAGCTTTTACTTTGAAATACAGGAAGTGACATCATGGCTCAAACTGTTTGCTGTGAAACCATTTCTGTATTTTTCACACCTAACTGTTATTAAAACAACCCTTACAGAGAATTCATCAAATATATCTAACAGTTTAACATTTGCAGGATTTGACAACACAAACATAAAGTCAGCAAGAAAACAGCTGGAGAGCACGTGGATCACAGTGGGTTTATTAAAAACGAACATGTGGCCCTCGAGGTTACAGAACACCAACTGAAGCTAAATTAAGAACTAAACCTGGAGGTTTAAAAGCCTTTGAATTAACTAAAAATTAAAAACTAGCAGGAAATTGTCAGTGTTGTCATACTCATTAACATAAACATCAGACATTATACTCTCAACTGACTTTTCTGTTCCATTTTATTCTGATCCTTTTCCAACTGTATTATTCTGTTTATCTGTGTATTTCTATCTCACCTTTATCCCTTCTGTCTCTCTCTGTGTTTGTGTGTGTGTTTAAATGTACTTGGGGACAGGCTTATTGAATGCACACCAGCTCCTGCATCTCAGCCTCCTCAGCATCTTTGCAGGAGTGACAGTGACAGCAGAGCCTTGACCAGTGACTTGGTCAAAGCTCTGCTGTCACCAGGTTGGTTCGAGCCTGGTCGTTTGGATTGGAGGACTTGTTGAGTTCTTCACAGGCTGAAACATCTGACCTCTCAGTCCTAATACTTCACTTTTTGGGGCTCTACTTGCTCTTAAGCTTGTTTATACAAAGTTTTGACCTTTATTTCAAGTCACTGAAATCTGTGGAATAAATTAATAGAAAGGATAAAAACTGCACATCCTAATCACAGTCGCTGCTTTTATAGAAACGTCTCCTTTGTTTTTTGAATAACCCGTTCGTTTGTTAGTTGTCTGCAAGAGATTATTCTGCAGTGTGATTTCCACAACTGAAAAGGGAACTCTTTTCTTCTTTGTTAAATATACACTCAACTGCCACTTTATTCAGTACATCTCGCTAGTACCGGGTTGGACCCTTTTTGTCTTCAGAACTGCCTCAATTCTTCATGGCATAAGTTCAACAAGGTGCTGGACTGTGTATCACACCGTTGCTGCAGATCTGTCAGCGGCACATCCATAATGTGAATCTCCCATTCCACCACATCCCGCAGGTGCCCTATTGGACTGAGGTCTGGTACCTTTGGAGGCCATTTAAGTCCAGTGAACTCACTGTCATGTTCAAGGAACCAGTTTGAGAGGATTTGAACTGTTGGAAACAGCCATCAGAAGATGGATACACGTGGTCATAAAGGGATAGACGTGGTCCAACAACAATACTCGGTTAGGCTGTGGCACTTTAACAATGCTCATCTGTTACTGAGGGGCTTAAAATGTGCAGAGAAGGTAGCACCCACACCCTTACACCAGCAGCAGCAACTGTCTGAATTGTTGATGCAAAGCAGGATCACAGTAAATTTTGCAGTGTTAAATCAACACTTAGAGTTAAATTTAACACTGCGCCCGAGTCTATTTGGTCCTTATCGGAATTGGTGTCAATTTAACTCTTTCCATAGTGTTACATTTTCAGAGTACAATTTAACTCAAATTAGAATTAAAAATTAACACTGACTAACACTGTACAGTGTTAATAAAACTTAACACTACAAGTCAAATAACTCTGATGAGTGTAAATATGATTCTAAGCAGAGTTAATAAGTTACTCCACTGTGGTGACAAATCAACTCTGATTCTCATGCTATTTAACACTGCATTGAGTTATTAAAGGTTAACACTGGAGGCTCATATAACTCCTATGAGTGTTAATTTGGCACTCTACTGTGTTGATTATTTACTCTATTGCTGTGAAAAAACTAGTCAAATTCTAACACTGCACATAAATATGTAGTGCTATTTTTACACTTTTGTAGTGTTAAATTGCATCAATCCATTATAACTTAATGCTTTTAAAATGTACAATTGAGTAAAATAAGGTTACCACAGAAATTCATTTAAATGTATTTTATTGAACAAAATCACCTTTTAAAAGATCCATTGTCAGCTATTAGTAATGTTACAGTAACATATGGTGTACTTCCCACTATGTTGGAGGGCTTTAAGTTAACTGTAAAGCTTTTGCAGTAAATGGTTTCAGGTGTGCTTGCCGTGCCAAGCAACTGATCTCAAGTCCACAAACAGTTAACATTATAAGGACACCATTAGGTCTGCATAAAATGGCAATATGGAACCACATATAAGGCGGTATCTGTCATACCATACTTCATTTGAACATCAAATGGTTTGAAGTAGAAAAGATCATTTATGTGCAAAACTTTAAGAACATTGTGTTCTTACAGATCACAGTTCTGTTTGCAAGATCTGCCAGACATGACAGGCAAAAAAAAAAAAAAAAAAGAACATTGTGTGAATGCAGCTTGACCTTAAAGGCGTGGTAGTGGTTATTAAAACACATGGTTTCCATCAATTTTCCACAGAGTAAAACACTGTCATCTTTTACAGCAATAGTTTTGATCTTACAAAATACAGGCATCTCACATACTACCTCAGTACATATAATAAAGCCAGGACGGTACTCTGTACCATAGTATTTTATCCACTTGGCAGAAAACACACTGGTTGATAAAACAATCCCAAATTTTGCAGCCATCGCTGCACCCTCTTTTAACTGATAAAGTGTCACCATCTTTCCTGGACCTAAAGTTAATCTTTCCTTGCCAAAAGATTCATGATACATTGCCATGTAACTTTGGTGCTTTTTGGCCAATGTTTTTGTAATGTTTTTAAAGCTTTTTAGTTGTTGCTTGAAGAAATTATGTTTGGCTTCGTAACCCATGCACCATGTATGCAAAATTGGACCAATGTGCCTTATGCTACGAGGATAATGTATCATGAAGTGATGCTTTGGCAAGAGATTTATTTCAGGAAATAATTGCTTGAACAGCCGATGATGCTCAGTGATTAAATGTTTGAGGTACACTGTCATGCCTTCTGACAAGACTGGTGAAAATACAATGCTAACAATATGTAGAAGCAAAAGTAGGAGATGCCAGTGTCACCAAATAGCAGAGGCATATTGCGTAGCAAGCACCAAGATTGTATGGCTGTTAAACCCAAATCATTACTTCCATCCAGCATCTTATCTGTTGACATAGGTGGACGGTTTCGCTGCTGATTGAAACCATAGTCATATGCATGTATTCTACCAGAAACTTGTTCAGCACTTAGGAAGTGGCCATGAATGTATTTTAGAATCAGTTTCACCTCAAACTGACCAACCCCCTCTAGAATATCATGCATGATATCTACAGAAAAGTTTTTGGCTGTGTTGAAATACTGAAGTGAATTCAACAGACAAATGTGTTTCACACCATATACATGAGGGAGCCTAGGATCTGCTTGTACAGTCTGACAGTGTTGTGCATGCCCATCAACCGTTCTTAAAACAACTTCAGGGTCATCTTCACAGAATACAGTTTGAAAACTGTGTTTTTCAAGGAGACAAAAACGACAGCAATAGTGAGCGCCAAACGACTCCACAAAGCCAAACAGACCATGCAAACCAAGATTGTCCCCTGTGACCTGAACAACAGTACCACGAATCGCATGTTCAAAAATTGGAATTTGAAGCTCCTCTGTCTCAAGCAGTTTCAGATCATTAACAAGAGGTTCAAGTATCAAATTAAAGCTGTATCGTTTGATGTCCTGTGCATGGAATAGAGCACATAAATGAATATTAATCAATGATGAATTAAAAATTGGATTAAAATTTCTTAGAGTAAAATATGTAGTACCTAATTTATGTAAACCCTTTTTAGGTCCCAAGACATTTGCAGTTGTCATAAAACAGCTGAATCTGAAGGGCATCTTTTTGAATAGAAAATAGGGGACTTTCTTTAAAATAGGTGGCATCCCTCAAGTCTGCATATACACCTTCTTTGGGAATATACCCGAGCTTGAACAGGTCTGCAAGTTCTTTTTTTGTAAAATACTCTTCAGGGTTTCCAAAATGGGAATATAAGCAAACTTCTCAGTTACAATAACTTGATCATATGTCCCAGTACTTTTGTTTCTTCTGCTGTCAAATCTTGTGCCAAGCACTTTCTCAATAGGCTCAACAAATCCCCATTTCTCTCTTAAATGTTTGTTTAGCTTTGCTTCAGAATTTAAAGTTTCAAATGGATTTTCCAATGTTTTGAATGATTGCTCTACTTTGTTCCTATTTTCTGTATCCTCTGAAGACAAGCACTGTAAAGCTACATACATAGCCTGACTGAGTCTCAAAAATCACTTCTTCCATGGATGACACAAATCTCTTAACATTAGAATGACTTAATCCAGCTGCTCTGAGTTGTGCAATAGCAGTAGCACACATATCTAAAATGCTGCTCTTGGACTTCAACAGAGTAGATGATGTGGCTCTCTCTTCTAGATTAGCAGTCAACAGCTCTCCCACATCACCAAGATCTGCTCTGCTTGAATTGACATTGTTAACTTGTTGGTCAATATTGTTGGTGTGTTTGGTGTTTAAATGTTTCCTAAACCCAGAAAACGTTCCAAGCACACGGCCACATCCAGACTCAGCACATTTAAGGCGAAGATTTTTTCCATCCAAATAACCATGAACTACTCGTATATGCCGAACAAGTGCATTTGTGCAACTTAACTCGGTTTCACAAACAAAACACTTCATGCCAAACAGATCTGTTCAAGTACTAGTGAAGCAACCTAGCCCGAATTTCTGCCACACGAGGACTCTCCTTCATTTTGCCAACATCTATATTGTACACAGTGGTCTGGATGAATGTAAACATGTTGCACAGCATGGGGTTGTATATTGTGGCAAATACATAATGTGCCTTAAACAGTTCGTCAAAGGCACCAAGAGAGGAGGTTGACCTGCAAGCAATGGCATTTTTGTCAAGGATGATGAAGAACTGGTGGACTGCTTTCTTCCTTCGTCCTACAGCCAGGAGATAGGGTTGTGTACTTGTCGTGATGCCATCAAGATGTTCTTGGATGTTGGTTCCTGTCTGAGAAAAGAAAAAACACCAATACCATTACAATTCAACGGCTGTAATATTACACAAAAACAGCTTTCATGGGTGTATATCATTTAACTAGGTGTGTGTCACCATTACCCTAAAACTGAAACTACCTCGGTGAAACAACCTCACAAACAAAATTAGCAACAAATACAAACCTTCTTGAAAACCACAAGATGCTTCTCTGCTTGGGAAGCAGACACCTTCCCTGGTCTCTTACGACCCATGGCAGAGGGGGGAATCAGGTGTAGCAGCAGCAAAATTGATGAGAGGTCACTGTCCCAACCTGTGACAACAGAAATTTGATGTTAAATTGACCATCAGCAAAATTTGGTTATTTGTTATGTGTGCATCACAAAGCCAGGCTCAGATGATAACTGCACCCAATGGAATATGGAAAGAGTCATACTTACCAATGTCATCATCCACTTCAGTGCCATCCTCCGGAGTATCAGCTGCCAGGAGAAGATCTTCTAACTCACTAGTGGGTGGAAGCTTTTTGCATTGTTGGATGATCTTTCTCTTGAATGTGGTCGTCCATTTCTCCAGAAACTTGCCGGAGACATCTTCTCCAAACATCAGAACAAAATCCTGCTCCACCTAGGGTGAGGATAATGAAGGACTTTAACATTTCACAGCCAGATTAATTGTATTCATTTCACAGAAATACACATCATTTTTGCTCAACTGTGAAATTGTCAAAACAATCATTTAAATAATTACCAAGCCTTTGACATCTTTGAAACGTGGAAAGACATAGAGTACGTTGCTCGACTGTTGTGGGTCGAGGACCATGTTGCGTCGGAAGTCAAATGTGAGCTTCATCTTCTTCTTGATTGTGTCTTCATCAGCTGAATGTTTAATCAGTGCGATGGCTTCCTTACACTCTTCTTCACTCAGGACAGTCTCTGGAACAAAGTAGGATTCCCGTCTGGCAGCTGGTCCTCCAAGCCCATGCTCACAAGATGCTTCTTCAGATGATGCTATACAATATAACAAAATACTTAAAAAAATAAAATAAAATAAAAAAAAATAAAAAATTCACCCCCATCCCCGTAGCTTCAGATCTTCCTCAGGTGTTGTTAGTGGTTTACCTCCATATGATGATCGTCTGTCTCGAGCAGTGGATCTCTGAATAGTTTTTATCCTCCAGGCCAAGTACCCAGTGCTGCTTGCACCATCATAATAATGCTCCTTGGGGGTTGAAAGGATGACAAAAACAGACAAACATATTTAATAGCCACAGAAACATCAGTCATAGCTAAAAGCTGATAAAATGCATTTCTATGCAAACCAAACAGTTAAACCTACAAGCAAGTGAATCCAAAAATAAGCAAATGCCAATGAAATGACATCATTGCACATCTCGGGCTGAGCAGATGACACGGCTTTGACCAACACAACCAGGAAATCTGCTGAGAGCAGACATCTCAGAATCTAAAAATATAACTTGTCCCATCCACCCAGGAGTTACACCATAACATGCACCCACACCCACATCAACACTAACTGCATTTCACATTACTATGGTAGTGATGCAACCCAGTCAAGGAGGGATTGCAGGTGGTGCCAGGAGGCTGGCATCTTGAAGGTGAAAACTCCAATTTATTGTAGAGCTTGTAATGTCTGTCTGATCTCAAAAGTAAATTGTTTTGAGCTGTGGCATGGCGAGCACATTTGAGTACCTTAGAGTTCCAAATATTTGATGACAGATTTTTGATTAGACTCATGAAAATGTTAAGTGTTTGCATGTAAACGTTGCAATTAATGTGCTCCAGTTGGAGTCAAGCACAGGAGATTCTTTTTGTTTGATTAAAATTAGGTTTTTAAAAAAAGAAAGGAAAACAAAACAAAACAAAAACAAAAAAACACTAAGAACCCCCACTTTTCTAGATGGTGGCAAACTAAACACTTTAGTATGTCTACACTAAAATGTCTATAAGTTTGCTTTAATTTACCTCAGCTGCATACATCTTTGCACAGGTAATGTCCAAAACTGGATTTATGGTTTTCAAGTGCTTGTAGCCTTATTTATTATATTTCTAAAAGGTTGAAAGGTTGAAAGGTGAAAAATCATCTCAGCAATACTTAAACAACTGCAACTTAAGGAAACACTTTTAACAGTAACACAGCTATAATAAACTGTGTTACTGTTAAAAGAAATCTCAATGCATCATTTAACAGTAACACAGCTTATTATAGCGTGACTTACATATCCAGTCCTGGAGAAGGGATCGCTGAGGTGGGGGAATAAGTTCACAATTCCTCTGGCGTACATTTCTTTAACCTCTCTGGGTGGTGATGTCCTGCAAGAATAAAAAGGTCAAGGTATATTATCCATTGTATGCACTAGATTTGACAAAGATTTGAATTGAATCTAAGCACTACATTGAGCTAACTAAAAACTATTTAAAAATTACCCATTCTTCTCTGTCATATCAGCTGCCGGTATGCTCACCATTTTCCTTCTGGTTTCATCTGTAAGGCACTTGCTTCGATTATATTCCTTTATTATGCGTTCCCCACCAGGTTTGTTGTTCAGAATGGATTCCACCAACTTCAAACAAGGAGCAAAACAATTCAGCTTTTAAAAAATACATCCCAAAAAACACACCAGTAATTGTTAGTAAAAAAAACATGACATTATCTTTCCAAATTGGGAATTAAAAAAAAAAAAATTCTTAAAAACATAAGCCATATTAGAGGCTATTAAAACACAACACTTTTTTTCCAAGTTTTTGAGTTAATTCTTACGTGCTTGGCTTCTGTGTCCAGCCTCTGCCATTTCACGGAAGGACTCTCTGAAAGAATCAGTGTATCTTGAGAATCAGACGAACCACGGGATAATGGTTCAGATAGCTCTGGAGATTCCACCAAGGAGACAAACTCTGACCATAAGAGAAGCAGATGGAAGAAAAAATGTTAACCACAATGAACTAAGTTCATTAAACACTAACATTGATTATAGATGTAGCTGAAACAAACCAGTTTCATATTTGATTGTTAGAACTCCAGCTGAGGGATCCTTAACAACACTTGGTGTTGGCTCTCACTGCGGTATTGTATCACTTCCTGTTCCTGTTTCGGAGCACAGTGTTTTGCTGTCTGTTAGCTGTTATATCTGTATAACTCGATTTATCTGGATAATAACATATTTTAGTGTAATCTTCACCTACTTTAAATAGCATACTCTTTGCTGAATCACCTGTATTCACATTACTCACGTTATTTGTTTTTAGAAATTCGCTAGCTTAGCTCAGCTAGTAGCTTAGCCCTTAGCCGACTCACTACCAGCATGGCTTCTTCTCCTGTCTCTCCTGCACTTTCCTGCTCTGGGTGTCACATGCTTAGTTACTCCTCGGCCTCCTTTAGCAGTAACGGTACTTGTAATAAATGTAGTCTGTTTGTAGCTCTGGAGGCCAGGCTTTCTGAACTGGAGACTCGGCTCCGCACCCTGGAAAATCCTACATCTAGCCAGGCCCCTGTAGCGGGTGCGGACCATGGTAGCTTAGCCGCCGTTAGCTCCCCCCCAGCAGATCCCGAGCAGCAGGGAAAACAGGCCGGCTGGGTGACGGTGAGGAGGAAGCGTAGTCCTAAGCAGAAGCCCCGGGTACACCACCAACCTGTTCACGTCTCTAACCGTTTTTCTCCACTCGGCGACACACCCGCCGAGGAACAAACTCTGGTTATTGGCGACTCTGTTTTGAGAAACGTGAAGCTAGAGACACCGGCGACCATAGTCAAATGTCTTCCAGGGGCCAGAGCGGGCGACATTCATGGAAATTTGAAACTGCTGGCTAAGGCTAATCGTAGATTTGGTAAGATCGTTATTCACGTCGGCAGTAATGACACCCGGTTACGCCAATCGGAGGTCACTAAAATTAATATTGACTCGGTGTGTAACTTTGCAAAAACGATGTCGGACTCTGTAGTTTTCTCTGGGCCCCTCCCCAATCAGACCAGGAGCGACATGTTTAGCCGCATGTTCTCCTTGAATCGCTGGCTGTCTTAGTGGTGTCCAAAAAACGACGTGGGCTTCATAGATAATTGGCAAAGTTTCTGGGGAAAACCTGGTCTTGTTAGGAGAGACGGCATCCATCCCACTTTGGATGGAGCAGCTCTCATTTCTAGAAATCTGCCCAAATTTATTAACCCTCCTAAAAACTGACTACCCAGGGTTGAGACCAGGAAGCAGAGTTGCAGTCTTACACGCCTCTCTGCAGCTTCTCTCCTCCTGCCATCCCCCCAAAACCCCATCCCCACAGAGTCGGTGCCTGCTCCCAGACCACCAAACACCAAAGCTAAAATAAGCAAAAAGCTATTTAAGCATAAAAATTCAAAAACAATAAATAATACAGCTTCATCAACTGCACCAAAAAATAAAACAATTAAATGTGGATTGTTAAACATTAGGTCTCTCTCTTCCAAGTCCCTATTAGTAAATGATTTAATAATTGATCAACGTATTGATTTATTCTGCCTTACAGAAACCTGGTTACAGCAGGATGAATATGTTAGTTTAAATGAATCAACACCCCCGAGTCACAGTAACTGTCAGAATGCTCGAAGCACAGGTCGAGGAGGAGGATTAGCAGCAATCTTCAATTCCAGCTTATTAATTAATCAAAGACCCAGACAAAGTTTTCATTCTTTTGAAAGCCTGACTCTTAGTCTTGTCCATCCTAATTGGGAAAATCAAAAACCTGTTTTATTTGTTATTATCTATCGTCCACCTGGTCCTTACTCAGAGTTTCTGTCTGATTTCTCAGACTTTTTATCTGATTTAGTGCTCAGTTCAGATAAAATCTTTATAGTGGGTGATTTTAACATCCATGTAGATGCTGAGAATGACAGCCTCAACACTGCATTTAATCTATTGTTAGATTCAATTGGCTTCTCTCAAAATGTAAAGGAGCCCACCCACCACTTTAATCATACTCTGGATCTTGTCCTGACATATGGCATAGAAACTGAAGACTTAACAGTATTCCCTGAAAGCCCCCTCCTGTCTGATCATTTCTTAGTAACATTTACATTTACTTTAATGGATTACACAGCAGTGGGGAATAAGTTTTATTACAGTAGAAGTCTTTCTGAAAGTGCTGTAACTAAGTTTAAGGATCTAATTCCTTCATTGTTATGCTCTTCAGTGCCAACACAGTGCAGAGCAGCTACCTAAACTCTGCTCCCAGTGAGGTCGATTATCTCGTCAATAGTTTTACATCCTCACTGCGTATAACTTTGGATACTGTGCCTCCTCTGAAAAGGAAAGCTTCAAATCAGAAGTGCCTGACTCCGTGGTATAATTCACAAACGCACAGCTTAAAGCAGATAACCCGAAAGCTGGAGAGGGAATGGCGTCTCACTAAATTAGAAGATGCTCAGTTAGCCTGGAAAAAGAGTTTGTTGCTCTATAAAAAAGCCCTCCGTAAAGCTAGGGCATCTTACTATTCATCATTAATTGAAGAAAATAAGAGCAACCCCAGGTTTCTTTTCAGCACTGTAGCCAGGCTGACAAAGAGTCAGAGCTCTGTAGAGCCGAGTATTCCTTTCACGTTAACTAGTAGTGACTTCATGGATTTCTTTACAAATAAAATTTTAGACATTAGAGAAAAAATTATTCATAACCACCTCAAAGATTTATCTTCATGTTCGGCTGCTTTCAGCACTGCTGGTATTTGTTTAGACTCTTTGGCTCCAGTTGATCTTTCAGAGTTAACTTCAATAGTTACTTCCTCCAAACCAGCAACATGTTTGTTAGATCCCATTCCTACTAGACTGTTCAAAGAAGTCTTTCCAATTATTGATGCTTCAATCTTAAAAATGATCAATCAGTCTTTATTAGTTGGCTATGTACCACAGATTTTCAAGGTGGCTGTAATTAAACCTCTGCTTAAAAAGCCATCACTGACCCAGCTGTCCTAGCTAATTATAGGCCAATCTCCAACCTTCCTTTTCTCTCAAAGATTCTTGAAAGAGTAGTTGTAAAACAGCTAACTGATCATCTGCAGAGGAACGGTTTATTTGAAGAGTTTCAGTCAGGTTTCAGAATTCATCACAGTACAGAAACAGCATTAGTGAAGGTTACCAATGATCTTCTTACAGCCTCTGACAGTGGACTCATCTCTGTGCTTGTCCTGTTGGACCTCAGTGCAGCTTTTGATACTGTTGACCATAACATTTTATTACAGAGATTAGAGCTTGCTATAGGTATTAAAGGTACTGCACTGCAGTGGTTTGAATCATATTTATCTCATAGACTCCAATTTGTTCAT